>NC_056003.1:75454718-75770012 GCF_018446385.1 Zingiber officinale | reverse complement strand
TCTTATGTTGTTATATGCTTACTGATACAGTTCTGTTATCTCATACCTGTATTATATATGCTTGGACACTGATTACTTTGATAGTATACCTTACATGTGATCTTGGTAGTTATGAGCAGTACTGTAGCAGTTTATGTTACCTCAGACCTTATACTACTAGCTTAGGATATGGTATCAGGTATGTATATATGTTTTGATTACCCAGTAGTATTTGCTATTTATCATTCCGAGACTATATCCTATTGTATTCCTGGCACGCTATTTTACTCATGCACTGTCTATTTCCTTACCCGCTGAGTCTTTATACTCACCACCCTATACATTGGTAACTTCACCAGGTAGCCGTTAGCTGATGCCCTTATACTTGGAGGAGGATCCCGACTGCCAGTCCCACGTCGCTTCCGAGGATGGATTTCCGATTTTGTTTATCTTGCTGGTTGGGAGTTGAACTTTTGAACTTGATGTTGTAATAACCCTTTTGGGGACTTGATGTTATTCTGTGATTGGTTTTGTTTTGTCGAGGAGTCAAGACGGGCCGACCCGCGGTGAGTTCTTTGGTATTTTGGTACTTCTTATTTCGTTTTACGCTGTGTTTGATTTACCAGCCGAGTGGGCTGCTTATTATCTGCGTGGTTGTGTTTAGTTCTAGCCGTGTTGGCTATATTTTGCATGTGTATATCTGCTGGCTTTGTATATTAATTTATTTTAGTTGAACTATTTTGTGAATTAACATTACATGAGCAGACTAACTTGAGTCAAGCTAAGAAAGGGTTAGCTTTGTATGCAGGGCCAAACAAGGATGCTAAGCCCCGAACAAATCCAGAACCAAAGCACTTGAGTCATATAGCATTTATGGCAAAGCCTGAAGAGTCCGAATCCGAGTCTGAAGATGAGTATGAGTCAGAGTCTGACGACGAGTCTGAGATAAGCCAGGGATTTGCATCAGTTTCAAAAGGACACGAAAAGGTAACTTTTAATTCAAAGTCTGAAATGTTGAAAGTAATTAAATGCTTGTTTAAAAAATTAACAAAATCCGAAAAACAAAATAACTTGCTACTTAAGGAAATAGACCACCTTAAGGAACAAGTTAACTTGAGTAACTCGACTAATCAAGTTCAAGTTGGAACTTCGACTCAAGTTACAAAACTTGAGGAAGAAAATTCCAACTTGAAAAGACAAGTCGAGCAACTCAAGGAAATGTTTGAAAAGTTTGAACTGGGAACCAAGTGTCTAAATATGGTACTTGGGTCGCAACGAGCCATGTATAACAAATCAGGACTTGGCTACAACCCTAAACAAACAAACAAATCATATTTGTCTTTAATTAGTCAAAAAGTTAGAAGTCAAGTCCAAGCATGGGTCCAAACAAAATTTTTAATCAAACAAATTGAACCAAATCTATACTTGGTCCCTAAGAGTCAAATCCATTACTTAGATAGACCTTATCTAAGCTATGACTCAGGGGGAGCAAGTAGAAAAATAATACAACCAACTTGATTAACCAAACTCAATACTTAGGACTAGGTTTATTTCTTCTTAGAACGGTTAGATGAAAAAGGCTTACCAAACCCTATAACATAGCATCGGAATGGATTGGGATGATAGTACGTCAAGGAAGATTTGTCGAAGGCATGTCTAGGCTGAATATGGAATTCTACCTAGTGCACTAGACTTAGTGGATCTGATCGAAGCTACCCCAGTCAAACATGGGCTAGTTAGACCAAAATTTAGTATTAAGTTTTTTAGGTGGGAACAGTTCGGAAAGCCTTCAGCAAGTGGTCTAATGATATCCAAGTAGGTCGTATGCCTCGCCACTGAACTAAAAGCTTATCTTTAGGACGCCTGCTTGATTAACCCAAAGCTAAGTTTGAATCTAACATGGGTTCAATAACCTTTCTCGAATAATTAATTATCAAACCTAATTCAAACTTAAATTCATAATTAATTATCAAACCTAATTCAAACTTAAATTCAAAATTAATTATCAAACTTTAATTCAAACTTAAATTCATAATTAATTATCAAACCTAATTCAAACTTAAATTCATAATTAATTATCAAACTTTAATTCAAACTTAAATTCAAAATTAATTATCAAACCTAATTCAAACTTAAATTCAAAATTAATTATCAACTCTAATTCAAACTTAAATTCATAATTAATTATCAAACCTAATTCAAACTTAAATTCAAAATTAATTATCAACTCTAATTCAAACTTAAATTCATAATTAATTATCAAACTTTAATTCAAACTTAAATTAAAAATTAATTATCAAACCTTATTTTAAAACTTATTAAAAAATTATTATAAACTTTTTAAAACTTTTTAAAACTTATTAAAAATTATTTTAAAACTTATTAAAAATTATTTTAAAACTTATTTAAAAATTATTTTAAACTTTTTAAAACTTATCAAAATTTATTAAAAATTATTTTAAAACTTATTAAAATTTCTAAAAAATTATTTTAAAACTTATTAAAAAAACTATTTTAAACTTTTTAAAACTTATTAAAATTTATTAAAAATTATTTTAAAACTCATTAAAAATTATTTTAAACATTTTAAAACTTATTAAAATTTATTAAAAATTATTTTAAAACTCATAAAAATTTATTAAAAATTATTTTAAAACTTATTAAAAAATAATTTTAAACTTTTTAAAAATTATTAAAATCTATTAAAAATTATTTTAAAATTTATTAAAAATTATTTTAAAACTTATTAAAACATTATTTTAAACTTTTTAAAACTTATTAAAAATTATTTTAAAACTTATTAAAATTAATTAAAATTATTTTAAAACTTAATTAAAATGATTTTAAAACTTATTTAAAATTATTTTAAAACTTAATAAAAATATTTTAAAACTTAATTAAAATGATTTTAGAACTTATTTAAAATTATTAAAATCTTAATTAAAATTATTGTAAAACTTAATTAAAACTTTTTTAAAAACTTTATTAAAAATCATAATTAAAATTATTGTAAAACTTAATTAAAACTTTTTAAAACTATATTGAAAACTTAATTAAAATTATTTTAAAACTTAATTAAAATTATTTTAATTAAAACTTAATTAAAATTTAAAAACTTAATTAAAATAAAAACTTAATTATTTTTAAAAACTTAATTAAAGTATTTTAAAACTTAATTAAATTTCTTAAAAACTTAATTAAATTTCTTTTAAAACTTTATTAAAACTTAATTGATATTTTTTTTAAAAAATAAAACTTTGTTAAAACTTAATTAAAACTAAAATTAAATTAACACTCAATTAAACTCTAACTTAATTTTTGAAATTTTAATTAAAACTTAAAATCGTAAACTTAAAGGAAAACTAAATCAACTCTAAATTCATAACTAAATCAATTAATTAAACTTGAAATCACAAATTAATTAATTAATTTTCTTTAACAATAAATCTTGAAATTTCTAAACTAAAACATAAATTAATAAATAAATTTAATAATAATAATAAACTTAAAATAATTAAAAACTAACTTAATTTTAAATAACTTTAATTTATACAATAAATTATAAATTAAATAAATCAATAAATTTTTAATCTCAAACCTAATTTATTTTAATTTAATTAAAACAATAATTAAATCATTAATTAATTTGAAGTTAATTAAAATAACTTTACAAATCTAATTAACACAAAATTCAAAATAATCGAAATTTAATTCTCAACTTAATCAATTAATTTAAAAATTCTCGAATTTAATACATAAATTAATTCACGTTTAAATAATCTTAATCTAATCTAATTAAAAATCAACATTAATTAATTTTAATCAATTAATTATTAAGTTGCTTTAATTAATCTAAAATTGATTAACAACTTAAACTAATCACCGTATTTTATTAATTTAAATTTAATCCTAAATTAATTAATCTTAATCAATTCAAAACTAACCTTAATTAAGTTTAACTTAAATAATTAACTAAATTTCTCCAAAACATTGGTCTAATATATATTTTTCATATCTCACTTAGACTTTAGATTATTTAATAAAGGGGGAGCATCAACATCATTTCAAAACCAATCTTTCCTAGAATTTTTCAAAATTCATATTTTCAAAACTTATTTCTTTTAGACTTATGGATTTTAAAATATATTTCAAAATTCTCTTTCCAAAATATTTCAAAAATTATATACTTATTTTCCTAAAAAAGTATAAATGTTCTTGATTAAAAATATTTTTTGCTTCAAAATTTGACTTAGATTTAAAAAAAAAATCTAAAGACTAATTTACAAACTTAGTTCACTATTTTCTCTTAAAAAATTTTCTAACTTCCAAAGTTTTTCTTAGATAATTTTTCACAAATACATTTTCAAATAGTTTTAACTTAATAATTCAAAGCTTAGATATTTTATGGATTTTTATTAAAAAAAAAATCTTTTTTACTATTATTTTCAATCGAATAACTTCTAACTTATACTTTGAGAACCTTGATTTCAAAAATTTTCAAATGAGTTTTCTATCTCAAACTTAGTTTTTCTCTTAAACTACTTCAAACTTGTTGTTTGGTATTACCCCTATTTTTGATGTGTGTCAAAGGGGGAGAGATAGTAAATTTAGGGGGAGTTATTAAACTCAGGGGGAGAGTTAAATGTTTGTTTACTTAACTCTGCATATTTTAAACTTAGTTGTGAACCTTGGTTGCCAAACATCAAAAAGGGGGATATTGTTGGTGCAAGGTGCACCAGAATCAAACCTGAGTTTTGATGTTGTCAAAGGTTCAAGTTAAGTCTTGTTATGATCTAATGATTTGACTAAGTGTGCAGACTATTTACTCAATCAGGAAAGCCCTAGTCATGACCAGACAGTAAAGTCCAAGCGGGTTTGGAGGACTCAATGTTTGATAGGTAAGTTGAGGTAAGCAATTGGAATGGAGCGACAGTGAGGTCGTGTTCCTAAAAGGAACAACCTAAGGTCGTTGATCCAACTAAAGAAACCGGGAAGATTTCCAAGTTGAGATCATGACAGTCCTAACTGTTATACTCATGCATATTACTCATGTATTATAAGTGTGCTAACTTTGTTTTGCAGAATTATTATTGTTATATCGAACTAACTTTGTGTTGCAGAATCATATGACCCCTTAAACTTCAAATGGTCATAACTTTTGTCTCAGAACTCAGACCAGGCTTTGTCAGCGGCCACGCGACCAGCACTCAGAAAGCTTCATTTGACCAAGGGTTCGGTCGACTGAACAGGAGGTTCAGTCAATCGAAAAAGGCATTTTATCAGTCGACCGAACAGGCAAAATGGCAAAACAGATCAGGCTCGCAAATATGGTATCACAGCATGATCAATCGATCGAAAATGAGGTTCAGTCGACCGAACAGTAAAAGCATTAATGGAGCATTAAGTGTGAATCTCGGTGAGAAGGAAAGTCCATCGTTCGGTCGACCGAACAAGGTTATCGGTCGACCGAACCATTGAAGATCAATTAATTCTTGAAGATCAGATCTCAACAAATTTCAGCACAGAAGGAATGGAGCAGGTTCGGTTGACCGAACCCAGGGATCGGTCGACCGAACGTCGAAGGTTCTTATAAAAGAGAGCTCGAGGTCCAGGGCTGGATAATACTGTTCAAGTTCAAAGTCAATCTCTGTGCTAGTTGCTATTGTTCGTGCTACTGCTCTACAACTCTTCTACACGTAAGCAAGTGCCGACTGAGCTTCAACTTTCACATACTATCGGTATACTTTAATTTTGTATTGCACTTAAACTCATATAAGATAGTAGGCTTGTTACTATCTTCTATTGTTGTATTTTGTACGCATTACTTCTTTCCGAGGTTTTTGGGAAGAAGAATCTTAGTGGATTGCTCATCGGTGCAGTCAAGGACTGCGAGCCTTCGAGTAGGAGTCGAGCTAGGATCCGAACGAAGTAAACGAACTTGTCTCTTTATATTTTCCGCTGCTTACTCGAATTATTTTGAAATACGAAAAGAAAAGTTTTTAAAAGAGCGCGATATTCACCCCCCCCCTCTATCGCACTTTATCGATCTATCAGCTTCATCTTAGATAAGTTTTCTTTCTCTCCTTTTCTTGGATTGGGGATCAATAAATGCTTGTAATCTTTGTATTTTCGGATTTCTCTCTTCGATTCATGGAGTAGATCTCTTTGTTTTAGGATGAGGGAGTATTTGTATGATGAATTGATGTAAACTCTTGTGGATTTACCATTTTCTTGTTTCTATGATATTGTCTTGTTTGTATCAATTCAATCTTGAATGAATTGTTGTGTTGTGGATCTAATTCTCATTTTAGATTGATTGTTTGAATGTCCTATGGATCTTGTAGAGATTATCTCCCACTCGATTTTCCGAGGGAAGCACGCGAAAGGGGTAAGCCCATGTAAGGACGTTTGAGGGATAAGATTTAGGGAAAAATAGGATAATTCAAGAGGATATGATAGATTTAGGGATTAATCTTTATATCTTATGGGTTGAAAAGTATGATCCTTGTGTTGATTATCCAAGGGATCTTCGTGACAGGAACATGCCCGTGTAAGGACTGTTGGGGATCGGACGACCGGCTTGAAGGGGGGTTGGATAGACGGCGCCCCCAAATACTCGCTTCTTTCTACAACGTTAGTGCGCAAGCGGAAATGCAAACAAAACAAGTAGAAAGCTAAATACTAAAGGAAAGAATTCAAACCAAGCTACACGCTTTGGTTTTATAGGCCACGGGTTGGAAAACCCCGCCTACCAGTCGACTGCTAAAACATGCAGTCGACTGCCCTCTGTGGAAATTCGACCGTTACATCCCAACGGCTCGATTCCACACATTCTGTTCGATGCACCAGTCGACTGCTAAAACATGCAGTCGACTGCTACAGTACTGCTACAGTAGTGCTACAGTACTACTACAGTAGCGCTACAGTACTGCTACAGTAAAACCCTAAAAACTAGGATTTTACTCCGAGTACAATCTCTCGTGCACTCGTACCCTCACCCTTATGACTCACTTGATTCTTCCTTTGCAGCTTGACCTTTGCCTTCAAGCCTACTTCCTTTGGCTCTCGTCCCTCGGATGCATTCAAGCCCGCGGCTCATCCCCAATGCCATCCTTCGCGTATGCCTCAAAGTCGCTTCCCTCGGCCCTTGTCCTCGCTGCCTTGTCCACGGTCCCTCGGATGCTCCATCCTTCACCGGACCCGAAGCCATCAACCTGAGTCATATGTGTATCCTGCAAACCTGCACAACTCAAATACACATATCAAATACAAGGGTGAACCTAACTTAAACCCTTTGCCCAAACACCAAAACACATGGTCGCACGGACCATTGGGATTGCTCCAACAATCTCCCCCTTTTTGGTGTTTGGCAATACGTTTAAGTTAGGGAAAACATATAGCAAATAAACATGCTAAAACAAATGGACTTACGTTGCCAAGGTTACACACTTGGACTTATACCGCCGAATGGACTTACGTTGCCAAGGCTACACACTTGACAACCGCCGAATGGTCTTACGATGCCAAGGCTACACACTTGGACTTACAACGCCAAATGGACTTACGTTGCCAAGGCTACACACTTGGCAACCGCCGTATAAAAATCAATGCATTTGAACCTATCACAAGGCTCCCCCTACACCTAAGCTCCCCATTGAGTTAGGATTTTCCACATAGGGCTTTTTAAGGACCTATCCCAAGGCTCCCCCTTTACCTAAGCTCTCCATTGAGCTAGGATTTTTACAACGGGCTTTTTAAGAACCTATCCCAAGGCTCCCCCTACACAAAGGCACTTTCAGGTTTTCCCAACTAAACCTTACTTCTCCCCCTTTGCCTAACATCCAAAAAGTCCTTCAACAATATCCCAATTATTGAAAACTTGTCATCCAAATGACCCTAAACTCATGTATGTATCACCCATGGATCCCATACATCTATATGAGCTGACCCGGTCAAAATCTAGTGCTGAAAACACTTTCAGACTGGTATCAGTCGACTGCAAGAAGTACCAGTCGACTGCCCCCATGAAAACGAGCTTACAGAGACATTCTGTGCTCGTGAACAGTGTTACCAGTCGACTGGTAACTGTACCAGTCGACTGGTACACTATTCATGAAAAAATCAGCCTTTTCTGGCCAACTTCAGAAATGCGCCAGAAATTCCACAGACCTCCAAAAATCCCCAAATTTTGTGGAGAGGTCTGTTTTACCCATGTCTACTTGGGAAAAATACATTCAAAAATGTATCTATCACCAATCCCAAGATTGACACAAAACTCAAAACTAGCTAAATGGTTCAATTTAACCTTGACCTAAAGCCCTAGTTTTGGCTTCCTCTTGATGTATTTGCCCATACTAACCCACAATGCATCCCTAGCATTGGTTTATATGTCATCTATACATCCAAAACCAATTATAATGCTATATGACCCCAATGTCATATTTTCACGCATGAAACACAAACTAATTGTGCCAAAACCCTAAGTTTGAGACTCAAGTTCGTCTCCAAACTACTTGGCACATTCCATAGCTTGTCTAGACTCCCAAGTAGAACCCACTTGAGATCCATTGGCCATGGGTCCCAAATTGACTCTTGGAGCTCCCCCTAGAGCTCTTTACCTTAGTCACCTCCCTAGGTGACTCATCTATTGTGACCAAACCACAATGATGTCCCTTAGAAGATCTCCTTATCTTCTTGACCTTGGACATATCATCCTTGCCATAATCATATGCAACCCTAGCATATTTCTTTTTATTGGCCTTGGATGACTCTCCCTTGCACTTATCATGTGCCACCCTAGCACATGGTCTCTCATTAGCCTTAGAGGAACTAGATCGGTATCCCAAGCCCGATCTATCATTGTTGGGTCTTTGGCTACCCAACATCATCCTTAATTCCTTAGATCCAACATTGAATCTCTTAAGGAATTGTTCCAACTTATCAAGCTTTCCCCTTAAAGCTTGATTCTCCTTCTCTAGGTTTCTAACCCTAGAGTTAATTTGTCCAAATTGGACATTCCTAGACCTACCCTTCCTAGGCATGTGTCTCCCCTTCTTGGGATTAATGCCTTGGGTCTCCTTAGGTCTATCATTTCTAAATTTATCATGCATAGATTTCCTAGGGTTATGATCCACATTTACCCTACTCCTATCATAATATCTAAATCCAAAATTTTTCATTGCTACATAATGATAATCATTATTTCTCCTAGCATGCATGGGAAGATAAGAATTTGAATTTGAATTACACTTCAAATTAGGGTATACCTCCCTTACCCTTGAAGCTCCCCCTTGATTTGAGCTCTTCTTCTTCTTCTCCCATTTCTTTAAATGTGCAAGCTTCTTGAGCTCTTTCTTCTTTGGGCATTTGGTGTGGTAGTGGCCCTTCTCTCCACACGTGAAGCATATAATGCGCATTTTCCTTCTTTGGGCTTCTTCATTCCTACAACCCTTGTTAGTGTCTAAAATAACTTGATTGGGTTTAGGAATTACCTTCTTCTTACCCAATGGACACCTACTCTTGTAGTGTCCCTTCTCATTGCACCCGAAGCACATAATGTGGTCCTTTAACTTTGCTTCGGTGGAGGTGCTTGCTAAATTGACCTCTTCCAAGACCTCTTCTTCTTCTTCACTTGCCGTGGAATTTTCTTCAATTATTGAGGATGTAGATGATGCCTCATCTTCCTTCTCCTCCTCGGATGTTGAGCATGGCTCAACTTCCGTTTGCTCCTCTTCAACTTGAGCAACTAGACCCATCTCAATGGGTTCTTCTTCCTCTTGTGTAGGTTTAGGTTCTTCTTGTAGAACCATCTTCACCTTGCTCCACAACTCATGGACGTTCTTATACTCACCTACACCATTTATCACATGATTAGGCAAAATATCAATCAATATAGATATTACCTTTGAATTTGCCTTCGATCGTGTGGTTTGCTCTTCCGTCCAACGTCGTGGTTGGAGTCTTTTTCCTTTCTTGTCTTTTGGGACTTCAAACGGTTCTTTAACCACCATCATGGTGTCCCAATCCGTGTTGAAGAAAACCTCCATCCTCATCATCCAATACATGATATCCCCAAGGCTTCCTCCTTCAAATTTTGGAGGGACAATAAACCCGGCCATCTTGTGCTTCCTTGGCGGTTAGTCCAACGGAGAGCGTCCTCGCTCTGATACCACTTGTTGGGGATCGGACGACCGGCTTGAAGGGGGGTTGGATAGACGGCGCCCCCAAATACTCGCTTCTTTCTACAACGTTACTGCGCAAGCGGAAATGCAAACAAAACAAGTAGAAAGCTAAATACTAAAGGAAAGAATTCAAACCAAGCTACACGCTTTGGTTTTATAGGCCACGGGTTGGAAAACCCCGCCTACCAGTCGACTGCTAAAACATGCAGTCGACTGCCCTCTGTGGAAATTCGACCGTTACATCCCAACGGCTCGATTCCACACATTCTGTTCGATGCCAGTCGACTGCCCCAGTCGACTGCACCAGTCGACTGCTAAAACATGCAGTCGACTGCTACAGTACTGCTACAGTAGTGCTACAGTACTACTACAGTAGCGCTACAGTACTGCTACAGTAAAACCCTAAAAACTAGGATTTTACTCCGAGTACAATCTCTCGTGCACTCGTACCCTCACCCTTATGACTCACTTGATTCTTCCTTTGCAGCTTTGACCTTTTGCCTTCAAGCCTACTTCCTTTGGCTCTCGTCCCTCGGATGCATTCAAGCCCGCGGCTCGTACCCAATGCCATCCTTCGCGTATGCCTCGAAGTCGCTTCCCTCGGCCCTTGTCCTCGCTGCCTTGTCCACGGTCCCTCGGATGCTCCATCCTTCACCGGACCCGAAGCCATCAACCTGAGTCATATGTGTATCCTGCAAACCTGCACAACTCAAATACACATATCAAATACAAGGGTGAACCTAACTTAAACCCTTTGCCCAAACACCAAAACACATGGTCGCACGGACCATTGGGATTGCTCCAACAAGGACAACATAAGTTCATATCTAATCGATCACATTTAGGTATAGATTTCAGTCCTAGGCCGGATGTCTATTGCAAGAGAAAACCGGCAACCTTCTATAAATGTTGAGCAATTGAGAAATAGAATTTGGTAGATCATTTACATTGAGGAATCTTACAAAGAAATTAAAACTCCTAGAACATTCCTTTATCATAGACCATAATCTTGTTTGTTGATCTTTCATTTCTATGTTAACTTTTCATTAGTTATATTAGCTTTTGGAAACCAATTGATTAGTTGTTTAGCTAACTCGTGTTGAAACATTTCTAGTGCTTATTCCAGTCCCTGTGGATATGATAATCTTTTATATTACTTGCGATATTTCCGTACACTTGCGGAGAGCGAACAAGTTTTTGGCGCCGTTGCCGGGGACTACGCTATAACATTAGGAATTATCAATTGAGTTAGACTAGAGATAACTTTTCTTTTCATTTGAATAGTTGTAATCTAACTTTTAGAATTCTGTTTTCATAAGTTTTTCCTTTCTTGAATAACATTCTTGGCAATTCTTTTTGTTGCAATTCTAATTCTAATTCTAACTTTGCATTCTTGATTTCTAGCATTCTAGTCTAGCTTTTCTCTGTTCTTCTTTTTCTTTAAATTTTTCTCTGCTTTTCTTTTGTAAACATATCTTGTTAGTTGATTAGCATATAAATTATTCTAGATATTTTTCTTTTTCCTTTTGTCTTTTCTTTCTTGTTTTCATTATGCACTTTCTTTCTTGCAATTTAAATTTTGTATTTTCTTTCTTGTTTTTCATATTACATTTTATTTCTTGTCTTTGATTCTTCATTTTATAATTTTTTTTCTTGAATATCCATGAGCACTAACATGTCAAGCAGGCCCATGAGAAATTTTTCTATACCCTTTTCTGTAAGATTTTTATCTCCCATTGTGCAACCTCAAATTGAAGCAGAAAGTTTCCAACTAGACCGAGAGATAATTTTCATGATACAAGGTCACAAATTTGGAGGAGAAGTATCAGAAAGTCCTTATCTGTATCTTGAAACATTTTTAGAGATTTGTGATTTGGTGAAATGTGAAGGAGTATCAGCAGATGCAGTTCGATTGATGACATTTCCTTTCAGTTTCAAGGATAAAGCAAGGACTTGGCTATATCCTCTCTGTCCTCAAAGCATCACAAGTTGAGAACAATTGGAGAAGCAATTTCTGAATCATTTTTCCCCTCCAAGTAGAACAGTGTATATGAGGAATTGCATAACAAATTTTGCTCAGGCATATGGAGAATCATTATTTGAAGCATGGGATAGATTCAAGAGTCTTCAAAGACAGTGCCCTCATCATGATTTTGAAAAATGGTTAATTTTGCACATATTCTATGGGGGAATTTCTTTCTCAGACAAGAGTTTATTGGATTCATCAGATGGAGGTTCTTTTACGGACAAAAGTGTAGATGAAGCTTATTCATTAATTGATCAAGTGACATTGAACCTCCATGAATGGTCGAACAAAAGTTGGATGGAATTTCCCTCAGATATTCAAGAAGTGCAAGCCATAAATGTAAGAGAGCCTGTCAAACAAAATAAAGTTCAACCATCTAAAAATGTTGAAATTCATAAGTCACAGAGTGAGGAGTTCAAACATTTGGGGGTAAAGCTTGATAGTATTGTTTCAAAATGGTTTAAAGAAGATCCCCCTCCTACACAGTCAAGATTTAATGAAAAGTGTGATGATGCTGGGTTGAGAAGTGGCAAAAATCATAAAGAACTTCTGAAGAATGACATGTTTAGAATTGAGGAGAAGAATAATAGAAGATCACAAGAACTCAGTTCCATTTCTCTAGAAAGTTCCCAAAGGCCACAAGTACCTTTCCCTCAACGATTAATCACACCAACACTAGATAAGCAAGTTGGACCTCCTCTAAAAGCTCAAAGGGAATTTGGGAAAAAGGAATTTCAGGCTTTCCCAAGACCTTCACTAAGGGTTCCTTTTCCACAAAGGTTAGTGGGGGTCAATGAAAATAAAGACTTCGGCAAATCCTGTGGCACTAATATGGTTGAGTGCAGATTTTTGAATGTATATGAAGATGAGGATTTTTCAGATAAGGATTTTATTGATAATGCAGTGGTAAATAAGTTTTCAGATCTACCACAAAATTTTATAGGGTGTTATAGTGACAATGAATTTTCAGATGATGAATGTGATGTGGTAGATCAACTTAAAACTGCAAGTGAAGTTATTGATCCTCTTGTTATTGATTCTCCTATTGAGGACATAGATGTTGGTTTATTTTTTGATGTATGTGTTAATGATGATGATATAGAAGAATGTGTAGGGAGCTGTGTTGTGGAAGCAGCATCTCAAGGATCACCACCTTTGTCAACACAACCCTTAGAGGTTTTAAGAATTGGTCATGTTGTGGAACAATGTGTAGGGACTTATGTAGAGCTAGCAAAGTCTCAAGAATCACCATCATTGATATCATCAACACTTGAGCTAGAGCCTGAACCATCATTTGATTCAGAGGAAGTTACATCTACTTGTTTAGAAATTTCAGGCATTTCTCAGCAAAGTAAGGTTAGTATTTCTTGTGATCTTTTGGAAAACTTTATGGAGGTACCTATAATTAACTTTGTTGGATGTGATTCAGTTTTTATTACTTATTCATCTTATCTTGATATGGTTCTAGCTCTATACTATATAACATGCTTGTGGGAGATTTGTTTTTCTTTTGGATGTGCAGATTTCACATGGGCCAATAATTGGAAGCTCAATCTGAACCGTCTTCGACCACCTGGAAAAATTTCCAAGAAGACGAAGATGGAGAGAGTTATACTTTACTTTGTAGCTCCTTTGATGAAAGCTCTCTCCATAATAAGAGCCCTTGGTAGGAGGGTTCTAAAATATCTTACCCCTCCAAGAGCGAGATTTCGATGAATCTAATGAGGTGGTTGAGCTAATGACCTTAAACAAGCGCTTATTGGGAGGCAACCCAAGTTCATTTTCCTTATTTTCTCGTATCATGATTGTTTGTTTCTTAATGCAAAATACTAGCACGTTTATTATCTAGATTCATGATGTTTTAAATGATACTAGTAGTATGCATAATGTACCTCTTTTCTCTATCTTGGGTAGCATGATATAAGCTAAGTATCATTTGGAGATAAGTTTTAGTCTTGGCTTGACCTTAAGGATCTCATTTTCACTACACTTTGACTTGATGCTTGAATGGTTGATATCATTGAAATAGTCATGATTCATCTTGTTTGTTTAGTACTTGGTTTTCATGGTGATTTCTCAAACTTCATTTTGGTTACTGGATGAGGCTCAACTCATGTAAGCTCATTTGGAAAAATCAAAATATCCCAACATTTCTGCTAAAAGTACATTTGTGAATAAGCTTTGCACAATGCAAACACTTATGAAAAAAAAATGAAAAAAAGTGAATAAGGGATATAAAAAACAGTTGTCGTGAGTGGAATCTAGCAAGTCACCCCTTTGAGACCGAGTTGGGTTACTGGGGAAATGACTGCTTAGCTTCTCTTGAGATTGAGCACGCCTTTGAGACCATGGGTTGATTGAGAAATATGAACCAAGTGTTTTGCAAGTAAGTGTCTATCACTAGTTACTTGTCCATCACTGGAAACATTAGGAATTCAAATTTGATGACGACTTGACTAGGACATAAATTAAAACTTGAAGAGTTTTGAGTTGTCTTTGCACTGTGCACAGGGTGTTTATGCTTGAGCCATGCTTAACTTGTTTTCATGATCATGCTTTTTAATGAAACCTTTTGATAGAGTTAGGAGAATGCATTAGGGATATGAGGGTATTGTAGAACATATAATGTAGATTACAGCATTTTGCTTGAGGACAAGCAAAGGTTTAAGTCTGGGGGTGTGATGTGCGTAGATTGTATACACTTATTGGCATGTTTTGACGCACATTCACATACTTTGAGCATGCTTGATCTATGCATTTTCGTACTTTCAACTTTTCTTTTTAGCATATTTACTCTCTTTGTTTGGAGATCTGCCTTTGTACATTTTCTGTACACAGGAGCCGAAATTGGTGAAGATTTCGTGTTCGAAGCCAAATCTGTGAGTAAAGCAAGGGAAGAAGGTACCCTACCTGAACCACGCACTGCCCTGCTCTGGGGGTTGGCCAAGCCGTGTGGAGATCACGGGACAGAAGGCTGTAGCAGGAAACGAAGTGGTCATGGCCGTGTGAACCTCACACGGCCGTGCAAGGATCTGAAGAACCCAGACATGAGAAGAAGCCTAGGCCATGTGCATCATACGGCCATGTGAGTTTTCTAGAGACAGGAGAAGCCTCGGTCGTGTGTCTCACACGGCCGTGTGAGGTTCTCAGTAGCAGGGAAGGAAACAGGTCGTGTGCATCACACTGTCGTGCTAGATTTCCAGAGGCTAAGGCAATTCAGGTCGTGTAGATCTACAAGGCCGTGTAAATGGGCCATTGGCGGATGTATGCCACGGGCGTGTCTCACACATGGCCGTGCAAGGCTGGCAGAGAGGAGAGTGGGCAGGGCCATGTGAACCTCACAAGGGCGTGCCACGGGGCCGTGTGGTGCCCAAACTTCACCTCTATTTAAACCCTTCTTCAAGATTTGAAAGGGGATCTTCTCCCTCTTGGGAGAGAGCGAGATTTGGGTCTTTCCTTCCAATCTTGGGAGGATTTCTGGGCGATCTAAAGGTGGATCTTCAATGGATTCGACTCAGGGAGCGTGGATTGGATCCGAAGACCAAGCTTCATCTTAGATAAGTTTTCTTTCTCTCCTCTTCTTGGATTGGGGATCAAGAAATGCTTGTAATCTTTGTATTTTCGGATTTCTCTCTTCGATTCATGGAGTAGATCTCTTTATTTTAGGATGAGGGAGTATTTGTATGATGAATTGATGTAAACTCTTGTGGATTTACCATTTTCTTGTTTCTATGATATTGTCTTGTTTGTATCAATTCAATCTTGAATAAATTGTTGTGTTGTGGATCTAATTCTCATTTTAGATTGATTGTTTGAATGTCCTATGGATCTTGTAGAGATTATCTCTCACTCGATTTTTCGAGGGAAGCACGCGAAAGGTGCAAGCCCGTGTAAGTTCATTTGAGGGATAAGATTTAGGGAAAAATAGGATAATTCAAGAGGGTAGGATAGATTTAGGGATTGATCTTTATATCTTATGGGTTGAGAAGTATGATCCTTGTGTTGATTATCCGAGGGATCTTCATGACAGGAACATGCCCGTGTAATGACAACATAAGTTCATATCTAATCGATCACATTTAGCTATAGATTTCAGTCCTAGGCCGGTTGTCTATTACAAGAGAGAACCGACAACCTTCTATAAATGTTGGACAATTGAGAAATAAGATTTGGTAGATCATTTACATTGAGGAATCTTACAAAGAACCCAAAAATCCTAGAACATTCCTTTATCATAGCCCATAATCTTGTTTGTTGATCTTTCATTTCTATGTTTACTTTTCATTAGTTACATTAGCTTTTGGAAACCAATTGATTAGTTGTTTAGCTAACTCGTGTTGAAACATTTCTAGTGCTTATTCCAGTCCCTGTGGATACGATAATCTTTTATATTACTTGCGACATTTCCGTACACTTGCGGAGAGCGAACACCCGGTAATGCCCTCTGCGGCTAGAGCTGGAGCTGGGCGAGGGAAGGCTCCGGTCATTAAAGAAGAAGTCATTACAGAGCCCCTTCTATTCAGTAGCCCATGCATCGAGGGCCCCCTTCCAATCTTTCTCCTTCCCGAGATGTCCTATATACTAGGGTTGGACGACACTACTGTGACTTAAACTGAACCTTCCTTGTCTAAACCACTTACCTCTATGCACCCAGATCCTAACGGGATTGAGGTTGAGCCACCAACTCACCCACTTCAGGCGAGACCATGCTAGACCCTCACACCCGCGGCAATCCCGCTATCGCTCCTTTTGAATCACGAAGTCATTAGAGTGGAGCATGCACGATCAATTGAATGCTCCAACTAGCCACCTCACACTGAGGGGTCAATTATCAACCTATTGGGAGGAACATCTTCGCCAGATGCATGCTCTCCCTGTACCCGCCCAGGTAGATCATCTTTCTGAAAGATGTGTTGTGGCAGGTTCTTACTACCTTTTATTGCTTTCCTTTTTCCTTTATTCTAACTATTTGTTTTCCTGCCTAGACTTTTGCCAAATCCATGGTGTTGTGTCAGACACTCTCCCTCCTTTATCAGCAGAATAAAGTCCTGAAGGATATGGTGGCCAACCTGGAATCTCAACTATCTAATCCAACCTCAGTCGGATACCAACTAAGGGCGAAAGTGTTAACCTTGAAGAAAATGAACACCGCTCAACAACAAGCTCTCAAGGAGGCCCAGTTGGAGACTAACCACCTCCAAGATGAAAAGAGCAAGCTTGAAGCTCTCCTGCAAACATCTGAGGCAAAATGTCAAGAAGCTCAGTTTAATTTCTCTAAAGCCCTTGCTGCTCTGGAGACTTATAGGGCAGGGGAGGCTGAACGGCTGCGAGCACACCAAGAAAAATATTTACGCTCCCCAAAGTTTGGTGTACAAGTAGGGGATCGCTTTGTTATGTCAATGGCTTATGGAGCAGTAGGAACGCTTAGGCAACTCCATGAGGGAGGATACCTATCTTTTGCTCCTCCTGAGGATTTTCTGCACCATCGGAGGATCCTCCGTGAGATGCCTGATAATGTGTTTTCTGAGTTCAAGTAACCCTTTTTGATGGACCTGATCATCCTCTTACTGTACTATATTAAGATTTACTATCCATTGTTGCTATTGCTTTATACTTTATACTTTATAAATCTCAACTTAATGGAGTCGGGGTTGCCAAATCCTAGCAGGAGGCCTGGTAGAGTCTTACGAGTATTCTAGACCAACTTACGCTGGTCAAGCATCTAATGTCCAATCAGTCATGTCTTCCCAATCTTAATACTTACAAAAGGGATAAATTGTTTAAGTATGATAGGGTTGCAGGTAATTAGCACTCCAAGGATGGTCCAGCCATCTACCCCGGGCATCCTGCGAGTAATAGGTGCCCGACACTAACCTTTTAATAATTTTATACGCCCCGTTCCACTGGGGTGCTAATTTAGTTATTTCTCCTATGGGCTTGACTCTCTTCGACACTAGGTCTCCTTCTCCGAAGAACCGAGGGATCACCCTTCTATCGTAGTTCTGGCTCATCCTTTGTCGATATGCGGTTAGGCAGGCAGCCGTTCATTCATGAATTTCACTGATTAAATCCAGCTCTGAGAGGCGTCGCTCGGTATTTTCCCCGTCATATAGCATTCTTCTTACTAAAGGAATATCAACTTCGATGGGCACTACCGCCTCACTTCCATAAATCAGATGAAACGGGGTGAGTCCTGTGCTTTCCTTGGGGGGCGTCCGGTAGGCCCAGAGGATGCTAGGTAGCTCTTCCATCCAATTACCCCCAAGATGATCCAACTTGACCTTCAATTCTCGAATGATCTCTCTGTTAATAACCTCGGTCTGCCCATTTCTTTAAGGATAAGCCACGGAAGTGAAAGCCTAAGTTATGCTAAATCCTTGACACCAAGCTTGGATTTTGTGATCCTGGAACTGTTTTCCATTATCTGAAACCAGCTTGTGAGGTATCCTGAATTGGCAAAGGATACCCTTCCACAGGAATTGGATAACAGCTCCCTCAGTAATTCTGGCCAAGGCTTCTACCTCCACCCACTTGGAAAATTAATCTACTGCTACAAGTAAGAATCGCTTTTGACCTGGTGCCATGGGGAAAGGTCTAATAATATCCATGCCTCATTGATAGAAGGGGCATGAGACTATTGAGGTTTTTAGCATGTCGATCGGTCAACGGGTCAGATTCTGATGCTTTTGGCAGGATAAGCAAGTGCTCACCAATCTTTACACATCCTTCTGCAAAGTAGGCCAGAAATACTCAACCAACAATACTTTTCGAGCTAGCATCCTTCCTCCTACATGACTTCCACAACACCCTTAATGTATCTCTTGTAAAGCATATTCTGCCTCCTTCGTTCCTAGGCATTTGGGTAGTGGTCTGGAGAATGCCCGTTTGTACAACTGGTTTTCGATCAAGGTATACATATGAGCCTTCTTCCTGATCATCCTAGCTTCTTTCGGATTAGCAGGCAGGACACCCCTGTTGAAGATAAATGATCATTCGGGCCCTCCAGTCAATTGGATCCTCAATATTATTCTGCAAGTCTATTTGAGCTATTAGGAAGGTTTGGGCTATCTACTTGTCCAACACCCAAGTGGTCAGAGAGTTAGCCATTTTAGCCAATTCATCCGCCCTTTGGTTATCCACCTTGGGAATCTTAGTCATCGTGATCTCCCTGAATTCCTCTTTCATCTTTTCATATGCTTCTTGATATACCTGCAGCTTATCACTGTTAGCCTCGAAGTTGCCCGTGACCTACTGAGCTACAAGCTGGGAATTTGAGTACACAATCACTCGGGTGGCTCCAACATGTCGAGCGGCCTGTAGCCCTACCAGTAAAACCTCATATTCGGCTTCATTATTTATAGCTCTAAAATTTAACCTGACTACCAATTGAAATATGTCCTCCTGAGGGGATATCAGAAGGACCCCCACTCCGCTCCCTTGTTGGGTAAATGACCCATCCACATATACCTTCCAAGTTTCTTCTGAGTCAGTTTGATGAACCTCTATCAGAAAATCAGCCAGGGCTTGAGCTTTAATTGTCGTGCGGGGCTGGTACTGTATATCATACTCTCCCAACTCAGTGGCCCATTTGATGAGTCGACATGCCACCTCCACATTAGTAAGATCTTTACCCATAGTTCTATTAGTCAGAACCGTGATGGGATGTGCCAAAAAATAGGGTCTTAAGTGGTGAGCCATGAGCACCAATCCATAAATCAACTTTTCCAGGGCTGTGTATCGAGACTCGACCCCTTTAAATAAATGGCTGAAAAAGTACATTGGTCGCTGCACATCATCTTGTTCTTTTACCAACACCACCCCTACTGCCTCAGGGGTGGTTGACAGGTACACCCAGAGTGACTGTCCAATAACAGGCTTAAACAGAGAGGGTAAGGTTTCTTGGTGCTTCTTCAACTCCTCAAAGGCTTGATCGCACTCCTCATCCCATTGAAACTTGGTTGCTCTCCTGAGCACTTTGAAGAAGGGTAGCACTCAATCTGCAGATCGGGATATGAATCTGGACAATGTGATTGTCTGACCTACCAGTTTTTTAGCTTCATTCAGATTCTGAGGTGCCTTCATATCTCACAGTGCCCAGACCTTTTCTAGATTTACCTCGATTCCTCGTTCAGTGACGAGGTATCCCAAGAATTTTCACCCTCAAGCTCCAAACAACCATTTCAAGGGATTCAACTTCAGCCCGTACTGTTGTAGTGTGCAGTAGGTTTCCTCAACATCAGAGATCAAATTCATAGCCAAAGTGGATTTGATAAGGATGTCATCCACGTAAATTTCCACATTTCACCCTATCTGATCTTGAAAGATTTTATCCATCATTCTTTGGTAGGTGACTCCTGCATTTCTTAACCTAAAAGGTATGATAGTATAACAGAAGGTACCGTCTGCCATAATGAAACTAGCCTTCTCTTAATCTTCCCGTTCTAGAGGGATTTGGTGATATCCTTAGTAAGCGTCAAGCATGCAAATCCTCTCACAGCCCGAAGTTGAGTCTACCATCTGATCTATCCTGGGTAAAATGGGTAGCAATCCTTAGGACTGGCGTGGTTGAGATCGCAGAAGTCAATGCAGACCCTCCATTTATTATTGGGTTTAGCTACCAAGACCACATTAGAGAGCAAGGAAGGAAATTGTACCTCTCTAATGTGACCTACTTTCTTGAGCTAGTCCACCTCAGCTCAAATGATCTTATTTTGTTCAACCGAGAAGTTTCGCTTCTTCTGCTTAACTGGCCGGACATCAGGCAGAAGGTGTAATTTGTGCTCAGCCACCTCGGGCTTGATGATCACTAGTATTTTTATTGATTATTTTGGTTCTTATCATTCTTTGATAGGTGACTCCCGCATTTCTTAACCCAAAAGGTATGATAGTATAACAGAAGGTACCGTCTGCCATAATGAAACTAGCCTTCTCTTAATCTTCCCGTGCTAGAGGGATTTGGTGATATCCTTGGTAAGCGTCAAGTATGCAAATCCTCTCACAGCCCGAAGTTGAGTCTACCATCTGATCTATCCTGGGAAAAATGGGTAGCAATCCTTAGGACTGGCATGGTTGAGATCACGGAAGTCGATGCAGAGCCTCCATTTATTATTGGGTTTAACTACCAAGACTACATTAGAGAGCCAGGAAGGAAATTGTACCTCTCTAATGTGACCTTCTATCTTGAGTTAATCCACCTCAGCTCAAATAATCTTATTTTGTTCGACCGAGAAGTTCCGCTTCTTCTGCTTAACTGGCCGGACATAAGGCAGAAGGTGTAATTTGTGTTGATGCGGTTAGCACTAACGATTTAACCCAGGTTTTAATGAATGACAAATCAGGCTAAGTTAGTTTATTGTTGTCTGACACTTTGATCAAGTGTGCAGGAGAAGTCCAGACAGGTCGACGGACTGACCGGATGTCTGGCACGAAGCCCAGCTAGGTCGATGGGATGACTGAATACCTGGCACGAAGTCCAAGCGGGTCGATGGGCTGACCGAACGTTTAGGCACGAAGTCCAGCTAGGTCAACGGGCTGATCGGATAGCTGGCACGAAGTCCAGACGGGCCGACGGGCTGACCGGACGTCTGGCAGGTAAGTAAGGTAAGTCACTGGAGGGGAGTGACTGCGAGGACGTGTTCCCGGGAAGGGAACATTAGGCGTCGATCCGACTTAGATCCATTTCGGATATCTAAGTCGAGATCGTGACTAGATTTCGGTCTCGAAAAGACGGAATCTAAGTCATACTCTTTGCTATTACTTTGTTGAACTTTAATTGTGCTAGCAATCTGTTTTACAGGATATATATTTGCCTCGGACTAACTCTATTTTGCAAGAGAAGAAGTTCCTAGAAATAGGAGGTCCGGGTGCCCGGAGGTCCAGGCGCCCGGAAGGGATCCGGGCGCTCGGAGGTAAGTTTTATCCAAACTCGCGCGTCGCCACGTGGAGCTTGCTGGTTGGACCTGCCACGTCCCACTAGGGCGCCCGGAAGGGATCCAGGGCGCCCAGAGCCTCATATAAAAGGAGGGTCAGAGGGGAGTTTCAAAACAACAACGAAAAGAAAGTCTTCTACTGCTTGCTCTACTTCTCTGCGCTCCAGCAACGCTAACAAAGATCCGACAATACACTCCTTTCCTTTTCTTTAATTCTTGTCGGTATTTTCTTTATTTTGCTAGCATTCCTGTACTTTAAATTGTAATCATTTTCGAGCTGCTAGTGATTGCCCAACGAAAGTACTCACGGAATACGGGCCTTCGAGTAGGAGTCGTCACAGGCTCCGAACGAAGTAAAAAACACCGTGTCCAGTTTGTCTAAGTTTTTATATTATTCCGCTGCGCTTAACTCTTATTAACATTGTTTTTCGAATCGATATTCACCCCCCCTCTATCGACGTTTTACGATCTAACAAGTGGTATCAGAGCAGGTACCGCTCTGATTTGGTGCAACCACCAATCAGACAGGGGGTGAAAATATTTTTTTTCTTTTTTGCTTTACGCTTAATTCTAAGTTGATATTATTATTAATTTGGGAATTTTTTTATTCTCATTGCAATTAAATCTAAATTGGTGCAACACCAATTTAGATACAGCTATTATTTTTTTCCCGCACTACTAATCCAAGACCAAGTCTTGGAATATTTTTTCGTTGTTTACTTGTGTGCAGAATGTCTCAACTAGAAGGCTTCAGCACAGTACGTCCTCCCCTATTCAACTGGAATGACTTCTCCTACTGGAAGAAAAGAATGGAGGTGTACTTAAAGACGGATTACGATCAGTGGTTCAGCGTTGTAAAGGCCTACCGAGCTCCAACCAACAACTCCGAAAATCCACTAGACACGGAACAGTGGACTCCGGACATGAGGAAAAAGGCGTCGACAGAAAACAAAGCAATCAATACGCTACACTGCGGCCTAACACGAGAAGAGATGAACCGGGTCAGACCGCATCAGAATGCAAAAGAATTATGGGACAAATTGATCGAGCTGCACGAAGGAACAAGCGACGCAAAGGTAACAAAAAGATATTTATTTTTAAATAAAATATTTAATATAAAAATGCAGGAAGGGGAAATGGCAAGTCAACTGCACGCGAGAATCAAGGACATCCTCAACGGACTCCACGCGATAGGCTATCAAATGGAAAACAGAGATTTAATAAGGTACGCACTAAATGCCTTTCCTCGTAATAGCTTATGGGCATCAATCGTAGATGCCTACAAAATTTCGAAAAATCTATCTAAGTTAAAATTGGACGAGCTTTTCTGTGAGTTAGAATTACATGAACAAACTAATGCTGGAGCCGAGAAAGGTATTGCTTTATTTGCAGGACCATCCAAAGAAAAGAAGAGCAAGTCTGAATCTGAAGAGGATTCCGATCAAGATTCAGAAGACGAAGAATACCTGGTGAACCTGGTAAGAAAAATGTTCACCAGGAGAAAAAAGAGCTTCAGTAAAAAGGACCTTCAAAAGATCAGTCCTCCCGCGGATCAAAAGAATGTGACTTGCTTCGGATGCAACAAAAAGGGACACTACAAGAGCGAATGTCCAAGACTGAAGTTCGACAAACCGAAGCCAACCAAAAAGAAATCCCTTAAAGCAACGTGGGATGACTCCTCGAACGAATCGGAGGTAGAAGAGCAGAAACACCAGAGCCACCTCGCGCTGATGGCCCGCAAAGCTGAAACGGAAGACGAGTCAGGAGATGAATCAGAAGACGGGTCCGAACCCGAATCAAGCCACGAGTCCGTACTCGTTTTCGAAGGCCTGGATGAGGTATATTTTAATTTAAACAAAAAATTCTTTAAAATTATTTCTTGCTTAAATAGTAGCCAGATTAGAAACCTGGCTAGGCTAGTTGCCAAAGGGTTTAGTCAAGTTGAAGGACTTGACTACGATGAAACCTATGCCCCAGTAGCCAGATTAGAATCCATTAGAATGTTACTAAGTTATGCAGCCCATAAGGGATTCAAACTATATCTAATGGATGTTAAGTCAGCTTTTCTCAATGGACTGATAAAAGAAGAAGTTTATGTAGGTCAACCTCCTGGGTTTGAAGATCTAGAACACCCTGATTATGTCTTTAAGTTAAAGAAAGCATTATATGGACTTAAACAAGCACCCAGGGCATGGTATGAAAGGCTAACATCTTACTTAACATCCAAAGGATTCAACCAAGGTCAAATTGACCCAACCTTGTTTGTTAAATTACTAAATAATGACATATTTATAGCACAAATATATGTAGATGATATAATATTTGGTTCAACTAACTCAGACTTCTTAGAAGAATTTATCAACCTAATGGAACAAGAATTTGAAATGAGCTTAGTAGGAAAATTGACCTATTTCCTAGGATTACAAATCAAACAAACAAATGAAGGAAATTACATTTATCAACATAAATACACTAAAGAATTACTTAAAAAATTCAGAATGGAAAATACAAAAAAAATAAAAACACCCATGGCAGTAAACACAATCTTAGACAATGACCCAAATGGAAAATCAGTCGATCTAAAGTATTATAGAAATGCAATAGGTAGTTTACTTTACTTAACTGCAAGCCAACCTGATATCTTATTTGCAATCAGTATGTGTGCTAGATACCAAACCTGTGCTAAAGAATCCCATTTGACTCAAGTCAAAAGAATTTTTAGATATCTTAAGGGAACAACAAATGTAGGAATTTGGTATCCTAGAACCAATAACTTTGAATTAATAGGATATTCTGACTCAGATTATACTGGATGCAAATTAGACCGCAAAAGCACAAGTGGTGGATGTCAACTACCAGGCTCATCACTTGTCAGCTGGTTTAGTAGAAAGCAACACTGTGTTGCACTATCTACAACTGAGTCAGAATACATAGCCATAGGAGAATGTGTAGCCCAATTATTATGGATGATGCATACCTTAAAAGATTTCAACTTAAAAATCACAAATGTAAAAGTTTTAATTGACAATATTAGCTCAATCAATTTAACAAAAAATCCAGTGCATCACTCAAGAACCAAACACATTGACATCAGGCACCACTTTATCAGGGATCATGTTACTAAGGGTGACATTGAGCTCAAATACATTGAGTCCAAGTTAAACTTAGCTGACATATTCACCAAACCACTCCCTGAAAGTGAATTTAGCAATTTGCGTAGAAAACTAGGAATGTGCCTAATAGACTAGGAGTTTCGAATTTCAAAAATATTTTCAAAAATGATTATCCTCAAATTATAGGTTAAAATATGTTTCATTTTCAAAAATTTCCTATTTTTATCCTTTAAAAATATTTTTAGCCTTAGCCTAGTTCAAAATCCTTAGAAAGCATGTACCCATAGGACTAGTTTTGAGCATCTCACCAAAACCCTAGGCTTACCTTGCTTGTGTTTGACGAACATAGAAAGGGGTGAGATGTATAGGCCACTTGCCTAAGACTTAAGATGCTTATTTCAGTGCATCGATATAAGTCTGGGCGTTAAATATAAAATATACATTAATCAAGTTTTAGTTAAACTTAACTTGACTAACCAAGTGAAAGCTGCTATCTTCTGATAAGTCAGTCAGTAACAAACTGGTTAGACATTTGATTTAATGTCAGGTTCAGGGGGAGAAATAAAACTACTTCAGTTTTTCAAACTTAATTTTGAAAACCAAACTTTTCAAGTATTTTAAACCATGGTTTTAAAGCTAGTACTCTTGAACTTTGAAAATTTGATTCTGGAAAAAGAATTTTACAAAATTATTTTGAAAACTCCTTTGTTTTAAAAATTATTCTACTTTGAATATTTTTAGCAAATACTTTCAAAATTTTATGTCAAGTTCAGGGGGAGGAATTAATTAAAATTTTTCCTTTATTTAAAAATAATTTAAATTTGTGTTTGAAAAATGTTTTGTTAAAAATTTCTTAAACCTATTTTTGAAAAACTAAGCTGTTTTACATTTTATTGAAAATTGATTAGATTTAACTTAGTTTTTAAAAATTGAATTTAAAACTCTAGTTCTTAAAATTTGATTTTACTTAATTTTGACATTTTGATTTGAAAGTTAACTTTTACAAAATAAGCTTCTCAAAATCATTTTCCTCAACTTTGAAAATTGAATCTTTTCCAAACTTAGTGTTGAAAAATAAATTTCAATCAGTTTTGAAAAATAGATTTTTCAAACTTAGTTTTGGAATTTTGATTTTGAAAACTTATGTTTGAAACCTTGAACTTTTAAACTTTGACCTTATAAACTATACTTGAAAAATCAGCTATCTTTCAAGATTTAGTTTTTTTTTAAGAAATAAAAGCTAAATAATCTATGTTCTAAACTCCCCCAGATTAACTTGACATTATCTCTTACTTTGTCTGAGGTCTGTATCTATGCTTAGTTTATCCATGCTTACTTTTGATGAATGCCAAAGGCGGAGGGTTAGGTGGTTAAGTTAGCTAAACCAATTTGAAAATACAAACTAACTTTAAAACCACATAAATGCATGTTGTTTCTTGCATATGTTTTTATTAACTTAACCAAGTTGTCATTCCATCAAAAAGGGGGAGATTGTTGGTGCGGTTAGCACTAACGATTTAACCTAGGTTTTGATGAATGACAAATCAGGTTAAGTTAGTTTATTGTTGTCTGACACTTTGATCGACTGTGCAGGAGAAGTCCAAACAGGTCGACGGGCTGACCGGATGTCTAGCATGAAGCCCAGTTAGGTCGACGGGCTGACCAGATAGCTGGCACGAAGTCCAAGCGGGTCGACGAGCTGACCCGACGTTTAGGCACGAAGTCCAGCTAGGTCAACGGGCTGACCGGATAGCTGGCACGAAGTCCAGACGGGTCGACGGGCTGACCGGACATCTGGCAGGTAAGTAAGGTAACTCACTGGAGGGGAGTGATTGTGAGGACGCGTTCCCGGGAAGGGAACATTAGGCGTCGATCCGACTTAGATCCATTTCGGATATCTAAGTCGAGATCGTGACTAGATTCCGGTCTCGGAAAGATGAAATCTAAGTCATACTCTTTGCTATTACTCTGTTAAACTTTAATTGTGCTAACAATCTATTTTACAGGATATATATTTGCCTCGGACTAACTCTATTTTGCAGGAGAAGAAGTTCCTGGAAATAGGAGGTCCGGGCGCCCGGAAGGGATCCGGGCGCCTGGAGGTAAGTTTTATCCAAACTCACGCATCGCCACGTGGAGCTTGCTGGTTGGACCTGCCATGTCCCACTAGGGAGCCTGGAAGGGATCCAGGGCGCCCCGAGCCTCATATAAAAGGAGGGTCAGAGGGGAGCTTCAAAACAACAACGAAAAGAAAATCTTCTACTGCTTGCTCTACTGCTCTGCACTCCAGCAACGCTAACAAAGATCCGACAATACGCTCCTTTCTTTTTCTTTAATTCTTGTCGGTATTTTCTTTATTTTGCTAGCATTCCTATACTTTAAATTGTAATCATTTTCGAACTGCTAGTGATTGCCCAACGAAAGTACTCACGGAGTATGAGCATTCGAGTAGGAGTCGTCATAGGCTCCGAACGAAGTAAAAAACACCGTGTTTAGTTTGTCTAAGTTTTTTTATTATTCCGCTGTGCTTAACTCTTATTAACACTATTTTTCGAATCGATGTTCACCCCCCCCTATATCGACGTTTCACGATCCAACAATTTGTGCTCAGCCACCTCGGGCTTGATGATCACTAGTATTTTTATTGATTATTTTGGCTCTTATTATTGACATCTTTACCTTCTCACATGTTTAATTTTATTGTTATATTACATTTTATGAGTAGAATCTATTTTGGACTTAATTATAAATTTCCTAAAAATTATGAAGTTTAATCTCATATTTTTTTTAATGTGGTTTTGTAGGAAATCGAAAGAGCCATGGATTAGGGTCGAGCCGGATCGAATTTGTCTTGCTTTGGAGGTCAAGCGGAGGAGATGAAGCTGAATTAATATGAATCGTTGATCAAGATCCAGTGAGATCCTGCCTCTTCAGTCAGATCAAGTGATCTAGCCCTTCATCCTGATTTAAAGAGATTATCCTCATCCAAGTTCAATTCATCTCTAATTTGGATCAAGAGAAGAGCCCAATTTGAGCCAACAATTCAACTCTTAAAGCCCACTCTTAAGCCCAATTTCAAAAACCCAATTTCAATTTTTTATTGGATTCGGATCTAAGCTCTAATGGATACCTCTATTCTACAACTCGAACCTGATCCACTAAGAAATCCAGCCCTTCATCACTCACGCGATTTCTCTGCTCGTAACTTGGCTAGGGTTTGCGTTTCTTCTCCCCGACACCCCCGATCCTTTTCTCCCGAGCGATTCGCATGAAGGTGGCGGCGGTGGCTTCAACCGAGTTGCATCAATGACGATCCTCGGGTGACACCAGAGTGGTCTCTCCAGCGAGCTCTTCATTCCTCTCGCAGCCAACAGTGGGTCTACCTTCCGACGCGGTTCACGCAGGCGGCGGCACCCCAGTGGCGGTGAGGTTTTGGTTCTTCTTAAGCATCCTTCCATTTCCTCGTACCAGTGTTAGAGCTCTGAGTTACTCTGCCGGGCACATTGAAGAAGGAAGCAACAACTCAAAGGTTTCCAGCAACCCTGTTTCAACTTTATCGGAGAATTCCAGTGGCTTTCTTCCAAGTTCCAGCATCACACAACCTACTTTGCCTAACATGTTAAGGAGGGCAAATCTAGGTTGATAGTTCTTGGTAGATTTCCTTCACACCAGCAAATTTCTCAAGGAGTGTTCACTTCGAGAGATATCGCGCTTCCATCGTCTCAAATTGTAGTTCCGACCAGTAACGTCAGCCATCCACCGGATTCACAGGATTTTCAAGTGACAGCGGTCTTCTTCCTCGGTGGTTCTGTTAGTGACAGACAGAGCACTTTGTGTGTTTGATTGTGGAGGATTGGATTGGTTAATTAGGATTTACTTATTTGGTTATTTATATTGAATTTACTTAATTACTGTCTTGTAGCTTCGTTTATGTATGTTTGTGTTCTTTGGTATGTTTTTATGTTAATTTTGTTGATGATTATGCTAGTGTCATAGTGTGACAATACGATGTAAGTATGTTCTTCAATGGTTAGATAGAATTGTAGGTTAGTTTCAGTTATGCTTATTTTACTATCTGTTATACTTGTTTGTTATGCCTGTAGAAGGTGTAGCTTGTAGCGTAGAGTGATACTGCGCTATAGGCTCATCTTTGCTGGTTAGTTTGGATTTCAATTATTACATTAGGTTTAGAGAACAAAACCCCCAAACAAACCCCTTGGTTCAATCTTGTCTGAAAACAAACGTCCTATCACTGGTTCCTCTAGAGAGACAATCCGGTCCTCTATTATACTACTTAGTGTAGGTTAAGGGGTTTGGTAGATTAGAAATGAATTAATTTGATCCTGTGCAAGTGACAGTTGCGCACATATCATTTCTATTTCTTTGGTGGTTGCAAAAATTTAAAAATATTATTAGGGCTTCATTATTCATTTCTTGTATGCACGTATGTTATCTTGTATATTTCTTGTGACTTTTGATTTTATTTGCATGAGTGTTTTAGGTTAGACCAGGAAATCTCTTTTGTGGTAGAAGTTTCAAAGTTTCAGTGTGTTCAGTTCAGGACCTCAGATTTGTCAAGCAACATGGAGAACAACACTGAAAAAACTCTCAAAGAGCTTTGGGCACCAGACTTGTCAGATGATTCCTTTTGCATCAGATATTCTGATTTGGAGGCCAACTTCGAGTTACGGAAAATTATTCATCTAATACTGAAGTTTCATGGATTTTCTGGTGAAGATCCCAACAGACATCTGCAAGAATTGGATATGGCGTGCTCTTCATGGAATCCACATGGCGTGTCAAATGAAGATGTTAGACTTAGAGCATTTGCATTCTCACTGGCGGATTCAGTAAAGGATTGGTTGTACTGTCTTCCACCTGATTCTATCACCAGCTGGTTTGAAATGAAAAGAATATTTTTGGCGAGGTTCTTTCTTGCTTCTAGGATTGTAGCTATTCGGGGAAGTATTTGTGGAATCCAACAATTCACAGGAGAACCGTTTCAAGATTATTGGGAGAGATTTAAAAGACTTGTTGCTAGTTGCCCTCAGCACCAGATAAGCAATCAACTTCTGATTATATACTTCTATGAGGGATTGTGTCCCATGGACAGGAGTATGGTTGATGTAGCTAGTGGAGGGGCTCTAGTTAACAAGATATCTGCTCAAGCTAAAGAACTTATCGAGATTATGGCTACAAATTATCAGTAATATGGGACTAGACCGACGATTACCGAGGATGTTCATTCCTTTGCCAATGTACTCCCTACCAGGATCCAGTATTTTTAGTCTGATCCTAAGTCTTATCAGATCCATCACATGACAGGTATAATTTTATTACAGGATTCGGGTATGGGAACACACAACAAGGGAATTCTGATTGGTCCCAACATTATCAGTCATATCTTCAACATCAGCCTGAGCAGCATTTTGGAAGCAGTCACAACAATTTTTGCAACAACAAGAAACACAGTTCCAGCCAAGAACACATTCATCGACACGGTTACAATTGCAATCAGATCAACCTACTGCATCAATTCTTGAGAAGATGGATTGTAGAGTTTGTGATATTCCTGACTTTTATTCTGCTTCTCTACATGACTCTTCTAGTTTTTTATATCGTGATATTGTAGTTAATTATGATAATGTTATTATTGATGATATTGTGGTTTCAGATATTCTTGATGTTGCAGGTATAGGAGATGATGATGGAAGTGTAGGGGAGACCCAAGAATCGCTTCCAATGACTAGTTTACTATTTGACCTAGTTGAGCCTGCTATTCTACTCAATAACGATGGAAGTGTAGGGGAGACTCAAGAATCGCTTCTGTTGATTGTACCTGATTCAGAGCCAGATCTTTACCTGACCAAGATGATGCCATGTTTACTGTTTTAGACCCTCTAGGTACCCATCAGGATGGTAAGGTCAATGTTTCTCTGAATATTTAGGAAATTCCATAGAGGTAATTCATTTTGATTGTATTGAATGTGACACATCTTTTGATTCATGCTCTATTGATTTTGTTATTATTTCTAGTCCATCTCACACAGTATGCATGCAGGAATTGCATCCTCTTTTTAATGCACAGGATTTCTTCAAATATTTCATTGGCAGTAGTCATTCACGCAAGGATGCATTCTATCACTTGAAGAAAATCCTAACATTTTATGCAATAATGAAGCTTCTGGAGTGGACACTCCAATTAAACCGTCTTCGGCCACCGGAGAAAACTTTTAAGGAGGCGAAGGTGGAGGGAGCATTCTTCTCTTCACCTACATTTATTCCACTTCCAGAATGGCTTCTGGAATTGAATCGGCTCCGACCACCAGAATTTCAGGGGAGTCTATTCCATCTCACTTTTACTTTTTCTTTCTGCTTGTATATATTTCTTTACTTTATTTACTTTGTTTGCTTGGTTTTCTTTTACTTGATAGCTCATATTTAGTTTGCTTTGTCGGTTTTCGTAATAAATTCCCTATGCATACTTTTTATCATCTTAGAAATTGTATTGTCGTATTTGATGATTTAGTGTCATGATTGGATTCTTGGATTGCATGAGATTACAACTAGATGATGAATTTCATGTTGGTAAATTGAAATGATAATTTTTGATATACCGAGTGAGGATATTTTTGAGCCTATTATTCCTATTGATGTGTGATGCACTTGTGGTTAATGCTACTCTAGAACTTGCTTAATTCTTTCGAGACCACATTATCATAGGTTTGCATGATTTTTATGAAGACTATCTCACTTCCTTTTATTCATTCCTTTTGTTATCACATGTTGTTTGAATAATTCCCTTATCTTTGGGTATTTCATTCTTTTCTCTCTTCCATTTATTTCCCTCTTTTGCTTTCTTCTCATGGATGTGGATATGTTGGATGTATATGATGAGTATTTTGCCTGAGACGGACAATAATTTAAGTGTGGGGGGAGAGAAATAGTTTAGTGGAATTTAGGGAAAGCATAAGTAAACCATGCTTGATCACCATAGGTAAACCATGCTTTGTATCTTTTTATTTGAGGTATTGATGATGTGATGCACAACATGTTGAAAAAAAAAGTGAAAAGAAAAATGAAATAAAAAAACAAATCAGCAAATGAAAAAAAATTTAAAAAAAAAAGCAAATGAAAAGAAAAAAAAGAGAACAACAACATAAAAAAAAAAGGAAAAAAATGTTTTTGACATGTTGTGTTATTTTTGTATTCATGTGTGATAGAATTTTTGGAAGAGACAATCTTTATTGTAGCAATATTTAGATTTTATTGTATATCATGAGTAGTATTATTATTGAAAAGCTATAGAAAAGATTGTCTACATGTTTATTGGATTGATGAACAACTTTGACATATGCTATTTTATATTTATTTGTGATAGAATTTTTTGTGAGTGACAATCTTTATTGTAGCAAAATTTAGACTTTATTGTAAATCATGAGTGGATGTTTATGGAAAAGCTAAAATAGAGATTGTCACATTTTTATTGAGTTTTTAAAGCTAGCTTGGAAGTTGGATGAGATACTTTTGGGGAAAAATTGTTTTCTTATACTCATGTATGTAACGTTCTATTATATCCATGTCTTCCACCTTTATCTTGCTCAATTTTCCTCATTTCCTCTCTTATACTATCATTTGCTTGATTCATGTTTCCCTTACATTTCAAATAATGCCTTCATTATTTTATTGTGCACTCTTGTGTACATGAATTCATGAGTAGCTTGAGTGAGCTCCACTATTGTATGTATTTGAGAGAAGAGCCACCATCATTTACCTTGTGAGGTTTATTTTGTTATAATTCTCAATTTATTGATTATGGATTGAAGTTATCATGTTTTTTAATCGATGTATGAATTGAATTTATGATCGTTTGGGTCATTTGAATTGGACAATCCTAGGTAACTCTCTTTTCACTATTTTCTATATATGATTAAGAATTGCTAGGGGAATTCATCTTTAGTTATCTTTCTTGTTTGATTGATTTGCTCGAGATGAGCAAGAATAACTTGACCACAGGTAGCTCCTCAGGGACCAGGCGAAAACGTCCCTATTGTGAGTCAAGCATTGGACCAACTCCGTCTTGACCTCAATAGGTAAGTTTCTTGATATGTGAGTGAGGCTCTCCGGATGCTCGGGATATAATTGGACTTCCTCTCAAGGGATGGGTTCTTCTGCTAGAGGCAAAGGTTCTTCTTGGATAACATGAATATTGTCGCCCGAGGTTCTCTGAGCTTTGTGAGCCTCCACCTTCACCATGTCAATATAACACCCGCAAGAGACCAACTGCTCACCTTTCACTTCCCCGACCTGGTCTCCCGCGGGAAACTTAATCTTTTGGTGGAAAGTGGAGACTGCCGCCCGGAACTCATGCAGTGTCAGTCTTCCCAGGATGACGTTGTATGAAGAAGGAGAATCCACCACTATGAAGGTGCTCCTCCTTGTTCTCACCAAGGGCTCGATGACCAGAGATATGACCAGCTTGATCTACCCCATGGGTCTTACTTCATTGTCGGTAAAACCATATAATGAAGTAACCACGGTCTAGAGTTTACTGGCTTCGATTTGCATGCTCTCAAAGGAGCTCTTGAACAGCACGTTGACAGAGCTGTCAGTGTCAACGAAAACTCTGGCCACGCGGTTGTTAGCGATGACGACCTTAATGATGAGAGCGTCATCATGAGGAAGCTTCAGCCCTTCTAGATCTTTGGCCCAAAACTGATTATGGGCCCGACAGTTTGCTCTCGGCTGCATCCTACGGTGTGTATTTCCAGGCGTCGCTCATGATATTTCCTCTCCCTAGCGGAATCTCCATCGGTGGGCCCCCTAGAGATCATGCCAATCTCTCGGATGACCGCATTGCCTCAGTTTTCTTCCTCCCTGGGCTCTCCTGGCTCCTGACTATGACTGGGCTATTGACTTCTCAGCCTAGCATTGCCAGGCCAAGGTTTATCCGGCTGTCCCGTGTAACACCCACGAAATAATAAGCTATACCTATGGGTATTTTTATTTTAGAATAAAAGGGAAATGGAAATAGAACCAAAAAAAGAAATAAAAAGAAAGAGAGGTTAAGGTTTGAACCTTGAACCTCCCACAAATGATAAAGTTAAATTAGTGTATAATAACCACTAGAATCATGAATGACACATGAATAGCAAAGAATAGAAATTATAGATAAAGATAAAGAGTATGATTAAATAAGGGAACAAGAGAAAGACAAGTGGTTTTCCTCCTCTTTCTCTTGGTTAAGACAAGAAGCAAGCAAAAGATAAGTTGCCTTTCTTCCTTCTTTTTCTCTATTTTCATGGGAATTAAGAGGTTGAGAGAGTAGAGGAGTGAAGGGATGAATTGGGACATGTTTATTCCTCATTGAGAATAAATAAGAATGAGAAGAGAAAGGAGAGAAAGTTTGGCTACTTCTTCCTCCTTCTTCTTCCTCCTCCTTCTTTCTCCTTCTTCCTCCTCCAGCGAGACCTAAACCTCTCCCTCTCTCATTTTTGAAAATCCAAGCTAAGGTTTTCTTTCTAAGAAAACTAATTCACAAGAAGAAGTCCTCAAGATCTACTCCTTACAAGCAAGAGAAGAAAAGAGAGAACTAGGAGAAGATGCTTTCTTCTTCCTCTTCACAAGGGTACCATCTTCCTTAGGAAAAACAAGCAAGAGGAAGTAAGTATCCCCTCACCTGTGGTACAAGTTGTTTATGTGTTTTCCATGAGGTTAGAATGCTTAAAAACTTAAGGTCACTTCTTGAAACTTTCGGCCAAGACTTGAATAAAAGATTTAGAGAAGTTTAAGACCTAACTAAGCATGCTCACCATGTTCTTATGATATGTACCCTAGTATAGAAGTTAGTTAATGTTTCTTATGCTTGTATGCTTACCTAAAACTTAGATCCATGCTCTTGAACTTTCAGCCAAAGTGTGAATAAAAGATTAGGAAGGCTTAAGACCTAAACTCAACATGTTTACTAAGTCCTTATGATATGTACCCTATGATAAGAGATTTGTTTGGTGTTCTTATGCTTGTATGTAGTTTAAAACCTAAATTCATGCTCATGAAGTGTTTGGCCATGATAGAAGTAATTGACTAGGAGAGGTTAAAAATTTAGTCTACCATGATCATGACTTGCTTATTAATATGTTATGAAGAGTACTTAGTGTTTTCACACTTGTATGTTGATTGGAACCTAAATGCATGCCACCTTACAGAATTAGGGTTTCGGCCATGATAGAAATGAATGTTGGGTTTTTCGGGCCGCGAAAACCGTATTTTCGCGTCGCGGAAACCCCGAAAGCCCCAGCCACCGGATCCATGCAAAGAAAAATAAAATAAAATACGAGTACGAGTTTCTAAACCTTGATCTACAGTAGATCTATAAAGGAAACAAAGAATATACCCTTGATACGCGCCCTACGCAAATCCCGCTCGTCCAATGGTGCCGGATCTCAAGGTTGTCAAAGTAGACAACCCTCTAGAAGTATCCACACGAACACAAGAAGGAGATCACCAAACTAAAGTATGCTAGCACCTTAGTTAGGTTGGGCAAGATGAGGAGAGGGAGAGAAAAAAAATGGAGCAAGGAAGAAGATGATGGAATAAATGAGAATAATTCACAAAATGAAACTTATTCATCCCATTCATGTGGCCGGCCACATTAAGAGCATGTGTAACTCCCAAGGAATGCCAAGAGTCACAACTCTTGGTAACTCCCATGAGTTGGCATCTCACTTAAGCAACCATGATGATGTGGAGCATCATCATTGGCCCACTCAATGCCAACTCACCAATGAGGTGGCATAAAGTCAAGTCAAACTTGACTTAATCTCTCTCATGCTTGATCTAATCCAACCATTTAATTCAAGCCAATTTAATATAATGAATCTAATTCATTTAATTAAATTGATTCAATGAGTCATAATCTAAATTAGACTCATTGAACACATGAATCAACTTGAGTCCAACTCAATTAGCCCAATTAGGATTACTCTTAATCAAATTTGATTCATCAAATGAATCTAATCCTCTTAGTTCATCATATGAACATAATCTCCATCTGATTGTCCTTAGTGTGTGACCCTATAGGTTCTTGTAATGTTGGCAATACCCCTAAACCCATTTAGGAGCATAAGTAATGAGCGGTATCTAGCAACACATCATTACTACCCAATGTTAGAAGAATGTTGAGATCCAACATCACCTTGTGACTACTAATTGTGACTCCTGACAATATATGACAAGTGTCCTTCTATCCTAGACATCTAGATTGATCAATGTGATGCATAGACCATGTCATCCTCTGATCAATCTAAATCTTGAACTCCAAGTAGACTCACTAAATCAAATGAGCTCAATATCTCATATTGACTCATTTGGGCATGGCCATGCACTTCGTGGTCTCACTCTATCAAGAATATCGATGTCTCTCCCGTCATATAGGAGGGATAGATCCCATCTACATCACTCACATCCCTCTGCATAATTCGTTACATACCCAGTAATCGCCTTTATAGTCCACCTAGTCACGGGCGACGTTTGACGAAACCAAAGTACATAACTCCTTATGTAGGGAACCATGGTGACTTCAAGTCTAAGGACTAGTAGTCATATTAATAGCCACATGAGAAAGTATATGACACTCATATAACGATCCATGATACTTTCTCATGGCGGGTCATTCAGTATACATTCTCCAATGCATACCCATGTGTCAACTTGATATCTCTATATCCATGACTTGTGAGATCAAGTCATCGAGTTGACCTACATGGTAGTCTTATTGCATTAACATTGTCCCTGAATGTTAATACTCGACTAGGAATGATTAAGAGTAGTGTTCCCTATATCATCTCACTATCGGTTCAACTAACCGATTGATATAGGTGAGAACCTTCTACTCAAGGACGCTATTATACTTAGTTTATTTGGCACCAATACAAGTAAGTATAATAACCAAAACAATAAATGCCTTTATTTATATATAAGAATATGATACAACAAGTCCATAATACAATCATCAAATGATTGGCTCTAGGGCTCTAACTAACAATCTCCCACTAGCACTAGTGCCAATCAGTGTAGGCTCTAAGCCCCAATGACCTAGTGTGACCATCATGCTTCCTCTGTGCCAAAGCCTTGGTCAAGGGATCTGCGATGTTAGCCTCTGTAGGTACACTGCATATCTTCACATCTCCTCTCTCGATAATCTCTCGAATGAGATGGAAGCGCCGTAGTATGTGTTTGGTCCGCTGGTGTGAGCGAGGTTCCTTCGCCTGTGCTATAGCTCCATTGTTGTTACAATAGAGCTCAATAGGGTCAGCGATACTGGGAACCACCCCAAGTTTAGTGATGAACTTGCGGATCCAAACTACCTCCTTTGTTGCCTCTGGTACAACAATGTACTCGGCCTCTGTCGTAGAATCAGCTACTGTGTCCTGCTTCAAACTCTTCCAGCTCACTGCACCACCATTAATGCAAAATACGAACCCTGACTGCGATTGGTAATCATCCTGATCGGTCTGGAAGCTGGCATCACTGTAACCCTTTACAGCTAGATCATCATTGCCTCCATATATCAAGAAATATTCTTTAGTCCTTCTTAAGTACTTAAGAATATTCTTGACCGCTATCCAGTGACTTTCACCTGGATCTGACTGGTATCTGCTCGTCATGCTCAAAGCATACGAGACATCAGGTCAAGTACATAGCATGGCGTACATGATAGATCCTATGGCTAAGGCATAAGGGATCTGATCCATGCGGTCTCTCTCCTCTCTAGAAGAGGGACCTTGAGTCTTCGAAAGACTCACGTTATGTGACATCGGCAGAAATCCCTTCTTGGAGTTCTGCATGGCAAACCGAAGGAGTACCTTGTCAATATATGTACTCTGACTTAGGCCAAACTGTAACACCCCTAGAAAGCCTAGATAAGAAAGTAAGGATAATGAGAGTACGAATGAAAAGAAGGTGTAAATAGTCTAAGTTAAATATTAAGATGGATTTAGATGATTAAAACTTTGTGAAAGAAAAATAAAGTTGAGAATATAAATCATCTATGCATGATTTAAAATGTATGGAATTATTATGGACAAAAGGAAGAAATATGAGATAATATATATATGTATGAAATATTTATGCATAATGCATAATATAGTAATATACGAATTATTATGTACAAAAGAAAATAAAATGTTAGAAGAGAGATTGAACCTTGGATCTCTTGTAAGGAACATGTATAGGATACCAAAGGGGATAGGAGAATTATTGATAAGGAGAGAAAGGATTAAGTAGTTAAGAATAAGAAAGGATTCTTTCTACTTAAAAGGAAAAGGAAGTAAAAAGAAATAAAAATATACATAAACAAGTTTTGATCCTTGGTTCTCTTGTGGATGCATGCATGTGTTAACCAAGTGGGATAGGAGAGGATATTGTAAGAGGAGAGATAGGAATTTTAATTAAAGGAGAGAAAAGAGAGAAATTAAGGGAAAGAAAAGAGAGAACTCAAAAGGCATTTCTCTAGAATATTCTTGTCATTTAAGGGGAGAAATGAATAGGGAGGATGGATCAAGTCAAGTTTCCTCCCCTCATTTTAGTATAAATAGGCATGGAGGGGTGACTTCAACTTCATCCCCCACTCATTCTCCTCCTCTCCTCCCTTTTGTGCCGAGACTCACCTCTCCCTCTCTTCTTCTTCTTGTTGCCGAGCAACACAAGAGGAAGAACCTCTTCTTCCTCTTCACTCTCTACCTCTTTCTCTCTTGTTGTTGCCGAGCAACACAAGAGGAAAGAGAAGCCTCTTCTTCCTCCTCCTCTCCACCAAAAGACCTAGCCACTCCTCTCCTCCATTGGTGCCGAGCAAAGCAAGCAAGGAAGAAAGGTCCAAGCAAGTTCTCAACTCTAGGAAACTTAAGCGAAGAAAGTAAGCTTCCCCTCACCTGTGGTACAAGGCTTTTTATATATTTTTCGGATTTTATGAGGATCTTAAAACCTAGAAACAAGTTTGAGAAAATTCGGTTAAGAAGAGCTTTCGAAATCAAGTGAGGTGTAACTAAGTCTACACTACATGATAGATTTTCTATGCCATGGAAAAGGGATCTTCTTCATGTTTTTACACCTATATGATGCTTGATCAAAGGAGTACTTAACCCTAGAATTTAGGCCAAAAATAGTTTTAAGAGGCTAGGGAAATTATTGTTTTACCCAACTAGTACGAGGTTCTCCCTATGAAATGTTAAGGATCATGTATTTGTTTTCTTGTTAAGGATCATGTATTTGTTTTATATGCCATGATATGTGATAGCATAGAAAATGCTATACATAATGAGAAAAGAATGAAATTTATGTTATGTATATGTCATGATATGTGATAGCATAGGAAATGCTATACATAATGAGAAAAGAATGAAATTTATGTTATGTATATGCCATGATATGTGTTAGCATAGGAAATGCTATACATAATGAGAAAAGAATGAAATTTATGTTATGTAAATGCCATGATATGTGATAGCATAGGAAATGCTATACATAATGAAAAGAAATGAAAAAAATGAAATGCATGAAAGATTTGTTAGGGATATGATATGATAGTTATGCATGATAAATTATTTTTGTATGGTTTGTACCAAGGGTGGGCTCCGTAAACGCCCCGGGGTCGATGGAATAAGACTCGGGCCTCGTCAGAAATGGGCTTCTGAATGCCCTAGGTCGATGGAGTAAGACTCGAACCTAGTATGTATGTATGGTAGGGTTCAAGACTTGCTACCTTGGACCTACTTAAGAAGCGCGCGCATTATGTATGTGGTACAAACCGGGATCCCCTCTAATGATGATATGAATTTCAAGTACTTATAAGTATAAGCTTTCAAATTCATGATGCATTGCCTACATATGTTCTTGAATTATCTGATGATATAATGTCATGATATGAATATGATACCCTTGTATGTCGTATGCTTATGATACTACGCATGATATTAATATACGATGATTTTCGGTTTTAGTGAGTAGGAAAGGAACTTACTGAGCCATGAGTGCTCACAGCTTACTTTCCTTGTACCGCAGATAAAGAAGCTGGATGAGCTAGAGGAGCAACAGGAGGAGCAGATAGTGATGTGTGTGGTGGTGGCTCGGCAAAGAACGATCCGGACAAATTAATATGATTAGTTATAGAATCAACATATGCACATTTAATCTGTGATATCATGTTATAAAATGAATGTTTAAAAAGAAAAAAAAAAATTTTGTTCTTCCGCTGCCATAGTATAACTGAAGCATGTACGAACGTAGCGCCGCCCTAGGGTAACAAGGGTGGGCGTTACACAAACAATCTCTTAGATCTATCTCTATAAATCTGTATCCTTAGAATGCGGGATGCCTCACCTAAGTCCTTCATTGAGAAGCAACTCCCTAGCCAGGTCTTGACAGACTGAAGCATAGGGATGTCCTTCCCAATGAGTAGTATGTCATCCACATACAATATGAGGAAGACAACTATGTCCCCTACAACCTTCTTGTAGACACAAGGCTCATCTTCGTTCTTGATGAAACCAAACTGTTTGATTGCATCATCGAATCGAAGATTCCATCTCCGAGAAGCTTGCTTTAGTCCATAAATGGACCTATGCAGCTTGCATACTCTACTAGTATGTTGTGGATCTACAAAACCCTCAGGTTGTGTCATGTACACATCCTCGAGTAGGTTTCCATTCAGAAATGCGGTTTTGACATCCATCTGCCATATCTCATAGTCATGGTAAGCTGCAATAGCAAGCATGATCCGAATGGACTTAAACATCGCTACTGGAGAAAAGGTTTCATCATAGTCAATACCATGAATCTGCTTGAAACCTTTAGCTACCAAGCAACCCTTATAGATAAGTCCATCCATGTCAGTCTTTCTCTTAAAAACCCACTTACACCCAATGAGTTTTACCCCTTTAGGTGGATCAACCAAAGTCCATACTTGGTTGGTGTACATGGATTCCATTTTGGATCTCATGGCCTCTAACCATTTCTCAGAATCTGGTCTCATCACAACTTCCTGATAGGTGGTAGGCTCATCCTCTATGAGTACTAGATCATCATTGTCAGACAAGAGAAATGAGTATCTCTCAGGCTGACGACGTACCCTATCAGACCTGCGAAGAGGTATGTCTACTTGAACTGGTTGTTGTTCCTCAACTCTTTGTGGAACAACATCATCCACAACACTTTGTGGTTCTAGTTCAACTTCCATCGAGGCTTCAGTGCTATTGTTCACATCTTGAACTTCTTCAAGATCGAACGTGCTCCCACTAGTCTTTCTAGAAACAAAGTCCCTTTCTAGAAAGACCCCAGTCTTTGCCACAACTACCTTGTGCTGACTGGGAATATCCCTTAGTTTCCTTGGGATATCCAATGAAATAGCACTTGTCGGATTTGGGTCCTAACTTGTCTGAGACTTGACATCGAACGAAAGCCTCACAACCCAAAATCCTCATGAAAGACACCTGGGCATCTCTCCCAGTCCATATCCTATATGGTGTCTTTATCACGGCCTTGGATGGAACTCAGTTGAGTATAAAAGCTGCCGTGTCTAGAGCATAGCCCCAAAGGTATGTCGGAAGCTCTGTGTGACTCATCATAGATCGTACCATATCTAATAGGGTACGGTTCCTCCTTTCGGATACACCATTCCATTGTGGTGTTCCAGGAGGAGTGAGTTGGGATAGAATCTCACACTCAGCTAGGTAGTCACGAAACTCATGGCTAAGGTTTTGTACTTCATTCTTGAATTCTTTGAACTTTTCAAAGGATTCTGACTTATGTGTCATCAAGTACACATAACCATATCTACTAAAGTCATCAGTAAATGTGATGAAGTACCTATAACTGCCTCTAGCAGCGACATTGAAAGGACCACATACATCACTATGTACGAGTCATAACAAATCAGTCGCTCTTTCGTTGTGCTCACTAAAGGGAGTCTTGGTCATCTTGCCTAGTAGGCATGACTCGCATATCTCATAAGATTCAAAATCAAATGAGTCCAGCAAACCATCCTTATGGAGCTGGGATAAGCGCTTGTCATTTATATGACCTAAGCGATAGTGCCGGAGATAGGTTTGGTTCAGGTCATTTGACTTGAACCTCTTGGTATTTATGTTATAGATAGGGATTTCAAGATCTAGAATGTAGAGTCCGTTCATCAGAGGTGCACTACAATAGAACATATCTTTTAAATAAACAGAACAACATTTGTCCTTTATAATAAAAGAGAAACCTTTCTTGTCCAAACAAGAAACTGAAATTTTGTTCTTAGTTAATGAAGGCACATAACAACATTCATCTAATTCTAATACAAGCCCATAGGGCAGAGATAGATGATAAGTCCCTACAGCAACCCGTGCTCCATTGCCTATGCGTAGGTCCACCTCGCCCTTCGCCAATGCCCTGCTATTTCTCAGTGCCTGCACATTAGTACAAATGTGAGATGCACATCCGATATCTAATACCCATGATGAAGAAATAGATAGATTGACTTCTATAACATATATACCTGAAGTGGAAGTCTCACTTCACTTCTTCTTAAGATCTTCCAGGTACACCTTGCAGTTCCTCTTCCAGTGCCCGGTCTGACCGTAGTGGAAGCAGGTAGCATCCTTGGCGACTCCTCCTTTAGGCTTCAGTGCCTTGCCTTTGCCCTTGGCTTGGGACTTTCCCTTGCCTTTGGGCTTGCCCTTGCCCTTGTGTTTCTGAACCATCAGAACAGAGTGGGGCTTTACCTTATTAAGGTTTAGCTCAGCAGTTCTTAACATGCTAAGCAGCTCGAGCAGTGGCGTGTCAATTTCGTTTATATTGTAGTTTAGAATGAACTGACTATAGCTATTCGGCAAGGATTGCAAGATCAGATCAGTGGCCAGCTCTTGGCCAAGAGGGAATCCCAACCTCTGTAGGTTTTCTATGTACCCAATCATTTTGAGTACATATGGGCCTACGGGAGCCCCATCTGACATCTTGCACTGAAATAGTGCCCTTGAGATCTCAAATCTCTCATGCCTCGCTTGTCCTTGATACAGTTGACGAAGATGTTTAACCATATCGTAAGCGCCCATCAACTCGTGTTGCATCTGAAGCTCAGAGTTCATGGTCGCGAGCATTAGACAGGACACATCTAATGCGTCATCTTGATGCTTCTTGTAAGCATCTTTGTCAGCTCGCGGGGCATTGGCAGGAGGAGCCTCCGGAATGGGCTGCTCCAGAACGTACAGTTTACATTCCTGTGTGAGAACTATTCTCAAGTTCCTGTACCAGTCCAGGAAATTTGCTCCGTTGAGCTTGTCCTTCTCAAGGACAGAACGCAGAGAGAAGGTGTTCGTATTCGACGTCATGGTTTATCTATAACAGAAAAATGTAGAAAATAAATATCATATTCTTTAAATCATTTAATTAGGCCTTTAACTAAATGATGTTCCCACTGAATTCTATAATTCATGTGGGACAAGATCCACATCATACTAACCCTTGAGTTAGCTTTGGCTAATATGCCCAAGACTAAGTATGATCGGTAGATAACGATTTACCAATTACATCTCTATGCAACTCTTGTTTATAGGATCATTATCCGCAGTTATATTAAAACTTGAGTTAGCTTTGGCTAATACGCCCAAGAATTAATATAAATGTGATTTATGTCCTATCTTTCCAACCATTGGAAGAATGCCTATAGTTGTACTCGATCCAACCGAGTTAACTAGGAATACTCAATCTAATTGAGTTTGTATTCGCCCATGCATTGATAAGCTGGACCAAGATTGTCCCTCCGTACCCTACCAAGATAATATGTGTTGCTCTGCTTTTGCAGATTCAACAACACATGTGATCGAGGTAGTGATAGGTATCATGGCACGGTAGGCATTCGAGTTGACATGATTTAGATCTAATTTAAACGATGATACGTATCATATACTCGATATAGATCTAATCTAATCGTGGGGTGCATCATGTGCACGACTTAGATCTAATCTAATCGTTAGGCATTAATTAATTACTTAATCATGCATCACATATACACAAGCAATTAATTAAATTAATTTGTGATTTAGTCATGGCCCTACTACGATCTTCTCAAGCCAATGAGAAGATCGGATGGTCATCCTAAGGTCAACAGTTTTTCAAGCTTCTCCCTTTGACCACCTAGTGTTGCTCGCGCCCTCCTCGTAACTCCGTCTCGTGTGGACCTTCCACAGCTCCAATTTTGTACATTACAATTTTGAAACTCGAGTTACATTCGAGTCTAAACTAATTTACAACAAGAATAAAAGAGAAAGGCAAGACGCGCAGGTCGCGAAAAAAATAAAAATACAACATGCACATCACATCACGGCACGCAGGTCGTATTATGAATTACAACACATTTATTCCAATCCAATTGGGTCTTTTGGGCCATGACTATCACAAATTATACATAATTCTAAATTATGTATTTCCTATAATTTTCTATAATTTTAAAACCAATTTTTTTACAATTTTTACGAGTAAAAATTCCTGGCGGTCCCGTTTAGTGGTTTTCGGGCGCAATCGCGGAACGAATCCCCTTGCGGGGCCAAGGGCAGCGCCCCTACCCGCAATCTAACCATCACGAGGGTTCCTTAGCGATCTTACAGCGCCTTAGCCCGCTGTCCCAAAAGGATTTGGGACGAAACCAAGCCGTTTTGGAAAAATCTTCCCGGTAGCGGAAGCCTACAAGTGCCGAAACACTTGTGCTTCGCTTCTACGAGAAAATTATGCATAAAAATTATAAAAAAAAATAAATTTACAGAAAATCACAGAAGCTATATTTTTCATAAAAATCAAAAATAAACTCGTACAAGTCTTTGCACGTGGCTCTGATACCACAGTTGGGTTTTTCGGGCCGCGAAAATCGCGTTTTCGCATCGCAGAAACCCCGAAAGCCCCAGCCACCGGATCCGTGCAAAGAAAAATAAAATAAAATACTAGTACGAGTTTCTAAACCTTGATCTACAGTAGATCTACAAAGGAAACAAAGAATATACCCTTGATGCGCGCCCTACGCGAATCCCGCTCGTTCAATGGTGCCGGATCTCAAGGTTGTCAAAGTAGACAACCCTCTAGAAGTATCCACACGAACACAAGAAGGAGATCACCAAACTAAAGTGTGTTAGCACCTTAGTTAGGTTCGGCAAGATGAGGAGAGGGAGAGAAAAAAAATGGAGCAAGGAAGAAGATGATGGAATAAATGAGAATAATTCACAAAATGAAACTTATTCATCCCATTCATGTGGCCGGCCACATTAAGAGCATGTGTAACTCCCATGGAATGCCAAGAGTCACAACTCTTGGTAACTCCCATGAGTTGGCATCTCACTTACGCAACCATGATGATGTGGAGCATCATCATTGACCCACTCAATGCCAACTCACCAATGAGGTGGCATAAAGTCAAGTCAAACTTGACTCTTCATCTTCCTCCCAAGTCAAGTCAAACTTGACTTAATCTCTCTCATGGTTAATCTAATCCAACCATTTAATTCAAGTCAATTTAATATAATGAATCTAATTCATTTAATTAAATTGATTCAATGAGTCATAATCTAAATTAGACTCATTGAACACATGAATCAACTTGAGTCCAACTCAATTAGCCCAATTAGGATTACTCTTAATCCAATTTGATTCATCAAATGAATCTAATCCTCTTGGTTCATCATATGAATCTAATCTCCATCTAATTGTCCTTAGTGTGTGACTCTATAGGTTCTTGTAACATTGGCAATGCCCCTAAACCCATTTAGGAGCATAAGTAATGAGCGGTATCTAGCAACACATCATTACTACCCAATGTTACAAGAATGTTGAGATCCAACATCACCTTGTGACTACTAATTGTGACTCCTCACAATATATGATAAGTGTCCTTCTATCCTAGACATCTAGATTGATCAATGTGAGGCATAGACCGTGTCATCCTCTGATCAATCTAAATCTTGAACTCCAAGTAGACTCACTAAATCAAATGATCTCAATATCTCATATTGACTCATTTGGGCATAGCCATGCACTTCGTGGTCTCACTCTATCAAGAATATCGATGTCTCTCCCGTCATATAGGAGGGATAGATCTCATCTACATCACTCACATCCCTCTGCATAATTCGTTACATACCCAGTAATCGCCTTTATAGTCCACCCAGTTACGGGTGACGTTTGACGAAACCAAAGTACATAACTCCTTATGTAAGGAACCATGGTGACTTCAAGTCTAAGGGCTAGTAGTCATACTAATAGCCACATGAGAAAGTATATGACACTCATATAACGATCCATGATACTTTCTCATGGCGGGTCATTCAGTATACATTCTCTAATGCATACCCATCTGTCAACTTGATATCTCTATATCCATGACTTGTGAGATCAAGTCATCGAGTTGACCTACATGGTAGTCTTATTGCATTAACATTGTCCCTGAATGTTAATACTCGACTAGGAATGATTAAGAGTAGTGTTCCCTATATCATCTCACTATCAGTTCAACTAACCGATTGATATAGGTGAGAACCTTCTACTCAAGGACGCTATTATACTTAGTTTATTTGGCACCAATACAAGTAAGTATAATAACCAAAACAATAAATGCCTTTATTTATATATAAGAATATGATACAATAAGTCCATAATACAATCATCAAATGATTAGCTCTAGGGCTCTAACTAACAATGAAGACCTAGGAGTGTTTAAAAATTTAAGCTATCATGCTCATGACTTTCCTTATGAAAAGGTAGGAAGATTTCTTAGGGTTTCATGTTTGTATGTTGTTTGGAACCTTGATGTATTACACCTTAGGGCTTCGGCCATGATGAGAATTAAGACCTAGGAGAGCTTAAACTTTACTCTAACATGCTCATGACTCTTCTTATGATATGATATAATGCTAACCTAGGGTTATCATGTTTGAATGTTGCTTGAAATCTAGATACATGTCTCCTTATGTTTCGGCCATGATGAATTTTAGGGTCCAAAGAAGCTCAAAATTAAATCTAGCGTGCTCATGAATTCCCTTATGATATGATATGAAGTTAGCTTGATATTCTTATGCTTGTATGTTGTTTAGAACTTAGTTTTCATGCCCCTAAGTTTCGGCCATAACCAAGTTAAAAGACCTAGGGAGCTTAGAACCTAAACCAAATATGCTTATTATGTTCTTAATGATTTATGATGTGAAATTGGTTTAGGGTTCACATGCTTTTAGGTTGTTTATAACCTAGAACTAGGCATGGTAACTTTTGGCCATAACAAGACCAAGAACCTAGGGAGCTTAGAACCTAAACCAAATATGCTCATTATGTTCTTAATGATTTATGATATGAAATTGGCTTAGGGTTCACATGATTTTATGTTGTTTAAAACCTAGGGCTAGGCTTGGAACTTTCGGCCACTACATGGAATTAGGGTTAGAGACCTAATTATGATTTTACTATGTTTTCACATGCTACGATATGAATGAAGAGATGCTAGTTAAGGTTTTCCATGCATGAATATGTTTCCTATGATGCACTATATGCTCATTTATGTATGCTTATGAACCATGCATGATAATGACTTTTATGATGTGATTTATGCTCAAGTATGCATGCTTTATGATATGACAAGTAATATGCTCATTTATGTATATTTATGAATCATGCATTATGATGAATTTTATGATGTGATTTATGCTCAAGTATGTATGCTTTATGTTATAACACAAGTAATATGCTCATTTATGTATGTTTATGAATCATGCATTATGATGAATCTTATGATGTGATTTATGCTCAAGTATGCATGCTTTATGAAATGACAAGTAATATGCTCATTTATGTATGTTTATGAATCATGAATTATGATGAATCTTATGATGTGATTTATGCTCAAGTATGCATGCTTTATGACATGATAAGTAAAGGCCTAAGAGTTGTTTCCTTATCAAGTGGGACTAAGAGCACTCTTTACGATATGATACGTAAAGGCCTAAGAGTTGCTTCCCTATTAAGCGGGACTAAGAGCACTCTTTATGACATGACAAGTAAAGACCTAAGAGTTGCTTCCCTATTAGTTGGGACTAAGAGCACTCTTCATGATATGATAAGTAACTATGACATGTTATTTTACTTTGTATGGCTTGTACCAAGGGTGGGCTCCATAAGCGCCCCTAGGCCGACGGACTATGAACGGGTCTAGTCAAAAGGGATAGGCTCCTTAGTACGCCCCTAGGTCGACGGTCGTAGTACGAACCTAGTTCCCTAGTAGGTTCGGGGCTAGCTACCCTGTCCTAGGGATTCCGCGCATTTATATATGCATGTGGTACAAGTCGGGCCCTCATGATGATATTATGTTCAAGTATTATATGATATGTTTTAAGACATCTTGCACATGACATGATACATGTTTTAAAAGACATCTTGCATGATATAATAAGTTATGATATGATATGCCCTTATGATTTGTATGACATGATACTCTTTTATTTATGATATGATATATCCTGATATTTCTTTATGATATGATATGCTCTTATGATTTATATGACATGATGCTCTTTTATTTATGATATGATATATCATGATATTTCTTTATGATGTGATATGCTCTTATGATTTATATGACATGATGCTCTTTTATTTATGATATGATATATCATGATATTTCTTTATGATGTGATATGCTCTTATGATTTATATGACATGATGCTCTTTTATTTATGATATAATATAGCATGATGTTACTTAATGATATGATATGTGATAATGCTCTGTTTACATGATACGATGTTTAAATGATTATGTCTTCATTGTTATATGCTTATGTGATTATGATATGAAATATGTTTTTGTGAGTAGGAAAAGATCATACTAAGCCTGTGTGCTTATAGCTTACTTTCCTTGTACTGCAGATAAAGGCAAAGAATGGATAAACTAGGGGAGCCGCAGGAGAGGTAAGAGATGTGTGTGGTGGTGGCTCGGCTAAGAAAAAAAAAAAAAGACCTGCTTATGTTATTTTATGTTATGTTGACATGAACTAAGTTTATTTATGTTGATGTTCCGCATGACTTCATGATACTTCCGCTATTTTACTTTAGAAAGAAATTTTAATATGCATGTATGTTCCCCTCGTAAGTAAGTAACCCCCCCCCCCCCCCCATTAGCAGGAGGGGCGGGGCGTTACATCCCGCTACAACCTGCTGGCTCTCCACTAACCTTTGAAGTTGAGGTGCAAGCTCAGGTGGAGGTAGGCCAAGCTCAGCTGCCTGCCGGGAGTCACGAGCAAATTGATGGCAGTCACTAGTGGCGTGGGTGTGGGACCTATGATAGGTGCAGTAGCGCGATCCCCACTAACCAAGTCTTGAAACCTGGATAGCTGCCACACGTTGAGCTAGCCTGGGATCCTGACCGGAAGGGAAAGGTGGTCAGGAATCCCAGGCACGTGGAAGAGACTGAGCGGGTGGTTGGGGTGGCCTTCTCTCCGGTTTGTTAGCGGGGGTAGGCATCTTGTCAGCTTTTCGTCGGGTCGCTTGAGCTTCCTCCACGTTAATGTAATTGGCGGCCTTCCCCATAATTTCATCGAAGTTCTTTACAGGATCTTAAATGAGGTCTCGAAAGAACTCCCCCTCTACCAGTCCATGGGAGTAGGCACTCATCAATATCTCGGAGGTAGCGGATGGAACATCCTGAACTATCTGATTGAAGCGCTTGATATAGCTCCTCAAGGGTTCAGTTGGCTCTTGTTCGAGGGCGAAGAGACAATGATCCATCTTTGGTACTTCCTGCTACTAGTGAAGTGGCGCAGGAAGACAGTCTTGAAATCATGGAAACAGGTGATGCACCCATTCGGCAATCCATCAAACAATTTCTATACCGAGCCAGGTAGAGTGTTGATGAACACTCAGCACTTGATAGCGTCACTGTACTAGTGCAACAGAGCAGCATTCCTAAACTTATGGAGATGATCCTCCGGGTCCTTGCTACCATCATATTCTCCGATAGTAGGAGGCTTGTACCCCTTGGATAGCTTTTCCTTGAGTACCCTTGCAGAGAAGGACACTTACTCCTCAGGCTCCACTCGGGGCTCCTCCCTGAGGACTATAGCTTTACCCTTCTTCGAATCCTTGTGTGGGGGAGCTTTCCACCATAGAAGCCTGCGGCTGCTCTCTCTTGTTATAACCGTCCGAGCCCTTGTGATAATAATCTAGGCCTGACTCCCTATAGAAAGCCAGAGGAAACTCCTCGGGTTGCTTTCTTTTGGACCCTCTGTCGGAAATGTGAGTCAAATCTTTTGAAACTACCAGCATCTAGTACGGTCGAGAAGCGGCGGTCTATTTCTCGGAGGGTGCCCACCTCTTAGCTTCCTTGAACATTCGTACTCTCCTGCCATCATGGTTACATTGATTTTTCTTGTGTCCTCCATCTTTACGCTCCAAAATAGGTGAAGAAAGTTCCCACAGATGACGCCAAATTGTTATTCGAAATTTGAGTCAGACGAAGGTCGGGTGAGACGTCGCTGGCGCTAACAAGGAGACGATTAGGACACTGCACTTATGTGAGCTTCAGGGAGAGGACCTCCACGTGGCGTTGACGGGTGCCGGTGTCGGAGACGACGGGACTAGAGCTCTGCACATTCTTAGACAAGAACACGAAACGTTAGAGGCCAAAAACCAGGGAAAAGCCCCCGACGCAGGCCCTCTGACGCTCAAATCAGGTACTTTTTCCTCAGATGAACAGTGTACGAAGAAGACAAGTAGAAGACAAGTATGAATGTGTGAGTGAGTGTACCTGCGTAAGAGAGAGGACTTCCCTTTTAATATGACAGTGTGTACCTTCTGGAGACTAACGTATGTCAGAGAATGTTGGATGTCAAGACTTGTCAGGTGACAGGGGACACGTGGCCTCCTCCTATATGCTAGAGGAAGGCTCCCTTTGTAGGTGCTTACGGACCATAGGAATATTCCTTGATAGACAGCAGCTATTCCCTGACAGGTAGTTGCGATTTCCTGAATTGGTTGTCCCGTAGCATCTTCTATTCGGACCGGGTATGAGTAGAGCAGCTCAAGATGATCAGTCGGGTGTGACACCTGGCCTAAGTCCTAAGGAGCCAAGAGCAATGGAGAGCTGGTGCTCAAGCCGACTAGGAGTTAGCTGACCGAGATTTGTCTTACCAAGAGAACCAGGCCTGGAGATAATCGAGTTAAGGAAACGCAACTAGTAAGAACAGGTCAAGCTTCCCCCTGATTGTGCCCCATGCTACATATCTAAATTCCTTATTTGTGAATCCCGACCTGGCATTATACGACTAATAGCATCCAAGGGTCCCACCCTGCTTTTCCTCATCTTTTGACTGTCACGCCCCCTTGACTTCTGACTGTCATGTCCCTTTGACTTCTAATGACCAGGCCTTACCATTATGCACTATATCACCATGTAAGAAGAAGAATAGGGAGAGAGTAAAAAATAATATGAGATCAATAAAATCTATTGTTCATTGATTTTTGTCTTAAAGATAATACAATATATAATGTTCAAAAAGTACTTGGTCAATTGATCAATTAATAAATAATAGAATTATTCTAAGAATAATTCTGAGAATAATTCTAATAATTATAATAAAATTATTAGTTATAATTATTAGAATAATCTAAATACTAATTTAATTTAATATAATTTAATTTAATGATTTGCTGATTTCTTAAATCAAATTCATATGAATATCTCTTTACTGAGTGTGCGCTGGAGGTTAGAAGAGCAGCTCTTAGATAGGTAGATGTCACACTGTAAAGCTTGAGGCTAGGACAGGTTCTAACTTCTGAGCAGGAGAAGCTCGATGAAGATTATCACCACAAACATCTACTCCAAGAGCTCAAAGTCAAATCTTGCAGTTAGAATAACTCATACCGATAATGGTTGCTTTCCTCCTATGTGTCAGTCCCAAACTATAATGGATGCAATTAAATCCCTTATAATATAATTTAAAATCCCGAATCCTATACTAACATGCGTAGATTTTTTTGTATAGATCAGGCAGATTGCAAATAGTCAAACGTGACTGATTGTATTTGCACCAAGACAGTTGATTATGCTTTAGTTGTCTCAATTTGCATATTTTACCAAGATAGTCAAATCGTGTATTTTGCAGTCTATTCTTTGTTTGCTTAATTAAATGGCTTATGAATTATATATGATCATGATTTCAATTTGGCTTTCCGCACGGTACTAGCGGTCTAAAGGAGAAGATATATATCGTCTGAAATAGATGATTAAATGAGTAAATACTCCATTTCTTATTGATCCTGTTTGAAATCGATGGAGATGGAGTGTTAGATATGTGACTCTGATATTAACTATGTGAAGACTCTAATTCAGTAAAAAATGACTCCGAGCGATCTTGCATGTCAAAAAGAATGTTAGTGAAAGAGCCAGGAAAGGGATCCCGGTACAGACACTCTGATGCTCAAGTCAGTGATCGAGTCGAGTAGAATGAACAATAGAATGAACAGTGGTTATCAGTATAACAATTATGTAGCATCGCATATCTACGCCTATCGATGGAGATCCCTTTTTATAGTGTTACTGTTTGTTTGTTTATGCGTGAATCTCAAAATACTTCCAAAAAAGGATAGACCATAAAGATTCTCTTATACTTTTCTAAAAAATGGATACACAATCCCCATGTTTGGTAAGTTGGAAGCTTCTAGTGGACAGTTTGCATATAGAATATTCTCTATCTTCCGTGACATAAAATACCAAAAGGGAATATGGTGTGGTTGGATTGAGGGGTCACAATATGCTCACCTGGTAAGCCGACCGAGTCCTTCATAAAGCCCAATCGGCTATTGCTTGCAAGAGCCATGGGGTCGGCTTTGGGGGATGTTGTCAAGGATTCCTCCTTCGCTCGACCTTTCAATTTGGCCACTAAATTTGATCAGACCAAGTGTTCAGTTTGTTCGATCAGATCATAGATTCGTTCAACTAGATGACTCGGCTCAGATAGTTAATCATGGTAACCCGAGTGATGAAGAGGATTTTACTCTAGAGGGTACTGACTCAGCTTAGAACTTCAACCATAATAAGGAGCCCAGGGTTCGAACAACTAGCCAAAGGGTCCAACCGGCCAAAGGGTCCGGTCGGATGAACGGTTGAATGCCCACTTGGTTAAAACAATTGTATGCACTAGCCCGGAATGCTAACATTCCCTGACTTTGACTACCATGCCAATTGGCCTCCTTGACTTTGACACAACTTAGAGGATCTACCTTATTCACCACATCATAAGTCTCCCCCTTCAAGTCTAGTCGAATGAGATTGCCAGTCCGACTAACTATACACTTATGTTGTTGGTGTCCCCCTATCTTCTGATCGAACATTTGCGCTCTTTGTTTTGACACCTGGTTCAAGCCGATGCTACACTTGTTGATGATTCTAGTGTCTTTCACCTCCCGACCAAACACTCCTTCTTCGTATCATTACTCTACTCAAGCTGGCATAATCTTGTCACCTAGGAAACAAGGAATGTCATTGACTAATTAATGCCCTCTATGATGAGCGCACTTTTTTATCATTAGCTTGTTTATTGTCTTCCATCCCTCATAAATACAGTATGTGTCATGTTGACACATGTCGCATGCCTGCGCTAAGGAATATCCGATGTGACAGGTGACTGTTGAGATTCGATGTAAAAGCTAGTAATTTAAATTCAATGATCTAGATTAAACCTCTCTCCTTCCTCCCCTTGATCGAAAGGTTGAGAGCGACCGTCACTAGGATTTTTAAGTTTCACCTTCCGTTGCAACTTTATTGTTTTATCAATCATCTTCACCTTCTCCTCTTCGCTGTCACTGGCGATTCTCCCACTTTTTGCTTTTATCATAAGTTCATTTTCTTCCATCCTCCGTTCATCATTTTTTCCTCTTTCATGGCTTCCACTCCACCCATTGCTATCTATGAGCTCTAGTATACCTCCACCACCTCTGACTTCAATGGCGAGGATGTGGAGCATATGCGTCTTTCCTATCACATTCCTCCTGATCATCGTATCTTCATCCCCTCTAGTTACAACCACTCCCATCTTCCTCCGCCCAACTTTCTTGCTTTTTTCAAGGACCAGTTCATGGTCGATAATCATTTTCCTCTGCACTCTTTTTTCTCTGAAACTTGCTCTTATTTTCATATCCCTTTGCAACAATTAGCACCTAATTCTATTAGGTTACTACGTGGGGTCATCATATTGTTCCATCTATACTGAGTCCCCTTGCACTCCGAGTCTTCCACTACTTCTATTATCCAAAGAAATCTGAGCCAGACGTTTTTATCTTCCAAGCCCGAGTGGGTGCGGTATTTTTCAATAAAATGGCCTCATCTAATAAAGGATGAAAGCCTCACTACTTCTATCTCCGACCTGCCCATCTAGTGACCTTCCCGATCAGTGGCAAATGGAATTGCCCAACTCTCTCAAGCTAAGCAAGTATCGATGAGAGGCGGTCTACCTAGCGATCTCCTCTCAGCTATCTGGTTTGAAGTATCATATTCATAAGCTGCTCATTGAGGGAGTGTTGTACATGTTTTGTAAGATTCCACTAGCATCAAATGTTTAAAAATGAGGAATTTGAATATTCTTTCTAAGCTAGTTTGATGTTTACTGGGACGAGGGTAATTTGGTAATAAATAATAATAATAATAATAATAATAATAATAATAATAATAATAAAATACAAAATAATGACCATTCATTTAGAAATTTTTCTATTGAATAATTAGAAGTCTAGAAATTTTTAAAAAATTAAACGGAGTTCATATGACATATTGATGGGGAGAAACCTATAAGGCTTTGAGGGAGTCTATTTAGATCATCAATTGAGTAGGGGTTAATAGATTCTATTAACCTAAAGTTGGAATTTAATTATCCAAGGAATATAAGCCTAAAATCTAATCCCTATTCATTTCCCTCATCCTCTATCACCGATTCTTTTTCTCCCTCATCCCAAAGCCCATCATTATTCCCTAAGCCCAGTCGGTCAGCGCCACCACACCAGAGATTTCCTCGGTGAACATCGTCGATCTTCCGCGACTACCCTTCACTGCTAACGCATCATCCCGTGGGTTCAAGCTCTGATCGGCGACACTAAAGGCGAAAGGCAAGTGTAATATCTTCTATAGGTATGTGTTCATGAATATATGGGAATGGGAGTAGGCGTGTGAAGAGATTTCGATGATGACCATGGACTAGTTTTGCGTCGATTTCTAATTTTGGATTTGGGAAGTTGTGATTTGTTCTATTTCCTATGTTCTTTTGTCCTTTTCGAAGTGGATGGATCTTCTAGAATAGATTTGATAGCATGAAATCCATTTTTGGGTTAATGTACTATTTTTTGTGATGTTTATTTAACTGCCGGAATGAACTGGAAAGTGAAATCTATATTTTCATTGTGTTTTTCTTCTGGTGTTAGCTGTAGTAATTTCAGTTCAGATTTGAAAATGAAATCCGTTTTCCATTGTTCTTTTGCTTCTTGTGTTGGTTGTGGACTTGTTGGACAGTTTTGTAGGTTGAGAGTCACGTTCAGTTGTGGTCTCGCTTCTTCAAATTAGCCTAGGATTTGGAGCAGATTTTTAAGACTTTAAATCATCCTTTAAATTATTTACGATTTGGTATGATAGCTATGGAATCTGAACAGATTTGAGAAGGCGGCGAATTGTTTTTTTTTGTTCTGTTCTAGTTAGTGGTGACTCACTCATTGATGTGCGTAGATTATATACACATTTATGTATATTTGGACACACATCTACTTGTATTTCATTAGTATAATGTATGTTTATTGCACCCTAGTTCTTTATAATGTCATACTTCCATTATATTTTGTTAGTGTTAGCTAGAGCCCTAGAGCCAATCATTTGATGATTGTATTATGGACTTATTGTATCATATTCTATATAAATAAAGGCATTTGGTTTTTGTTTATTATACTTACTTGTATTGGTGCCAAATAAACTAAGTATAATAACATCCAAGAGTAGAAGATTCTTACCTATATCAATCGGTTAGCTGAACCGATAGTGAGATGATATAGGGAACACTACTCTTAATCATTCCTAGTCGAGTATTAACATTCAGGGACAATGTTAATGCAATAAGACTAGCATGTAGGTCAACTCGATGACTTGATCTCACAAGTCATGGATATAGAGATATCAAGTTGACACATGGGTATGCATTAGAGAATGTATACTGAATGACCCGCCATGAGAAAGTATCATGGATCGTTATATGAGTGTTATATACTTTTTCATGTGGCTATGAGTATGACTACTAGTCCTTAGACCTGAAGTCACCATGGTTCCCTACATAAGGAGTAATGTACTTTGGTTTCGTCAAACGTCACCCGTAACTGGGTGGACTATAAAGGCGATTACTGGGTATGTAACAAATTATGGGGAGGGATGTGAGTGATGTAGATGGGATCTATCCCTCCTATATGACGGGAGAGACATTGGTATTCTTGATAGAGTAAGACCACGAAGTGCATGGCCATGCCCAAATGAGTCAATATGAGATATTGAGCTCATTTGATTTAGTGAGTCTACTTGGAGTTCAGGATTTAGATTGATCTGAGGATAACACGGTCTATGTCTCACATTGATCAATCTAGATGTCTAGGATAGAAGGACACTTGTCATATTTTGTGAGGAGTCACAATTAGTAGTCACAAGGTGATGTTGGATCTCAACATTCTTGTAACATTGGGTAGTAATGATGTATTGCTAGATACCGCTCATTACTTATGGTCCTAAATGGGTTTAGGGGCATTGCCAACATTACAAGAACCTATTGGGTCACACACAAAGAATAAGTGGATGGAGATTAGGTTCATATGATGAACCAAGAGGATTAGATTCATGTGATGAATCAAATTGGATTAAGAGTAATCCTAATTGGGCTAATTGGGTTGGACTCAAGTTGATTTATGTGTTCAATGAGTCTAATTTAGATTATGACTCATTGAATCAATTTAATTAAATGAATTAGATTCATTATATTAAATTGGCTTGAATTAAATGGTTGGATTAGATGAACCATGAGAGAGATTAAGTCAAGTTTGACTTGACTTGAGAGGAAGAGGAAGAGTCAAGTTTGACTTGACTATTTGTCACATCATTAGTGATTTGGCATTAGGAGGACTAATGATGATGTGCCACATCATCAAAGTGTGCCACCTCATGGGGGTTACAAATCTATTCTCTTTAATGGCCATATTTAATGAGAATGGGGGTTACCTTTTTGGTTTTGAATGAGAATGAATTTTTCATTCACTCACATTCACATCATCTTCTTCCTCAAGCTCTCTTTTTGCTTCTTCTCTTCTCTTGGTCGTGGGTATCAAGCAAGGGAGAAGAAAGGAGAGTGAATCTAATCCAAGAAGGAAGGTTAGTGAAAGTCACATAGAGATTTTAGAGGAGTGTGTTTTCTTCTTTTCCTTTCTTCTTCTTCCAATCCCATCCGAGAGCATCAAGAAGTGCTAGCACACTTGTGGTGTTCTCTTCTCCATCCTTTTGTGTTAGAGAACACATCTTGTTCGTGTGGATACTTCTAGAGAGTTGTCTACTTTGACAACTAGAGATCTGGCACCTCCTTGGACAAGCGGGACTTGCGAAGGGCACGCATCGAAGGTATAAGATTTTCTCCATGTAGATCTAAGTGTAGATCTAGGTAAACTCGTACTCGTAGTTTTTCAAAAAAAATTCTTTGCAAGGATCCGTTGGCTAGGGAGTTTCAGGGTTTCTGCGACGTGAAAAAGCGGTTTTCGCAGCCCGAAAAACCCAACAGTTAGGAGATATGCTCTTTTCTTATTTTTATTGACAGGATGCTATTTGGAGCGAAAATGGAATGAAAACGCACATGAGAACAACTTTGGAAAAAATCAAGCTAAGGCTGTGTGACCCACACGACTATGCTCCCCCATCAGAGGTAATCAAGCCACGGTCGTGTGAGCCACACGGCCATTTCAGCTTCCTCATGGTCAGGCAGCACACGGCCGTGCCAATGTTCCAGAGATAAAGAAGACCACGACCGTGTGGCCCACACGACCGTGTCAACTTACCAAAGGCGAGGAAGGCCACAGCCATGTGAATCCACATGGCCGTGTGACTTTGGAAGAGAGGAAGAAGGCCATGACCGTGTGAGCCACATAGCCATGTGACTCAAAGTTGGGTGAGGCCGTGTGGATTCCACACGGCCGTGTGACGAAGAACATGGGGCCATGCCACGCTAAAACAGAGTTGTGCTGAATTCTGAGTAGATTACAGATTGATCGTAAAATGGCCATAACTTTGTGTTCCGTTGGATTTTCGGGCTGTTCTTTATACTGAAACGTAGCTAACTTCAAGATCTACAACTTTTCTTTAGATCCAACAGAGAGATAACATTGTTTTCCCATACTAAATGGCACGACCATGCTTCCTAACCGCGGGTTCAACTGGACCTCCGCCTAGACTGCAGACTAAATTTAAATCGTCATAACTTTCGACTCGATTGGATCCAGGGCTCGATCCAAGTATCAGATTGAAGATAATTTCAAGAGATTAGTTCAGGGTAAATCATGAGAAAACCTGGTTTAATGGGTGAAAATTTTGATTTACCAGACCTCTGTAATCCTAGTTTTCCTAGGCATCTTGGAGGAGGTATAAAAGGGTCAAGATCCCCATTCTTTGACTCATCTTGGGTTTGGGATTTCATCCGTCTTCTTGGGGAAGGATTCTCCCCTTAGGGGGAAACACTAGAGCTTCATTCTCCTCCATTCCTTCACGATCTGTCCATCTCCGGAGTAAGGAGGCATCCCCAAGACATCAGAATCATCGATAAGCATCTCTTCTTCCCCTTCTTATCACACCTAGGGTTGTAAGTATGATTTACTTTATGTTTTGGGGTTGTTCTTCCTTTGCAATGGAGTAGATCTCCAGATCTAGGATGTAGGAAGTATTTGTGATGTGATGGATATGTAAAACTATATAGATTTGCCATGTTTCTATTCAATGACTTATTAATGCCTTGTTCATGTTTGATGATGTGTGTGTGTGAATGCTTATATATATCTTTAGCATGTTTTATCAAATAGTTGTGTAGAATTGTTAATCACGTAGGGGGTGTAACGCCCGCCCTTCCTGCTACTCAAAGGGACGGGGCTACTTACTTACTTAACTATTCCAGGATACATGCATATTTAAAATTTTCTTTCTTATAACATAAGGCAGCGGAAATATCATAAAGTTATACTGGAATGTAATACAAATACAAATGGTTCATCTCAAACATAACAAAATATTATAGCAGGTCTTATTTGTCTCAGCCGAGCCACTGCCACACACACCTCCTTGCCTCTCCTGCAGCTCCCTTAGGTCATCCATCCCTTGCCTTTATCTGTGGTACAACGAAGTAAGCTATGAGCACACGAGCTCAGTAAGATTCTTTCCTACTCACAAAAACCGTATCTCAAGCATAATCATATAAGCATATCATTATTGAAAACATAATCATCTATCAATATGAAATGTGAGCATAATTTCTGATCATAACATATCCTTATGAACCATGTTTCTAACATATCATAAATCAAGGAAACATATAAGAAGAGTCATGAGAAACATAACATATCATCAGATTACATGAAACATAAGGAAACATATCATATATTCATGGGTGCATTATGCAAAATGTCCTTTTAAAACATATGCCATGTCGGGAGCAAGATGTCTTTAAACATATCTTTTTAATACTTGAACATAGTATCATCATCATAAGGGCCCGGCTTGTACCATATACATACATAAATGCGCGCAATCCCTAGGACAGGGTAGCTAGCCCCGAACCTACTAGGGATCTAGACCCCGTTCATAGTACATCGGCCTAGGGGTGTACTAAGGAGCCCATCCCTTTTTACTAGACCCGTTCATAGTCCGTCGGTCTAGGGGCGCTTATGGAGCCCACCCTTGGTACAAGTCATACAAAGTAAAGTACATGTCATGCATATCATTGTTGGAGTGTATACTGAAAGCCTAAGTTTTTGTAAACATTTGTTTTGAATAAAGAATCACATTTGGTCAAATTATCTACATTTGTTTGTAGTTGTTCAATTAATTTATATTGTAGATAACATAGCATGTGATGTCACATGCAGAAGATAATGTTATCAGTACCTTATAAATTATAAACAGTAGCTCACGACCAAAATGGAAAGGAACAAATCATTAGAAGGTCGTAGTGTAATTAGGTATCAGTTTATCTTGACTGTATAATTACACTAGTACACTTAGAGTGTATTGAGTAGGACCATTTGAGGTCGTTTCTTTTATACTGACTTTATAAAGGAACAAAGACCTCAGTTATTATGAAAGTGTGTGCTCTTAATCCTAATATAATAATAAGCACATATATTTGATATTTATTTCTTTAATTTATCAATGGGTGAGATTTAGTTCGATGAATCAATAAGCCCGATAAATTGGGAAATGGTATCACTTATAGTGTGTGTTGTTGATTATAGAAGGAAACTGTGTCCTAGAGATACTAGGTTGATAATGTCCTCAAGAGGAGCTCATAAGAATTGTCATGTTAAACCCTGCAGGTGGACTTAGTCCGACATGATGATAAGGTTGAGTGGTACTACTCTTGTACTAAGATATTAATTAAATGAGATGTCAGTAACTCACTTAATTAGTGGACATTCGATATCTTAAACACAGAGAGACTAACACACTCATAATAAGAAGGAGCCCAAAAATGTAATTTGGGATTGGTGCGGTAATTCAATAATAGTTCTCTAGTGGAATGAATTATTATTGATAAAATTAAGTTGTGTGTTCGGGGCGAACACGGGATGCTTAATTTTATCGGGAGACCAAAACCAATTCCTCCTCTCGGTCCCTATCGTAGCCTCTTATTTATAGAGTATTATACCCACCTTCTATACCCACCTAAAGGGGGCCGGCCAAGCTAGCTTGGGAACCTAGGGCAGGCCTAAGCATGAATTGGGGTGGCCGGCCCTAGCTTGAACCCAAGCTAGAGGGGCCGGCCATATTAAATTAAAAAGAATTTTAATTTTAATTTTTATTATGTGGAAGATATAATTTATTAAAGAGAATTAAAATTAAAATATCTCTCTTGTAAAAGATCTACAAAAGATTAAAGAAAGAGATTAGATCTCTTTCCTTATTTGTAGATTGGTGAGATATTTTATTTTCTCTTTAAAAAAAATTATTCACATGTTGTAAAATTAAAATTATGGAAATTTCTTTTTATCAACCATGAAGAGATTTTTGAAGAGAAATTTTAATTTTTAAATTTCCGGAAACAAATTAGGAAGTTTTAATTTGTTGATTAAAACTTGTTTAATTTATTTCTCCATGTGGTGGCCGGCCAATATAGTTTAATTTGGGAAATTTTATTTTATTTTTATCAATTAAATCATGTCAAGGAAATTAAGGAAATTTTATTGTAATTAAATTTCCTAATTTGCCTAGGCCAAGGAATATAAAAGAAGGGGTGGGGGTGCCTTCATAAGGTGAACCTTAATTATTTCTCTCCCTCTTTTGTTCCTTGGTGTGGCCGGCCATCATCATCCTCTCCCTCTCTTCCTCTTGTGGTGGCCGAACCTCTCTCTCCCCTTGGAGCTCTCGTGGTGGCCGGATACTACTTGGAGAAGAAGAAGAAGAAGGAGAGAAAGCTAGCATCTCTTAGAGCTTGGTTGGTGTTTTGATTTTCTTCCTTGGTGAAGCTTCCTTATTGTTGGCCGAACCTAGCTAGGAGGAGAAGAAGGTGGTTGGTGGTTTCTCATCTCGAAAGATCGTTGCCCACACAACGTCCGAGGTTAGAAGAGGAATACGGTAGAAGATCAAGAGGTCTTTCTAGAAGGTATAACTAGTAATTTTTCCTTTCCGCATCATACTAGTTATTTATGGAAATAATACCAAATACAAGAGGCTTACGTTCTAGTATTTCGAATATGTTTTTCGAAGTTGTGTTTTTTTTTCCTTGTGATTTGATTGTTCTTTTCGGTTAACCTAAAGTTATTTTAGGAAATTAAATATTAGATTTCTATAAAAGGTTTTGTCTAGTCGGTGGTGGTTGCTCCCATATCCAAGAAGGTCATGTGCCTCGCCACGTCAGTACTTGGAACCGATTATGGAAATTAATATTTAATGGAATTAATAACTTAAGGTGATTTGGGTCGAACGTGTTAAGTTCCGCAGGAGATCCAAGTCAAAACCTAAAAGAACAAATAGATTAAGTTTTGGATCAAACGTGTTAAGTTTCGCAGGCGATCCAAAATTTAATTTAAAAGAACACATGGTAGCTAGGAAAAGGTTCAGACCTTTGTACAAAATTTTTGTACAGTGGAACCTCTAGGCTTTCCGAGTAGCAACCAACAATCATATCATCATAACTATCATATCATATCATCATAGATGTCATGCTCTTGTCTTAACATGAAGAGTGCTCTTAATCCCAACTTAAGGGAAGCAACTCTTTGTCATTTTCTTATCATATCATAAGGCATACATTCTTGGCACATAGACATCATATAAAACCATTATCATGCTTGGTTCATAATCTTACATAAATGAGCATACAACATCTTTGAAATCATACATGCTTGAGTACATATTCATCATAAGAATCATATCATGCATAATTCATAACATACATAATCAACATGTTACTGATCTTATCATAAAACATGCATACTTAAACATCATAAGGGTCATCATCATGCATAATCCATGAGTATCCTTAATTAAGTACATGAATTATCGTAGGCAACCATAATCATACATGGAAAAAAACATATACTAGCATCTCTTAGTCCATATTCTAGTATGTGAGACACCTAGTAAGGTCATGATTGGGTCTCTAACCCTAGCTATATATGGTGGCCGAGAGTCACCTTGCTAAGTTTTAGGTTACAACAACATATAAGCATGTGAACCTTAAATTAATTTCATATCATAAACTATAAAGAATATCATGAGCATAGGTAATAAGTTCTAAGCTTCCTGGGCCTTTTAACTTGGTTGTGGCCGAACCTTTAAGAGAATGAACTAAGTTCTTTATAAGCATAAAACAGCAACTACTTTCATGTCATATCATAAGGAAAATTCATGGCTTGCTAAGTTTAAGTTTAAACTTCCTTGAGTCCTAGATTATAGAGTTCATAACAAAAGATAACTTCTAAGCAACATACACATGAATACTTAGCAAAATTTCATAACATATCATAAGAAGTTTATGAACATACTTAATTAGGTTTTGAGTTCCATGAACCCTAAAACCTCCTCATAGCCGAAACATCATACAACAAGAAGTGAACTTCTAAGCAACATATGAACATAAATACCTAGCCAATTTGATAACATATCATAAAGAAATCTATGAGCATGCTAGATTAGGTTTGGAGCTAGATGAAACCCTAAAAATTCATCATGGCCAAAACCTCATCAAGTAGGAAATGGACTTCTAAGCAACATATAAGCATGAATTTCTAGCACATTGTATAGCATATCATAAGAAAGTCTATGAGCATACTAACTTAGGTTTTGAGCTTCATGAACCCTAAAAAGTTATCATGGCCGAAACATCATACAATAAGAAGTAGACTTATAAGTAACCTTTGAACATAAGTACTTAGCCAATTTGATAACATATCATGAGGAAGCCTATGAACATGCTAAATTAGGTTTAGAGCTTGATGAAACCCTAAAACTCTATCATGGCCGAAACTTCTTAAGCTTACAAGTAAACATATAAGCAACATGTAAACATAAATCTCTAGCTAATTTCATAACATATCATATAGAGGTCTATGAGCATACTAATTTAGGTTTTGAGTTTCATGAACCCTAATATTTCCATCATGGCCGAAACTTTCTCAAGCAATAACATAACTTCTAAACAACATATGAACATGAATCTCTAACCAATTTCATAACACATCATAAATAAATCCATGAGCATGTTAGATTAAGTTTTAAGCCTCATGAACTCTAAATCTTCATCATAGCCAAAACTTTCTCAAGGCAAGAACATAAATTCTAAACAACATATGAACATGAATCTCTAGTAAATTTCATAACACATCATAAATAAATCCATGAGCATGTTAGATTAAGTTTTAAGCCTCATGAACTCTAAATCCTCATCATGGCCGAAACTTATAAAAGGAAAAGAAGGTCAATAAACATCTTAATAAGAAGATCAAGCTTAACATCACACACATAATTTCTTTCCTAACTAAATTCCTACTAAGACTCATGAGCATGGTTTCTTCTCTTCTTTTTATTTTTATTTCCAAGAGTTCTAATCTTTCGAAAACACCGTAAGCAACTTGTACCACAGGTGAGGGAATACTTACATCCTTATTCGCTTAAGGAAAAGGGATCCTGCTTGTGGAGCCTTCCTAGAGAGGGGTCCTCCTTTGCTTTGGATTTCGGCAAGGAGAGGTGGGGAAAGTCTTGGTCACGGTGAAGAGGAGGAGGGAGAAGGAAGAGGAGAAAATGAGTTTTCATCCTTAATTTCCTTTTTATTCCTCATGAGAGAAGGAAGGGAAAATGTATTTTTCCTTCTCCTTTCTTTTATTTCTCCTTAATGAAAAGAGGAAGCAAGAATCCTCTTTTCTTTTGAGAGGGAGAAGGCAACTCTAACTTCTTCTTCTCAATGAAAAAACACAACTCTTCTCTTACTCTTAACTATATTGTTACTTCTCTCTTTAATAATAACTTCTCTTGGTCTATTGGTTTACATCTACATATATCTAATAAGAGATCCAAGGTTCAAGCCTTGGTCATCTCTTTTTGGTTCTATTTTGTTTTATTATTTTTTTTTTTGCAAATTTACACATAAGGCCTATTTATTTTTATTAAGATAAAAATATATCTAAAATCTTGCTAAGTATTCCATGGGTGTTACAGGGGGAATACCCTAGATTATATGACCGAGGGATGTTGTGACAGGACTACCCCGCTAACGGATGTTTAGGGTATCACCTTGAAAGGAGAAGCAAATCTCAATAAGGAAGTAAGGGATCAGGCATAATCACTATTTTTATTTCTATGTTATTGTGTGTTAGTGTATTTCTATGTTGTATGACCGAGGGCATCGTGATAGGGCTGCCCCTGTAAAATACCGGAAATAGGCGAATATTAATAAGGGAATTTTCCGAAATTTTTGGAAATTTTTCGGGAATTTTTCGGAGCTCGTATGGACGTGTTAACGGGGACAAGAACGGGGTCCGGAAAAGCCTATTTAGGCTACCCGATTTAAGCGAGGAAAAGATTATATTTATATATCCTTTTCCTTCTTATTTCTTTATTTCTTTTCCCTTGCTTTTGTCGCCGAACCCGAGCCGTCCCCGCACCCCTTCCTTCTTCTCCCCGACGCCGCCGCGCGGCTTCTCCTTCGGAGCCCTAACCGCCGAGCCGTTTTCCTTCTCCCTCCCTCGCGTATAAGCCTCGGCCATTACCTCTTCTTCCTTCCCGAGCGCGCACAACCTCTTCTTCTTCTTCTCCTCTGCCGACGCCGACTCTCTTCTATTGTGCCCTAACGAGCCGCGAGCCCTACTGCTGCTCCTCCTCGCCGCCCCCCGGGACCCCCGTCCCCCTCCCTGTCCAAGCGCCGGCCACCGAGCAGACACCTCCCTTCTGGCCGACATCACCAGCGTCGGCCGCCGTCGCCGTGCCCTAGCACCGCCGCCGACACATCCCCTCACCTCTTGCCGCCGGCCACAGACCGAGCAGTGCCGACCATCACTGGAGACTGCTTGTTTCCGTGCCCTAACACTGCCTTGCTGCCCTCTTTTGTGCTCTGGATCAGCAATCGGCCACTGCAGCCTCCCTTGTGCGCTGTTTGGTTGATCGCAGCCTAGCTCTTTGCCCTAAATCTGCCGAGCCCTAATTTGTTCTTCACTGCCGTGCCCTAGGTTTTCCCCTTTCTGGTGAGTGAGGTAAGCAGCTTACCTTTGTTGTTTCTTTGTATTTGATCACTGGTTGGATGCAGAAATAACTCACAGATGTGGTTGATTGATATCTAGGTTTGGTGTCAACGGGATTAAGCTGTTGTTGGAGCTGAGGAATCTGATCATTATTCGTACACTTAGGTGAGCATGTTTAGTGAATTTGGTTGGGTTCCTATGGAGGATGTTCCATGCTGTATAATTTTGTATAGGGTATTAGGTTATATCTGGGTTAGATTTAATTTTGGGGTAGGCAATTGGTTATGTTAATTAGGGTTTTCCCTAATTTAGTCTCGTGGATTTTATTTAGCTATTTAAATTCTTATGAATTTTAGCTAAATAAAAATATATATATTGATTGGTACAGGACATTGATTCGAGACGGTGTCTCGACGAGGGATCAATTTCGGATTGGACCTTTTCTATTGGAGGCGGGTACTTTTGACTTTTGTTGTCTTTGATATGCTTAGTAATGAAATTAACATGTTTCATTAATTATGTTTCTTATCTATTCCGGTTAATCACTACCCAAATCTTGGTACATGTTTGATTGATTGATTTGTTTTACATCCCATGTATACTTTACCTGTCTATACATGCTTATAGGGGGTAGTGATATGCCATGCTTGACCATGTTCAGGACCTAGGTTTTATACCTTCTGTATACCTTTGGATTTTTTTGGATTCGTTGACCTATGATGCACTTTTTCTATATATATGGATTAGGTCAGGATGTTTATATGGTTATTGCCATGCATCATTTGCATGATTGCATGCTGTGCGATAGTCCGCTCCATTATTGCTGAGCACATCGCTAGTTACATGGATCTGCACACACCACCACTCATGGGTTAGTGGTCGATTCAGGCAGAGTGTGTTGCAGCAGGGACTCTGTTAGGCACCGTTGGTCCGCTCATGGGTAGTGTGACACAACGTGTTATCCGGCAGGGATTCCTCCCCGTCATCGTGTACCGGGAGTTGAGAGCATTGTGCTCCCCCATCTATGATTTGGGGTAGGAGGATAGGTGTACTCCGACAGCATCCCGTCCACTCGGTCACACATCAGGAGTAGTGACGACAGAGTGCATGGTTGTCACAGCCCTACCCACTCGGCCTCATTTTTGTATGAGATGATCGACTGGCGTCAGGGGTGACCAGGATGCATCATTGGCATCATATGCATGATGCATTTATTGTTTGTGTTTGTGGTTGTTGCATTTATATGCTGCATATTGTTTGGATACCTATGTTTGACATGCATACAGGATTCCTATACCACTCGGACTGTTTGTCCTTATACTCAGGTCCTGGTTAGTACAGTTTCTCTCCTGTTTATTTCAGATGCATATTTATATCTTTCTTATATCAGGAGACTGTACGCATGATTAGTGTTAGGTGTTATTTCTTTACTTTGCATATCAATTGTACCTGCTGAGTGTTGGACTCACCCCGCGTCCATTGTTGTTATTTTCAGGTTGATGCTGTCAGGAGGAAGTTCTAGTCGCTAGTCCCCACTGCACGTAGTGCTACTCCTCTGCTGGTTTTTGAGTTGTTGTTTCATTCTAGCTTTTCACTATCAGACTTTGTTTTAGTTTTGTTTTGGACTTACATATGGATATTGTATGGAATCTTTCCGTTGGATGGACTTTTAGTATGATTTGGATTTACTCTACTACATGCCTGCCTGTACGGCAGAAGAGGTAAGAAAAATCGGATTTGGGCTTTACGAGTGTAGTTGAGTAGGGTTGTTTTCGAGTCAGAGTATTACTATGTTGTTTATTTTCATTAACTGCGTGGTTGTGACAACCAGAGGCTGAATACATATATAAACTGCGTGGTGATGTTTTATTTACTGTTGTTATTCCAGCCGCCTGTGGCTGAGGTATTTGTGAGATGTAGAAAAGTTTCAGATTGTCCACCGTACAGGGGAGATGCTGTCGAAATTTTCTCGGACAGGGACTCCTCTGGGGCGTGACAATTTAGTGGTATCAGAGCCAAGTTTTACGATCTTTTGTTTCGTATTTTGGATTTTCGGAATTTATCTGATACCAATTTATTTGGTATCAGAGCGGGTTATGATACCTACTTTTGGTGTTCTGGAGATTTATCGGATACCGGTTGTTGGTATTCAGGATATTTGGATTAGCCAGGTTTGCGAATCAAACTGGGCATTTTCGGATTTCGATATGGTTATGTTTCGGATTTTCATTTCGGATTTATTGGATTTCCGGCGATATTCTCGTTCGGAATTTTGAGGTCAAATTGGGGACTGGACAGCGACGGAACATCTCCAGACAGCAAATAGGTATGTTGTTATTTTATGATTTTTATACTTGTAGTAATATCTGTAATTTAATTTAACAGATATGAGACGATCCACACGTATTGCTGCGAGACGTGGTGCTGGACGACCACGTGGGAGGACCACGGGATCTCTGGATATGCCAGAGATGCCCACTGTTGATGAGCCTGTCAGTCAGGCACAGACTCAGGATGCGGCGGGAGCATCGGGCTCTCAAATCCCGATAACTCCTGTGGAGATACCTACTTTGGCCACACCGACGGTATCCACGCCTATCCTGTTTACCGTACCATCAGGGGTACCATTGGTGTACCCGACATCTGCTCCAGCGCAGCCTACGACGTATTCAGTGCCACCACCACTTGGATCTACAGTGTATCCTATACCAGTGGCACCTGTACCCCCAGTGCCTACAGTACCATTTCCTACCGTACCTCCAGTTGCCACCACTTTTGTTCCCCAGGCGGTACCACCGGCGGCTTATGCTCCGGTATATACAGCAGCACCGGAGTTCCTCCTCCGGTTTATTCCGCGGTACCACCTGTAGTATCGGCTCCAGTGTTTCGCTTGATTCTGCGGCCGTCCCGACCACTCAGCGATATTGTCATTTGCCGAGCTAGGATTCCGGCCGGCGGTCGATGAAGACTCGTTTCACTCTTTTCGCGGAGATCTCGATCCGAGTATGGCTCTGTCATTGATAGAGACTATGGGCGAACTTTCTTCTATATGGCTTGCTCGAGTGGGAGAAAGCGGTGGCGCCTATCATTTATGGGATAGCGCAATGCACGGTGGATTACTCGTTCTATTATTGGTGAGCATAGCGTCACATGGACCAGTTCGAGAGGCTTTTGAGCCGTTTCTTTCCTTGTCCTATCGGATGGCTCGCCAGTTTTATGAGTTTGAGGCGAATAATCGCTCGGTGACCAGTATATCTGAATTCCTTGTTGTACAGTTTTGTCGAGTTAGTTGCGGAGGACGAACTCGCATGATCGGTTTATACTGAGTTGGGAGTTATCTGCATGTACAGCTTGCCGGATTAGGGATTACATCTTACTCTGATGCATTGAATCGAGCTTTGATGATAGAGTTAGCTCGGCAGACAGCATATCCGGACAGGAAAAGAAAGCATACGGGTCAGACATCAGGGAAGGTCCAGCAGACTCAGGCGACAGGACAGCCTCAGAGTAGTCGCAGACAGTCAGGTCAGGGTACTTCTGGGGTGTCTCGTAGGCCTCAGAAATCAGGGCGGTCTTCTTCAGGACATTCCCGGTTTTCTCAGCAGAACCGGCAACCACCTTCCGGTGATACTTTAGACGTCACCCAGGAGATCAGAGGTTGTCCGTTAGACTTTGGCAACATGATACTTACGGTAGATCTTCTAGTATTGGAGATGGTCGAGTTTGATGTCATACTTGGCATGGATTGGCTGTCAATATATCATGCTACCGTTGATTGCCAGACGAGGGTGGTCACCTTCCGGCCTCCGAACCAACCCTCGTGGAGTTTCACTGGCATCAGAGACGACGGCATCTCGATTATTTCGGCGATTCAGGCGCAGAAGCTGCTGTCTCACGGTTGTCATGGTTTTCTGTTATCGTTGATCAGTACTGAGGACAGTAGTAGTTCGCAGCTCTCCGATGTTCCTGTAGTCCGGGAGTACCCAGATGTATTTCCAGAGGAGCTGCCAGGTTTGCCTCCCAGAAGGCCAGTGGAGTTCGCTATTGAGCTGATTCCGGGAACCGCGCCGACATCGAAAGCTCCGTATCGTATGGCACCAAAAGAGTTGAACGAGCTGAAGGTTCAACTCCAGGAGCTTTTAGACAGGGGATTCATTCGCCCTAGTGTTTCACCATGGGGTTCTCCAGTTCTATTTGTCAAGAAGAAAGACGGCACCATGAGGTTATGTATTGACTACAGGCAGCTGAATGCAGTGACCGTCAGAAATAAATATCCATTACCACGGATTGAGGATTTGTTTGATCAGCTCAGAGGTACATCAGTGTATTCTAAGATTGATCTGCGATCCGGATATCATCAGCTGAGGGTCAGAGACTCAGATATTCAGAAGACAACTTTCCGTACCAGATACGGTCATTATGAGTTTTTGGTAATGCCATTTGGGCTTACCAATGCTCCAGCGGTGTTTATGGACTTGATGAACCGCATATTTCTGGAGTATCTGGATCAGTTTGTTATCGTTTTCATTGATGACATATTGGTCTACTCTCGTTCCGAGGAGGAGCATGCACAGCATCTTCGCACAGTCTTGGAGATTCTTCGACGACATCAGCTGTACGCGAAGTTCAGCAAGTGTGCATTCTGGCTATCCTCAGTCGGTTTTCTGGGACACGTGGTTTCTAGCAGAGGTATTTCAGTTGATCCTCAGAAGATCGAGGCTGTCACCGGTTGGGAGCAGCCGAAGTCAGTTCAGAAGATTCGCAGTTTTCTAGGATTGGCCGGATATTACCGACATTTTGTCGAGGGCTTCTCGCGTATTGCTATGCCACTGACACGTCTTACCCGGAAAGGCGTGAAGTTCGTATGGTCCGAGGATTGCGAGACCAGCTTCCAGGAGCTGAAGCAGAGATTAGTGTCGGCTCCAGTTTTGGTTTTACCTTCTGGAGAGGATGGATTTGTACTTTACAAGGTTTGGGCGCTGTTCTGATGCAGCACGGCAGAGTAGTCTCTTATGCTTCTCGTCAGTTGAAGGAGCATGAGAAGAACTACCCAGTTCATGACTTGGAGTTAGCTGCCATCATCTTTGCTCTGAAGCTATGGCGACATCATTTATACGGTATCACATTTGAGATTCTCACTGATCATAAAAGTCTCAAATACATTTTTACTCAGAAGGAGCTTAATCTCCGATAGAGGAGATGGATGGAGTTCCTGAAGGACTACGATTGTACCATTAGCTACCACCCTGGGAAATCTAATGTGGTTGCAGATGCACTCAGCAGGAAGTCCAGAGGGACTTTGGCTTGCCACCGGATTTCAGTCACGGACTTGATTCAGAGTTTCTCGGAGTTAGATCTTGAGGAGCAGGGACCGAGGGTATTCTTGTTACCATGGTTGCTCAGTCGTCGATCAGGACGAGGATCCGAGAGGCACAGGCCAGTGATCAGCATTTGCAGTTTATTAGCAGTCAGATAGCTTCCGGGCAGCAGACCGAGTTTACACGAGACGAGGAGGGTATTATATTCTTCCGAGGCAGATTATGCGTACCTCAGTCTCATCCGGTCTTACAGGAGCTATTACAGGAGGCACACCGTTCTCGATTTGCGATCCATCCAGGCGGAACCCGTATGTATCGAGACTTGAGGCGTTCCTATTGGTGGAACGGCATGAAGAAAGACATCGCGGATTTCGTAGCTAGGTGTCTTGTTTGTCAGCAGGTGAAGGCTGAGCACCAGAGACCTGCAGGGTTACTTCAGCGGATTCCTATTCCTGAGTGGAAGTGGGATCACATTACCATGGACTTTGTGGTAGGGTTGCCGAGGACACGACGAGGCCATGACGCGATTTGGGTAATCGTTGATCGATTAACCAAATCCGCGCACTTTTTAGCGATTCGGAGGACTGATCCCCTGGATCGATTAGCAGATTTGTATTGCCGAGAGATTATCAGACTACATGGTGTTCCATTGAGTATCATTTCGGATAGAGATCCACGGTTCACGTCTTGTTTCTGGCAGAGTCTGCAGCAGGCCTTGGGCACACAGCTCCGTTTCAGTACAGCCTTCCATCCACAGACAGATGGACAGTCAGAGCGGACCATTCAGACGTTAGAGGACCTACTGAGGTCATGTGTTATGGATTTTGGAGGCAGTTGGGAGGACCATCTGTCGTTGGTAGAGTTTGCCTACAACAACAGCTTCCATTCGGCTATCCAGATGGCACCGTTTGAGGCGTTGTATGGTAGACCTTATCGGACACCCGTCCTTTGGGATGAGGTTGGAGAGGCCCAGTTGTTGGGACCTCATAGAGTTCAGCAGGATGTAGAGTTGGTCCGTACTATCAGACGGAGGATGTCAGAGGCACAGGACCGCCAGAAGAGTTATGCTGATCGGAGACGCAGACCACTAGAGTTCTCTGTGGGCGACCATGTATTTCTGCGAGTTTCACCCACGAAAGGGGTGAAGAAATTTGGCCTCAGAGGTAAGCTAGCTCCGCGGTATATTGGTCCTTTCGAGATCTTGGAGAGGATCGGAGCAGTAGCTTACCGATTGGCACTACCACCGTCCCTGTCAGGCGTCCATGATGTATTTCACGTATCTATGCTGAGGAGATACGTACCTGACCCGACACATGTGCTGGCAGATATTCCAGTTCCAGTTCAGCCTGACATTACGTATGAGGAGGTTCCGGTACGGATTCTCGACCGGAAATAGCGTCAGTTGCGGAACAAGACTATCCGGCTGGTTAAAGTCGGATGGCAGCATCATTCGGACGAGGAGGCTACTTGGGAGCTCGAGGATACGATCCGAGCTCGATATCCCCATCTTTTCACTTGAGGTATGTGATTTAATTACCGTTCAGCATTTATACTCTATTATCTGTTACTAGTACTTGCTGATGGTAGATACTGAAATTTGGGGACCAAATTTTTATTAGTGGGGGAGAATGTAAAATACCGGAAATAGGCAAATATTAATAAGGGAATTTTCCGGAATTTTTGGAAATTTTTCGGGAATTTTTTGGAGCTCGTATGGACGTGTTAACGGGGACAAGAACGGGGTCCGGAAAAGCCTATTTAGGCTACCCGATTTAAGCGAGGAAAAGATTATATTTATATATCCTTTTCCTTCTTATTTCTTTATTTCTTTTCCCTTGCTTTTGTCGCCGAACCCGAGCCGTCCCCGCACCCCTTCCTTCTTCTCCCCGACGCCGCCGCGCGGCATCTCCTTCGGAGCCCTAACCACCGAGCCGTTTTCCTTCTCCCTCCCTCGCGTATAAGCCTCGGCCATTACCTCTTCTTCCTTCCCGAGCGCGCACAACCTCTTCTTCTTCTTCTCCTCTGCCGACGCCGACTCTCTTCTGTTGTGCCCTAACGAGCCGCGAGCCATACTGCCGCTCTTACTCGCCGCACACCGGGACCTCCTTCCTCCTCCCTGTCCAAGCGCCGGCGACACCGGCAGAGACCTCCCTTCTGGCCGACATCACCGCCCCTCCACAGCCCTAGCGCCGGCCACCGCTTGCTTCCCTGACCTCTTCACCTCTTCATCGCACGGTGCCGACCATCACTGGAGACTGCTTGTTTCCGTGCCCTAACACTGCCTTGCTGCCCTCTTTTGTGCTCTGGATCAGCAATCGGCCACTGCAGCCTCCCTTGTGCGCTGTTTGGTTGATCGCAGCCTAGCTCCTTGCCCTAAATCTGCCGAGCCCTAATTTGTTCTTCACTGCCGTGCCCTAGGTTTTCCCCTTGCTGGTGAGTGAGGTAAGCAGCTTACCTTTGTTGTTTCTTTGTATTTGATCATTGATTGGATGCAGAAATAACTCACAGATGTGGTTGATTGATATCTAGGTTTGGTGTCAACGGGATTAAGCTGTTGTTGGAGCTGAGGAATCTGATCATTATTCGTACACTTAGGTGAGCATGTTTAGTGAATTTGGTTGGGTTCCTATGGAGGATGTTCCATGCTGTATAATTTTGTATAGGGTATTAGGTTATATCTGGGTTAGATTTAATTTTGGGGTAGGCAATTGGTTATGTTAATTAGGGTTTTCCCTAATTTAGTCTCGTGGATTTTATTTAGCTATTTAAATTCTTATGAATTTTAACTAAATAAAAATATATATATTGATTGGCACAGGACATTGATTCGAGATGGTGTCTCGACGAGGGATCAATTTCGGATTGGACCTTTTCTATTGGAGGCGGGTACTTTTGACTTTGTTGTCTTTGATATGCTTAGTAATGAAATTAACATGTTTCATTAATTATGTTTCTTATCTATTCCGGTTAATCACTACCCAAATCTTGGTACATGTTTGATTGATTGATTTGTTTTACATCCCATGTATACTTTACCTGTCTATACATGCTTATAGGGGGTAGTGATATGCCATGCTTGACCATGTTCAGGACCTAGGTTTTATACTTTCTGTATACCTTTGGATTGTTTTGGATTCGTTGACCTATGATGCACTTTTCTATATATATGGATTAGGTCAGGATGTTTATATGGTTATTGCCATGCATCATTTGCATGATTGCATGCTGTGCGATAGTCCGCTCCATTATTGCTGAGCACATCGCCAGTTACATGGATCTGCACACACCACCACTCATGGGTTAGTGGTCGATTCAGGCAGAGTGTGTTGCAGCAGGGACTCTGTTAGGCACCGTTGGTCCGCTCATGGGTAGTGTGACACAACGTGTTATCCGGTAGGGATTCCTCCCCGTCATCGTGTACCGGGAGTTGAGAGCATTGTGCTCCCCCATCTATGATTTGGGGTAGGAGGATAGGTGTACTCCGACAGCATCCCGTCCACTCGGTCACACATCAGGAGTAGTGACGACAGAGTGCACGGTTGTCACAGCCCTACCCACTCGGCCTCATTTTTGTATGAGATAATCGACTGGCGTCAGGGGTGACCAAGACGCATCATTGGCATCATATGCATGATGCATTTATTGTTTGTGTTTGTGGTTGCTGCATTTATATGCTGCACATTATTTGGATACCTATGTTTGACATGCATACAGGATTCCTATACCACTCGGACTGTTTGTCCTTATACTCAGGTCCTGGTTAGTACAGTTTCTCTCCTGTTTATTTCAGATGCATATTTATATCTTTCTTATATCAGGAGACTGTACGCATGATTAGTGTTAGGTGTTATTTCTTTACTTTGCATATCAATTGTACCTGCTGAGTGTTGGACTCACCCCGCCTCCATTGTTGTTATTTTCAGGTTGATGCTGTCAGGAGGAAGTTCCAGTCGCTAGTCCCCACTGCACGTAGTGCTACTCCTCTGCTGGTTTTTGAGTTGTTGTTTCATTCTAGCTTTTCGCTATCAGACTTTGTTTTAGTTTTGTTTTGGACTTACATATGGATATTGTATGGAATCTTTCCGTTGGATGGACTTTTAGTATGATTTGGATTTACTCTACTACATGCCTGCCTGTACGGCAGAAGAGGTAAGAAAAATCGGATTTGGGCTTTACGAGTGTAGTTGAGTAGGGTTGATTTCGAGTCAGAGTATTACTATGTTGTTTATTTTCATTAACTGCGTGGTTGTGACAGCCAGAGGCTGAATACATATATAAACTGCGTGGTGATGTTTTATTTACTGTTGTTATTCCAGCTGCCTGTGGCTGAGGTATTTGTGAGATGTAGAAAAGTTTTAGATTGTCCACCGTACAGGGGAGATGCTGCCGAAATTTTCTCGGACAGGGAATCCTCTGGGGCGTGACAGCCCCGCTAATTGAGTTCATAGGAATCACTTCCATTTAGTAGCATAGTACATAGAGTAAGAGATCATGCTGGCTTATCCACTACAGGGGAGAGTCGGTAATGCATCTAACTTCCTACAAGAGCATGAGCATAGGGGATAGAAACTAAGCAATCTATGTAACATCACCTAGCATTACAAGGAAACCAAAATCCTAGAATCTATCATCTCTCACATCCTCTTTGCTCAACCCCTCTCAAGATCCATTCCCTTTCTTTCATCTTTTCTTTCTCTTGTTTTCTTTCCCAACCAATTTTACGTTTGTCTAGATAATTCACCGTGTGAAGTTAACTAATGCTTAATCAACAATCCCTGTGGATATGATATCTTTTTATATTACTAACAATGTAACTGTACACTTATGGTTCGTAACAGGTTTTTGACGTCGTTGCCGGGGACTATTTTTGATTAACATTAGTTGATTAGCATATGAGTTACTCTAGACATTTTTCTTTTTCTTTTTACATTTCTTTCTAGTTTTTATTATGCATTTTATTTCTTGTCTTTAATTCTACATTTTTTGGTTTTTCTTATAATTTTTTTTAGATATCTTGAGCACTAACATGTCAAGCAGGCCTTTAAAGAATTTTTCACATCCATGAATGCAAGAGCAAGATCTCCCATCTATAAAAATCATGACTCAGAAGATGATGAATTTGAGTTCCTTTGTGGAGTGTGTGGTAGTACATCTCATCTAGCTGCTATTTTTCACTTCTTTCAAAAAGCTGCTAATACTCCGGAATTTCAGTATTTGGTTCAACCTCAACATCAAGATACATATGAGCAAGTTTCTAATACTTATGGTTATGACTGGGGAGATCATCAAATTTAGAACCTTCAATCCTGGCTAATTCCAGAGCAAAGTGAGCAGTCATTATTCCAGCAGCAGATCTCTGACCCACCTCAACATTACAATTAATTTAGGATGAACCATCAAAATTTGGACTACAATTGCATGCAAATGTTGAGCATATTTCTCAAGTAAATTAGAGTCAGTCAGATTGTCAGGATGACTCATCATTAGATGGATCACATCATTCACTACTAGATGAGCCGACTGACTAGGAGGACTCCCAAGACCCAAATACTCTTGCTCCCAATCAGATGAAGACCACAACACAAGATTCTGAAGAGCTAATGGTACAACGGGGGATTCTATCTTTGCGACTATTACTACAAATTTCTAATAAAGTTGTTGATCCTTCTATTGATGATATTGTTGTTAGTAGACTCTTTACTACTTATGTTGATGATGTGGATAAAAGTGTAGGTACAATTACTATGGAGGAAATGTCCCAAGGATCACCTCCTTTGATCGCACAACCAATTGATACTATGGAATTTGTAAGAATGGAAATGGTTGAGGATAATTGTGTAGGGACTTGTGCAATGGAAGCAAAGCCCCAAGAATCACCATTTTCAAAAGTACCACCACTTGAGTCAGAGCTAGAGCCACTACATAATTCTGAAGGGGTCACGTCCACTTGTTTAGAACTTTCAGGTATCTCTCAGCAAAGCATGGTTAGTATTTCTTGTGATCTTTTAGAAAACTTTATAGAGGTACCTATAATTGACTTTGTTGGATGTGATTCAGTTTTTATTACTTATTCATCTTATCTTCATATGGTTCTAGTTCTATACTATATAACATGCTTGTAGGAGATTTGTTTTTCTTTTGGGTGTGCAGATTTCACTTGAGCTAAAAATTGGAACCTCAATCTGAACCGTCTTCGACCACCTAAAAAAAATTCCAAGAAGACGAAGATGGAGAGAGTTATACTTTACTCTGCAGCTCCTTTGATGAAAGCTCTCTCCATAATAAGAGCCCCTAGTAGGAGGGCTCTAAAATATCTTACCCCTCCAAGAGCGAGATTTAGATGAATCTAATGAGGTGGTCGAGCTAATGACCTTAAACAAGTGCTTCTTAGGAGACAACCCAAGTTCATTTTCCTTGTTTTATTTTATGTCTTTAGTTCTATCTAGTTTCATTTCTTTCTTTATAATAAACATGTATCTTTTACTTAATTTTTGTTGTCTACCTTCTTTTATAGGACTTAAAGATTAGGAGGAGTGCAACTACATGGTGGAGAAGTTAATGACATGGGCATTTGGCACGCATCATTTGGTAACTTCTCTTACTTTAAATCTCCTCCACATTGTTTTTAGTTTTCATTGGAATAATGAAAAGTCTAAGTCTAGGGGGATGCATTTGGTTTAGTTTAGTTTTTGCTTATTTCTTTTGCATAATAAATTTTTCCTAGTTGCATCATTCATCATATCATGATTGTTTGTTCCTTAATGTAAAATACTAGCATGTTTATTCTAGATTTTATGTGGTTTATGTGTTACTTATGGTGCTAGTATGTTTAGTGATTTATCTTTTTCTATCTATGATAGCATGGAGTGAGCAATATTTTTACTATAAGAGTTTAAGTATTGACCTTGTTTTAGGACCTCTATACACTTTGCCTAGTTTTGATGATAGAAAACTCTAAAAATAGTCATGATTCATAAAACTTGATTAGTACTAATATTTTCATGGTGATTTCTCAAACTATATTTCGGTTACTGGATGATACTCGAATCATGTAAGCTCATTTGGAAAAATCAAGTATCCCAACATTTGCATTTATGTGCATTTGTGTTCAAGTGTTGCATCTTGCAATCACTTAGAAAAAAAATAAGACTGGAAAAAATGAATAAGGGATATAAAAAATAGTTGTCGTAATTTGAAACTAGCAAGTTACCCCTTTGAGACCGAGTTAGGTTACTGGGGAAATAACTGCTATGCTTCTCTTGATATCGAGCACGCCTTTGAGACCTTGGGTAGATTGAGAAGGATGAACCAAGCGTGTGGCAGGTAAGTTCCTATCACCAGGAGCATAAGGAATATGGTTCTATGACGATTTGACTAGACTTAGGGATTGCAACTTGATAAATTTAGGCTACTTTTGCACTAAGCACAGAGGACTACTACTTAGGTCATACTCAAACTACTTTTGTATCTTCCTCACCAATGAAATCATTTGATAGGATTAGATTGACTTTGCTAGAAATTATAATGCACTATTTAACGACATGAGTTTAAATGCAGTTTTTGCTTCAGGACAAGCAAAGTTTTAAGTCTGGGGGTGTGATGTGCGTAGATTATATACACATTTATGCATGTTTGGATGCACATCTACTTGTATTTCATTAGTATAATCTATGTTTATTGCACCCTATTTCTTTATAATATCATACTTCCATTATATTTTGTTCGGAGATCTCCTCTTTGCTTGTTTTTATTGATAGGATGCTATTTGGAGCGAAAATGGAGCGAAAACGCACATGAGAACAACTTTAGAAAAAATCAAGCTAAGGTCGTGTGACCCACACGATCGTGCTCCCCCATCAGAGGCAAATCAAACCACGGCCGTGTGAGCCACACGGCCGCGTCAACTTCCCCGTCGCTAGGCAGCACACGGCCGTGCCAAATGGCACGGTCGTGCCAATGTTCCAGAGATAAAGAAGACCATGACCGTGTGACCCACATGGTCGTGTCAACTTACCAGAGGCGAGGAAGTCCATGGTCGTGTGAATCCACACGTCCGTGTGACTTTGGAAGAAAGGAAGAAGGCCACGGTCGTGTGAGCCACACGACCGTGTGACTCAAATTTGGGTGAGGCCTTGTGGATTCCATACGACGAAGAACATGGGGTCGTGCCACGCCAAAATAGAGCTGTGCTGAATTCTGGGCAGATTGCAGATCTATCGTAAAATGGCCATAACTTTGTGCTCCATTAGAGTTTCGGATTATTCTTTATACCAAAACATAGCTAACTTCAAGATCAAAACTTTGTTTCAGATCCAACAGAGAGCATTGTTTGCCCATGATAAATGGCACGGTCGTGCTTCCCAACCGCGGGTTCAACTAGACCTCCGCCCAGACTACAGACCAAACTTTGAACCACCATAACTTTCGGCTCAGTTGGATCGAGGGCTCGATCCAAGCATCATATTGAAGATAATTTTAAGAGCTACAACTTTGATTCAGGATGAATCACAAGAAAACCTGGTTTAATGGGTGAAAAGCCTAGTTTACCAGACCCTTATAATCCTGGTTTTCCTGGGCAGCTTGGAGGAGGTATAAAAGGGTCAAGATCCCCATTCTTTGACTCATCCTGGGTTTGGGACTTCGTTCCTCTCCTTGGGGAAGGGTTCTCCCCTTAGGGGAGAACCCTAGAGATTCATTCTCCTCCATTCCTTCATGATTCTTCCATCTCCAGAACAAGGAGGCATCCCCAAGACATCGGAATCATCGGCAAGCATCTCTTCCTCCCCTTCTTCTCACATCTAGGGTTGTAAGTATGCTTTACGTTATATTTTGGGGTTGTTCTTCCTTTGTAATGGAGTAGATCTCCAGATTTAGGATGTAGGAAGTATTTATGATGTGATGGAGATGTAAAACTATATAGATTTGCCATGTTTATATTCAATGACTTGCTAATACCTTGTTCATGTTTGATGATGTGTGTGTGTGAATGCTTATATATATCTTTAGCATGTTTTATCAAATAGTTGTGTAGAATTTTTAATCTCGTAGGGGGGATACCCTAGATCTTATAATCGAGAGGCATCGTGACAGGGCTGCTCCGCTAACGGACATCTAGGGTATCCCCTTGAAAGGAGAAGCAAATCTCAACAAGGAAGTAGGGGATCAGGCATAATCACTATTTTTATTTCTATCTTATTATGTGTTAGTGTGTTTCTATGTTATATGACCGAGGGTCATCGTGACAAGACTGCCCCCGCTAACGGACTTCATAGGAATCACTTCCATTTAGTAGCATAGCACATGGAGTAGGAGATCATGCTAGCTTATCCACTACAGGGGAGAGTCGGTAATGCATCTAACTTCCTACAAGAGCATGAACATAGAGGATAGAAACTAAGCAATCTATGTAATATCACCTAGCATTACAAGGAAAGTGAAATCCTAGAATCTATCATCTCTCACATCCTCTTTGCTCAACCCCTCTCAAGATCTATTCTCTCTCTTTCCTCTTTTCTTTCTCTTGTTTTCTTTCCCAACCAATTTTACATTTGTCTAGATAATTCACAGTGCGAAGTTAACTAGTGCTTAATCAACAATCCTTGTGGATACGATATCTTTTTATATTACTGACGACGTAACCGTACACTTGTGGTTTGTAACACTCATTTCTATTGTGGTTCTCATTTCTACATGATAGATGTGAGTTGGATGGATTTGGAGGTGATGAACTGATTTTGATGTGGTCCTTGATTCTTTGTGATCACTTTGGATTTTTGGGATAGATTTGGTGGATTTTGATTCAGTTCCGAGGTGGTCTTTACTTTTGCATTTTAGTTAAATTTCCTAGAAAAATTTGAAGTGGTTAAAATGGATTTTTATGGTGCTTCTATTTCTTGTGTTGGTAGTGAAATTTCCGAATAGATTCGAAATGTTTAAAGGTGGTTTTTCATTGTGCCTTTACCTCTTGTGTTGACTGAAAAATGCTAACCATATCTGAAGGAATGGGAATGGGTGTGGTTAGGTGGTTAGGTAGATGATTTCATTGTTCCATTATGATGCTTAGAGGTTTTCATTATTCCCTTATGATACTTGGATGTTTTTATTGATTGCTTATGATATCTTGATAGTAAATGCAGTGTTTAAAGTTTTGAGTTGGGATCTTTATGAAAGACAATATAAGACTATTCATGGTTACTAGTAATCTATGATATGCATTGGGGCATGTTTTTTTATTTATTTATGATAATTGGATGCTTAGGGGTATGTGTGGTAACAATACGGGATAGGTGCCCCAGGATGAGCTCTGGGAAGGGCTCCTCCATATAGAAATGATAATACAAAATATGCTAGCTTAGACCATATGAATACAAGTCTCCTAAGAGGTCCCTCTAGAGTTTGATCATGGACTGAATAAATAGGCTCGAATGATGGTTACCACTAATTTCCCTTAAGTACATGTTTATTAGGTCATATCTGTGATTTTTTATTTTTCATGTCATTATGATCATGTCTCATGTTCGCTAACTTTTCTTCTCTTCAGCTAACCTTATGTTTTCATTTATGTATAGTAAATTTCTATTCTATGCTTTATACTTTTTACACCAATTCGTTATATATGTCATATACCTACTAGTGGATTATGCTTGCTGGGTCTGTGAAGTCACCCTATCATGATTGTAGGCAAGGAAGATGCCATGCTGAATGCGATAGGGGACACGGAAGCGTAATAGCTAAGGAGATGAGGTTAAATGCATCACACACTATCTAAGGACCCTTAGTGCTAGTTATTAGCCATTTTTCTTTTGATTTGTTATGTTAGTATGAGATGGTGGCTACTTGTTAATACATTGGTAGGAGATCACAAATGTTTCTTGGAAGATATGTTTTTCTTGTTTTTAAAACTTTAGATAAATATATAATGCAAAGTCGTTTCCTTTCAGTGTGGAGTTTATGGTTTAGTTTCTAGTACAACACCTGCCAATGTATTGTAGATATTGTATGGTTCAGTCATGGGTAAGTATTTAGGGTCATTTTATGTTTGGATTGAGTCTCATTCGAACCCGACTACCCCACAATTTTGGTGAGAAATTCATCTTCCTATTGTTGTTGGATCTAACTGATTTATTTTTCTATTTTGCAGCTAAAACCATGTGGAAGGCTTTACTGGGTGATTCCACTAAGTTAGCATATGAAGAAATGGAAGCTCATGGAGAAGACAAGCTAGAGAGTCATGGACTGTTGCAGATTGACCCATCCGAGGGTCCAACCAGCGAAGAGGGAACGAGCTGAGCTGCTAGGAGCAACGTAACTGCCAATACTGAGGAGTTGCTACCTCCACGGCCCTCCTTGCTGCCGGTAGTTGTACCTTCCGAGTCCACAACCTCCACCGAACCCCTGATCTACCATCAACACCACAAAAGATGTCAATAGGCCACACCAGTGCACTCAACCACTCCCCTTCAACAAATATCTGCTGAAGTATCGGTCGCTCGAGCCCCATCTAAAGGAGAGGAGAGCTCAACTTCCGTGGTTCCTGCAGTTTCATTCGGTCAGCATACCCCAGCTTTGTCTGATCAGATGTGTTCACTCTCAGAACTATGGATTGGAGATATCTTGACATAACATGTTTCCTTTTTGATGCCACCCTCGACTGAACCAATGTCACTCCATGCAATAATACATTCTACTATCCTTTCCATGTCTAAGACCAAATCTAAATCTAGCTCACTAGAAATAAGTGAATAGGGTAAACCTAAATGGGTCAGGGCTAGCCTCAGGCACCCACCCGACTAAATCACTTGTCCCATAGCATATGATAAAGATATAAGGCCCCTTGGCCTAAACTTATGTTTATCCCCAAGCCCAAGCGATGTCAAGTTCAACCGAGGAACTAGTCAATCGTTTTAGCCAAGACATCATAGAGGTAAACTTACTTTGCACTTTTATATTCATCTTTCTCGTATGCTTTGACTATTTTGGGTAGATGACTTAGCTCTATGCCAAAAATTGGCCAAGTTGAGTCATGAGCACAAAACTTTGCAGGGTTTGGCAAGGTGAGCGAGCACCTCCCAATGTTCAGTTGAGCAATTATCAATAGAAGTGGCCCAACTAAAGAAAGAGCTGGAGAGTCAATCAGAGCTACTATTGGGGGTTGAGCGGGCCCTCACTATAGAAAAAGATAAAAGTCATTACTAAGTTGTCCAACTTGAGAGGCTCGTAAAATAAATGCAAACTTTTGATTCACTCCTCCAGTTGGCCAACACTCAAAAACTCAGAGCCATAGATGACATGGACATCAAAAACAAGTGTTATCTGACGGCTAATATTTCTAAAAATTTTATCTGGCACCAAAAGATCATAGAGATTATTCCTGACGATGCTTTTCCAGACTTTGCATGATAGGTTTCTCGAGATTTTCTGTGGATACTGTAAAAACTTAACAACTTATGATGCTTGGTTATATATATTTCTCTTTGCTTTGAGGTCTTCAATGTTTTTATCCCTTAGTATTTTACCTGAACCTACATCTTCTTATTTTTCCAAGTTTATTTGAAAGATATTTAAGTGAACATCCACTCGGATAAATATCAATAGTTTGAAAATCTCTAACCAAATGTAACGACTCGGCCCTTTGACCTCTTGGGCGGCCCTTGTGGTGGCCCAACTGGCGGCCCTTATATCGTCGGCCCATTTGGCGACCTCTAATTTCGTCGACCGACGACTCTTTGGCCATGCCGTTACTCACTAGGACTTTCCACCCCTGGCAGTGGATTTTTGCCTCCCCTAAGATTTGAACTCTAAACCTCCAGACTTAAGTATTAGAGTTTATGAATCCTGGTAACCAAGTGAGATGATCACTTGGTTACCAGGATTCATAAACTCTAATACTTAAGCCTGGAGGTTTAGAGTTCGAATCCTGGGAGAGGCAAAAATCCACTGCCAAGGGTGGAAAGTCCTAGTGAGTAATGGCACGGCCAAAGAGTCGTCGGTCGATGACATGAGAGGTCGCCAAATGGGTCGACGACATAAGGGCCGCCACAAGAGCCGCCCAAGAGGCTAAAAAGGGTCGGGTCGTTACAATAAAAGGCGCCTTTTTATTGTAACGACCCGACCCTTTTGGCCTCTTAGGCGGCCCTTGTGACGACCCTTGGCCGTGTCGTTACTCACTAGGACTTTCCACCCCTGGCAGTGGATTTTTGCCTCCCCCAGGATTCGAGCTCTAAACCTCCAAGCTTAAGTATTAGAGTTTATGAATCATGGTAACCAAGTGAGATGATCTCACTTGGTTACCATGATTCATAAACTCTAATACTTAAGCTTGGAGGTTTAGAGTTCGAATCCTGGGGGAGGCAAAAATCCACTGCCAGGGGTGGAAAGTCCTAGTGAGTAACGACACGGCCAAAGGGTCGTCGGTCGACGACATGAGATGTTGTCAAATGGGCCGACGACATAAGGGCCGCCACAAGGGCCGCCCAAGAGGCCAAAAGGGTCGGGTCGTTACACCAAATGAATCCACATTTTTGAAGGCTAAAGGAGCCCCTAAATATCTACTGACCCTTCAAAGTTATAAGTGTATGACATTTAGGTATGTGAGCAGGTGTAAGATAGTTGAGTGCCAAGAGAATCTAAAACTTAGTCGTGAGAGCAAGCTCACTTATAACTTGGCTCTCGGTGTGAGAGTCTGGGACTTGGTGTTGGGATATGCCCGATATGGGTGCGTGCTAGAACACGTTTCGTAAACATGCGCAGAGGAAAAGAAAACAATAATAATTCCTAATTATTACATCACACACACCATATGCAGACAAGGATACAATATGCCAAACATGATCGCATAATTAAAATTTTACGGGAACTAAATTTATGCTGGGTATACCTTACGCATGACTTGTAACAAGAAGGGCATCAATCGTAGCGACGTTGTCGAACCTCGCCTCTATTCGTATCCATGTCAAGCTCCTCAAGACAACTTTGTGAGTACAAGCCTCTCCTTCAGAAGTTACTTGCCATGAGCGAAAAAGAGGGATCAAGAGGAAGAAGAAGGAAGCACACAAGGAAGATGTCTCTTCCTTGCTTGGTGGTCACGACAACAAGGCGAAGGATTTCTCCTTATGGGTGGCGGCAAAGAGAGGGGAGAGGAAAAGGAGGATTGAGTTTCTAAAAATCTAATCAACCAAATAATGAAACGTCTATCTAATTCTCTTTTAATTACATCTATATATAATCCTCTTTAATGAGTTAGAATAGAAAGCCCAAATCCAACCCATTATCCCTTAACAAAAAATTAACCTATTAACCCCTTGGTTTGGTTCATAACTAAACCAAGTTGGTTCATAACTAATTCATGATTAAATCAAATATAGTTCAACTCTACCATAAGAGATGTAGCTCAACCACATTTCTATTATGACAAATATTTTTATATTTGTCATATGTATGATCCAACCAAACATTTATCTCTTGATCTAAGAATCCTATTCTTTAACTTGTTTTATGTCTTTTAGAGACTCGTTAGTGTGTGTGACCCAATAGGTTCCTGATTTATCTTGGTCATCCATAATTAACTACTTAATTATAGAATGATTATGAGTGACACCTAGTAGTACATCATGATCCCCAATTAGCCAAAAAATCATAGTTGATCTTAAAACTAATTCTAAACCCTTCAACAGCTACAGTGAGTCGTGTCTTATTCATTTCACTCATCTTATACCCACTTGGTTCAAGACATGGTCTATGTGTCGGTCTCTACTAGACTGACTACGTCACATGTAGTTTAAGTAATACTTTCTCATTCTACAGATTCAAATTATTCGTACATGTGTCTAAGAGTCTTGCACTCTTAACATGTGATGTTTTGGCCAAAGACTTTTGAGTAATAATCCTAACGAGTGGTCATTGGGTATACATCTCCTCGCAAGGAGGGGTGAATTCTCTGTGGGCTATCCAAACATCTTTAGGGTTTTCGACTTATACCCAATCATTCCGGGTCCACACCTCAATGAGTTGCTTAATTGCTTAAGATGTCAAAGTATAAGTTTCTATCACCAAGATGACTTGTATACCTCAAGTCGAAGGAAACTTGTACTCAAGCTGCAATTAGAGCTTCACAACAGATATGGTTATATATATATATATAACCATATGAAGTCTTACAGCGAGTCACTCAAATGAACTAGTTATCATAACTAGCATCTACGTTTAACTGTTGATATACCAATGTCTCCAGCCAGTGAGAAAAAAATTGTTTGGCGAACCAAGGAGTATATCCTGTACTAGTGTTACATAATTGATGATATCTAAATACATCAATTCGATGACTAGGGAAATTCTAATACATTCATAATTAGACATATAGAGATAATCACTAGTTGTGATCCAATCACAATTTCTCTCATATTATGAATTATATTATGGACATTTAGTAAATGAGTTTAAGATGATCAAACATATAATATGCACTCAAATAGTAAATCTATATTTAGTAAAAATCATAAGGTGATTAGGACATTCCTCAAAATCTAACACTCTCACTTGGCCTAATGTCAATCGCCATAGTGTACTAAACCATAAGCATGGACATGACTCTCAAACTTACTTTGTGGTAGAGTCTTTGTCAAAGGATCCGCTAGATTTCTTTCAATGGAAATTTTCTCGAGCTATAATTTTTTTCCTACTAATAATTTCCCTGATCAGATGATAGCAGTGAAGCACATGTTTTGATCACTGATGAGACCTAGGCTTCTTTGCTTGTACAATGACTCCAGTGTTGTCACAGTAAACAAGTAATACTTCAACAATGGATGGAACCACTCCAAGTTCAGTAACGAACTTCTTGATCCAAATTGCTTCCTTTGCTGCTTCTGAAGTTGTAATGTATTCTGCCTCACAGGTAGAATCTATAACAGTGTCTTACTTGGAACTTTTCTAACTAACTGCTCCTCTATTAATATGAATATGAATCCAGACTAGGACTTGGAGTCATCCTTGTCCGTCTAGAAACTTGCATCTGTATATCCGCGTATAATATATCACTATCTCCATATACTAAGAGCATATCCTTAGTTCTTCTCAAGTACTTAAGGATTGTCTTGACAGTCATCCAGTGATGCATTCCTAGATCAGACTGGTATCTGCTCGTAACACTCAGAGCATACGATACATCAGGCCTTGTACATAACATAGCATACATAATAGATCCTATTGCGGACGCGTAAGGTATCTTATCCATGCAAATCCTCTCGTCTTCTGTGTGTGGCATATAGACTTCGAAAGGTAAATTCCATGCCTCATAAGTATGAAACCTTTCTTGAATTTAGACATACTAAACTATTTTAGTACTCTGTCTATATATGTTGATTGTGAAAGACTAAGCAACCTTTTCGATCTATCTATATAGATTTTAATCCAAAGCATGTAAGTTACTTCTCACATGTCTTTCATGGAGAATATTTTGGACAACCAAACTTAACTGACTGTAAAATTAGCACATCATTTTCTATGCATAATATGTCATCAACATATAATATTAGGAATACGATCATACTCCCACTAACCTTTTGATATACATAAGGTTCATCTGGATTTTCTGAGAAATCAAATTCTTTAATCGTCTCATCAAAATGGATATTCCAACTCCTGGATGATTGACTCAGTCCATAAATGGACCGTTGAAGCTTGCAAACTTTATTCTTGTTAACAGATGTGAAACAATCGGGTTGTATCATATTCACATCCTCGAGCAGATTTTCGTTAAGGAAAGTTATTTTTACATCCATTTTCCATATCTCATAATCATGATAAGTTGATATAGCCTGGAGTATCTGAATGGATTTAAGCATAGCTACAGGTGAGAAAGTAGGGTAAGGCTGTGTACAATGGATCCTTCCCCGGAACCCCGCATGGCGGGAGCTTCGTGCATCGGGTTGCCCCCTTTACAGGTGAGAAAGTTTCATCATAGTCAATGTCTTGCCTTTGATGAAAGTCTTTTGCTTCCAACCTTGCCTTATAGGTAATTATATTACCAGCCATGTCAGTTTCTTCTTGAAAATCCACTTGCACCTTATAGGCGTTATGCCTTCAAGTGGGTCCACGAAATTCCAAACTTGGTTTTCATACAAGGAATCTATTTCCGACTCATGGCTATAAGCCACTTGTCCTTTTATGAACTATTCAAAGCCTCTTCATAATCAGTAGGTTCTATTGGTGCAGCGGGGACGACAAAAGGGGGGTGAATTGCTTGCAAAATAAGATTATACCCTCCTCAAAGCTTTCAACTTAAAATAATAGCAACTATAAAAATAATGAAATAACAGAAAAGAAAGGGAGACCAGAAATTGACTTGGTTACAACCAAGATGCTTGTTAATCCAAGACGGTTGAACAGCTCCACTAGCAGAGTCTCCTTCATTGTAGGAGAAGAAGCCTTTTTAGACTTAGAACGCTCACTAGTTGCTAGGAATTGATTACAGAGTCGAATGCTTGAATGAATGAATATTTCCTAGCTCTAGGGGCCTTTAAATAGCTCCTGGAAATCCTATCTCGAAAGTCCAAGGCGCCTCCAACAAGGTCCAAGGCGCCTCTAACCAAGTCAATCGGATAAAACTTTATCCGATTACAAACGACAAGTTTTACTAGGTCTGAGGCGCCTCAAATGGCCTTGGAGGCTCCTCGGACTGGGTCGGAGGCGCCTCCAAGCTATCTGAGGTGCCTTCAGCATTGGTCTAAGGCACCTCTGGCTAGCTTCTTCAGCTCCTTTTGGCTTCCTTTCTCCTTCTGAAGCTCTGATTGATTGGGTGACTGTGGCCAACCGAAATAGGGCTCACCCGAACCCAATTTCCGGCCTTTTTTCTCGAGCAGTCTTCCATCCCGGCTTTACATCCCTCGAACGTCGCACACGTTCTTCTCGCCCACCGGTATACTCTTCCGTAGCTTTCTTATCCTTCGGACGCACCGAGCCCATCAGCTCCCTTCCCGTATCATCCTTCTCGCTAGCTGCGTCTTCCGCTCGACTTCCTGCGCTCCTAAGCTCCTGCACACTTAGACACAGGGATCAAAAACAAACAGGACCTAACTAATTTGGTTGATCACATCAAAACAACCACGGGGTCCAACAATCTCCCCCTTTTTGATGTGCATCAACCCAAGTTTAAGTTAGGGTAAAAATAGACTAGTAGTAATTTAAAGAAATTACAAAACTAATATTTAAAGTCTAAATTTGCAATTAAACTAAATTGCAACAAGCATCAAATTTAGTTCTAATACTAAATGTTTGAAAAGCATAGTAAAAAAATTTAACCAAAGTTAGTTTTAATTCCCCCTAAACTTAACTTGTACCTATTTCTCCCCTTTTGATCACAGCAAAAACGGGGTACCAAATATTTCAAAATAAATTCTAAGTTAATTAAGAAGAGATTTGAAAAAGATTTTTTAAAAAGTTCTAAGTCTGTTGAAAAAATTCTAAGTCTTTTGAAAAAAAATTCTAAGATTTTCCTTAAGTTTTTGCAAAAAAATTTTAAGTTAAACCAAAAAAAATTTAACTTTAGAAAACTTTTTAACTTTGGCAAAAATAGTTCTAAAGATTTTCCTTAAGTTTTTGCAAAAAAAAAAAATTAAGTTAAACCAAAAAAAATTTTAACTTTAGGAAACTTTTTAACTTAGGCAAAAATAGTTCTAAAGATTTTCCAAGTAAAAATTCTAAGTAGGAATATTTTCCTAAGTATGGGAAAAAAAATTTTAAAGCATTATTTAATTTTAATTTTAATGCTTTAATAAAAATTTAATTAAACATTTAATTTCAATATTTTGACTTCCAGATCGTGGTGAGGCACTAGACCTTCTTGGTTTTTGGAGAAACAATCACTTCCTTAGATAAAGCCTCAAAAGAAATTACCTGTTTAATTTTTCTTCTGAAAGCCTTAATTTAAAGAAAAAAAATTAGTCTAGAACGGATTTTGGAACTCAATAGAGGTTCCTTCCTATAGGGTTATTTAAAAACTTAGGGGGTATAGAGTTTCTAGGAATTTTTCTAAATTGTCCCTGATGTTTTCTAATGTACCAATTTAACTTTCCATAAATCCTTAGTTTCAATTTTGGAAATTTATTTAAGCATGCATTATTTTTCAATTTCTAAATTTCAATTTTTAATTTTTCATTTTCTAAATTTAAATTATCATACATTTCTAGTAGACATGCTTTTGCTAAGGTCAATTTTAATTCAGCATTTTCTTTTTTCTAATTTTGTTAGATCTTTCGTAAGCAATTTGATAAATTGAAAGGACTGAGTAGGAGTGAGATCACGTACCGTACTTACCTTAAGTGGTGATGCTCCCCCTTCGTCACAACTTTCTTCTTCTTCTGATGTTCCTCCCCCTTCATCTATGCTCATCTCTGAACTCGAGTCATCTTCGAAGAGATGGTTGGCCATTAGTGCTAATCTTGAGAAGGCTTCGACTTCAAATTCGGAGGACGATGAATCATCCCACGTGGCCTTCAGGATTTTGTGCTTGGAGGTGTTTAACTTGTGCTTTACCTTCTCCTTGTCATTTGTCTTTTCCTTTATTTTTGGGCAGTCATCCTTGATGTGCCCTTCTTCGTTGCAATTGTAGCACCGTACCGTCCTTCTGTTGCGCTGATACTTTCTCGACTGTGATCGAAATTTATTAGTTTTAAGAAATTTATTGAAACGTCTTACCAGTAGCGCTGCTTCGGTTTCGTCGATCGAAGCTTCGGAGTTGGGATCGTCTAACTTGGCTTGTAAGGCGATGTCGAGGTTTGACTTCACTATTTCTTTAGGCTCTGCAATTTGAGACTCGTGAAGTTCGAAGGTAGAGAATAAACTTTCTAAACTACTTACCTCAAAGTCCTTAGAGATGTAATATGCATCTACTAAGGACGCACATTTAGGAGTTCTGGGGAAGGCGTTGAGCGTGTATCAGAGGGAATCTCGATTCGTTACCGATTCGCCGATATTCGTCAGTTGCGTTATCAGCTCCTTGATTCTCGCTTGGAGTTGCGCTACCTTCTTGCCGTTGTTCATCCAGATGTTCGTTAACTGGGTGGTCCGGAGGATGTCGCACCTCACTAGCTTTGCTTCTGAGGTGCCTTCGTGGAACTCCAGGAATTTGTCCCAGAGGTCTTTGGCGGAGTCGTAGCTTCGGATCCGACTTACCCCCTGGGGCGGCAGCACGTTGAGTAGGTGAAATTCCGCCTTTTTGTTGGCCACGAAATCAACCTGCTCCTTCTTCGTCCAGTTGAATTCTTCTTTGTATTTTGGTGCTGCATATCCATATTTCATTATTTAAAGTATATCAAATTCAGGTTTAAAAAATACCTCCATTTTTCGCTTCCAATTAGCGAAGTCTCTGTCGAACTTCGGGGGGCGCATGTTCACATCGGCCATTATCTTGATCCTTGTGCGTCAGTTCGCGGTTAGTACTTCTGAGGCTGTCGGACTCTGATACCACTTGTTGGTGCAGCGGGATCGGTAAGAGGTGGGTGAATTGTTTGTAAAATAAGATTATACCCTCCTCAAAGCTTTCAACTTAAAATAATAGCAACTATAAAAATAATGAAATAACAGAAAAGAAAGGGAGACCAGAAATTGACTTGGTTACAACCAAGACGGTTGTTAATACAAGGTCGTTGAACAACTCCACTAGCAGAGTCTCCTTCACTGTAGGCGGAGAAGCCTTTTTACACTTAGAATGCTCACTAGTTGCTAGGAATTGATTACAGAGTCGAATGCTTGAATGAATGAATATTTCCTAGCTCTAAGGGCCTTTAAATAGCTTCTGGAAATCCTATCTCGAAGGTCCAAGGCGCCTCCAACAAGGTCCAAGGCACCTCTAACCAAGTTAATTGGATAAAACTTTATCTGATTGCAAACGACAAGTTTTACTGGGTCTGAGGCGCCTCAAATGGCCTTGGAGGCACCTCAGACTGGGTCTGAGGTGCCTCCAAGCTGTCTGAGGCGCCTCAGACAGTGGAGGCAGCTGAGGTGCCTTCAGCATTGGTCTGAGGCACCTCTGGCTAGCTTCTTCAGCTCCTTTTGGCTTCCTTTCTCCTTCCGAAGCTCCGATTGATTGGGTGATTGCGGCCAACCGAAAGAGGGATCACCCGAACCCAATTTCCGGCCTTTTTCCTCGAGCAGTCTTCCATCCCGGCTTTACGTCCCTCGAACGTCGCCCACCGGTGTACTCTTCCGTAGCTTTCTCGTCCTTCGGACGCACGAGCCCGTCGGCTCCCTTCCCGTGCCGTCTTTCTTGCTAGCTGCGTCTTCCGCTCGACTTTCTATTCTCCTAAGCTCCTGTACACTTAGACACATGGATCAAAAACAAACACGACCTAACTAACTTGGATGATCACATCAAAACAACCATGAGGTCCAACAGATTCCTCATCCTCAATGAGTAATACATCATTCTATTCTCTTACAAGAGGAATTAGGCATCTCATTAGTGTTTATTGGAGTCTCTTGAACTTCACAAGTTTAACCATACTCCCACTTTCTTCCTATAAGAGAAATTCTTTCTCTAGAAATGTAGCATGTCTTGAAACAAATATCTTTTGTTCCAAGGAGTGATAGAATTGATAATCCTTAATTTCCTTAGGATATCCAATAAATATACACTTATTAGACTTAGCATCCAACTTGTCTGATATAGTCCTCTTCACATAAGTAGGACATCTCCATATCTTCAAATAAGATATGAGGGTTTCTTACTAGTCCATACTTCATATGGAGTAGTTAAGATTGCCTTTGTCAGGACTCTTTTTAGCAAGTAGATAGCTGTCATGAGTGCATAATCCTAAAATATTTTAGAAAGATTTACACAATCCATCATTGATCTAACCATGTCCAACAAAGTTCGGTTACGCCTTTTCGATAAATCATTATGTTGTGGTGTATATGGCGGAGTCCATTGAGACAATATACTATTGTCCCTTATATAATCTTAAAACTATTGGCTTAAATACTCACCACATCGATCGGATCGATGTATCTTGATATTTTTATCAAGTTATTTCTCTACTTTATTTCTGAATTCTCTAAACTTTTTAAATGCTTCAGACTCGTGTTTCATTAGATATATATACCTATAATGAGAGTGATCATCAATGAAAGTAATGAAGTATCTATAACCTCCTAGTGCATGAGTTCACATTGGTCCACATACATTGGTATGTATGAGCCCAAAGAACTCATCAACTCATTTACCCTTTCCAAAAAGGTAACTTTGTCATCTTTCCTTTTAAACATGAATCGTATGTATCAAATGTATCTAATTCAAATGATTCGAGAACTACAATCTTTTGCAATTCATACACGCGTTTCTTGCTTATATGGCCAAGGCGACAATGCCACGAGTAAGAGGTTAATTGATTATCTAATCGAGGGTGTTTATTGGTCGTATCGATATTGAATGCGTCACTAGATGTATCTAATGTGTAGATGTCATTGCATAAAGTTTTAGTGCCATAAAGAACATCATTCAACGTTATATAACAACAATTGTTACTAAAAGTCAAATGAAAACTTTTTCTATTTAAGCAAGAAATGGAATAATGTTCTTTATTAATATGGGAACAAAATAACAATTATCTAGTTCTAAGACAAGTCCACTAGAAAGCGGTAACAAGTATGTTTCGATGGCGACTGCAGCAACCTTCTCTTCATTACCAACTCGCAGACTTGTTTCTCCCTTGACGAGTCTTCTACTATTCCTTAGCCCCTGTATATCATTACATATATGTAAGCCACACTCAGTATCTAATATCCAAGTGTCTGAGAAAATAGCTTAACAATCAATAACGAAAATACCTGAAGAGGATGGGGCATCTGATGTCTTATTCTTCTTCACGGATTCAAGATAGATCTTACAGTTTTTTGCCAATGTCCCATCTTGCCACAATGATGGCATGAGCCCTTTTGTACTGATTCTACTTTCTTGGCCTTTTTTCTCTTCCCCTTAGCCTGATGTTTTAGTTTTCTCTTAGAACCTTTTTTGGAGGAGTCTACTAACATCACAGTTTTCTATTCACCTTTAATAGAGGGCTCTATAGTCTTGAGTATATTAATCATCTCAGGAATGGTCGATTTCAAATTGTTCATCCGATAGTTCATCACAAATTGTGAATGACTTTTCGGTAAACTATGTAGAATTAAGTCAATACTTAACTCATATGATCCATTGTAAACCCGAGTGATGCTAAATGCTCTATGTAGTCATTCATCTTTAGTACATATTGTACTGCAAACGAACCCTCCTTCATCTTTGAGCAAAAGAGAAGCTTAAAGACCTCAAACCTTTTGGATCTAGCCTGCTCATCAAATATCTCACGAAGATGATAGACAATATCATAAGCATCCAAATGCTCATGTTATTTTTGTAGTTTAAGAATTATAGCAGCTAGCATGATATAACTTGTAAGCACATAATCATCCTTATGTTTCTAAAGGGCCAACAATTGGTTCGCAGTTGCATTGGCATCAAGACTTGTGAGAAGAGGTTGATCAAGGACATAAGCTAGTTTTTTAGCTTTGAGAATAATTCTTAAATTTTAAAACCAGTCCAAGAAGTTCGGCCCAGTCAGTTTATTCGAGTTTAAAATCGAATGTAGATTAACATAAGTCATAATTAAATGATTAACTTAGAAAATACAAAAATGAGAATGTATGAGAGACATGATATTATTTATGTAAATAATTTACATAAAAGTCGACTTATTTATCAAATTCAAATACCCTTATTTTTGAATTCGGGAGATGATAGATTTTCTCTAAGTGGGTTGATATCCACTACAGATAAGAATAACCTTGACTTTGGCCAACATGTCATTCTTAGCTATAATGGTAGGTAACAAGTCTACTGATTGCACATCACAAACTATCACATTATGCTAGTAACTGATTAATCTTCGTATAAATATTGGGTTGTTAACACATTAATAGGTATACATCAAATGCATATCACCCAACTTCACCTCTATCCACATTGATCATGGCTTTGGCACAACAAATCAATGCTTCAAGTTTAAAACTAACCTGTTAATCATGAGATTGTATCTCTATGGTTTAAACATATTTAATTTCAATTTTAAGCTTGATTTTAGCTAACAACTCAAATAAGAACTTAAACTCTAGTTCTTACCATATTAACGAAAGATGTAGATTTTAATATTGAATTATGGAGTTGGTCTCATCTATATCATGTAAATATTCTATCTATATAACATTACATAGATGACATAAATGGTGGCATGGCACGTCACATGCATGGCATAAATGATGACATGACACATCACAAACATGGCATAACATGACACATCACATATATAGTAAGATCTAATCACATCACACGCATGACAAAATCTAATCATGTCATAATTAATGTATCTATGTGGCATACAATATGGTATGAAAAAAAAGGCAGTCCAGTGCACGAAGCTCTCGTCATGCGGGGTCCCGGGGAAGAATCCATTGTACGTAGTCTTACCCTGCTTTTTGCAACAGGCTGTTTTCAGGATTTAAACCCATAATCTTTTGGTCACAAAGTAAACACTTTACCATTACGCCAAGGCTCCCCTTCACAATATGGTATGAACATGGCATAAATTTACATATGTTATAATTCTATTTTGAAAATAAAAATATGTTATAAATCTGATTTTAATAAATCAAGATTTATCTAATCAAATTAGAAAACCCATTTCCAAATTTAATTAATATATTTATTTAGAATCTTTCTATCAATCAAATAAATAACTAAATTAATTTCCTAACAATTTAGAAAGTAAATAATATTTAAAAATAAATAATTAATATTTCTTAATTTATTACAGAATAATTAAAATTTAGATTTTTTTTATGATTTATGAAATCTTTCTAAATTTGATATTTCTAACCATTTAAGAAACTTTTCAAAAATAGAATATTTTAATAAATCTAAAAATTTCATAAAAGATTAATTTTATAATGTAATTTAGAATATCTCAAATTTAAAGAAGAGTCTTGGTGCAATGGTAAAATTGTTGTCGTATGACTAAAAGGTCACGGGTTCGAATCCTGAAAATAGCCTTTTGTAAAAAGCAGGGTAAGGCTGCGTACAAAGGATCCTTTCTCGGGACCCTGCATAACGAGAGCTTTATGCACTAGGCTGCCCTTTATCTCAAATTTAAATTTCTAATGATTTTGATATCTATCCAAATTTGATATTTCTTAACAATTTAGGAAAATTTATAAAAATAGAATATTTTAATAAATCTAAAATTATTAGAAAATATTAATTCTATAATTTAATTTAAAATATCTCAAATCTAGATTTTTTTTATAATTCCAGAATATTTCCATATTTCATATTACCTAACAAATTAGGAAATTTTCTAAAAATAGAATATTTCTTAAAATTTCAGAAAATTCTAAAAATGATAATTTTTAAATTAACAGAATATTTTTAAATTTAAGTTTCTAAAATTATATCAAAAACTTTCCAAAAATGGAATTTCCTAACAATTTAGGAAACTTCCAAACTAGAAAAAGTCTTAATAATTCTAAAAAATTCTAAAATTAATTATAACATTAATTACGAACCATAAAATAATTTTACGATTATGTCAAAGTACGACCAGGCTCTGATACCACTGTCAGGATATGCCCGATACAAGTGCGTGTTAGAACATGTTTTGTAGATATGTGTAACGGAAAATAAAATAATAATAACTAACTATTACATCACACACTGTTAGCTAGAGCCCTAGAGTCAATCATTTGATGATTGTATTATGGACTTGTTGTATCATATTCTATATAAATAAAGGTATTTAGTTTTTGGTTATTATACTTACTTGTATTGGTGCCAAATAAACTAAGTATAATAACATCCTTGAGTAGAAGGTTCTTACCTATATCAATCGGTTAGCTGAACCGATAGTGAGATGATATAGGGAACACTACTCTTAATCATTCCTAGTCGAGTATTAACATTCAGGGGCAATGTTAATGCAATAAGACTAGCATGTAGGTCAACTCGATGACTTGATCTCACAAGTCATGGATATAGAGATATCAAGTTGACACATGGGTATGCATTAGATAATGTATACTGAATGACCCGCCATGAGAAAGTATCATGGATCGTTATATAAGTGTCATATACTTTTTCATGTGGCTATTAGTATGACTACTAGTCCTTAGACCTGAAGTCACCATGGTTCCCTACATAAGGAGTTATGTACTTTGGTTTTGTCAAACGTCACCCGTAACTGGGTGGACTATAAAGGTGATTACTGGGTATGTAACAAATTATGCGGAGGGATGTGAGTGATGTAGATGGGATCTATCCCTCCTATATGACGGGAGAGACATCGGTATTTTTGAGAGAGTGAGACCACGAAGTGCATGGCCATGCCCAAATGAGTCAATATGAGATATTGAGCTCATTTGATTTAGTGAGTCTACTTGGAGTTCAGGATTTAGATTGATCAGAGGATGACACGGTCTATGCCTCACATTGATCAATCTAGATGTCTAGGATAGAAGGACACTTGTCATATTTTGTGAGGAGTCACAATTAGTAGTCACAAGGTGATGTTGGATCTCAACATTCTTGTAACTTGGGTAGTAATGATGTGTTGCTAGATACCGCTCATTACTTATGCTCCTAAATGGGTTTAGGGCATTGCCAACGTTACAAGAACCTATAGGGTCACACACTAAGGATAATTAGATGGAGATTATGTTCATATGATGAACCAAGAGGATTAGATTCATTTGATGAATCAAATTGGATTAAGAGTAATCCTAATTGGGCTAATTGAGTTGGACTCAAGTTGATTCATGTGTTCAATGAGTCTAATTTAGATTATGACTCATTGAATCAATTTAATTAAATGAATTAGATTCATTATATTAAATTGGCTTGAATTAAATGGTTGGATTAGATCAACCATGAGAGAGATTAAGTCAAGTTTGACTTGACTTGAGAGGAAGAGGAAAAGTCAAGTTTGACTTGACTTTTTGCCACATCATTAGTGAGTTGGCAAGATGTGGACCAATGATAATGCTCCACATCATCATGGTTACTTAAGTGAGATGCCACCTCATGGAGGTTACAATTCTTCACTTTAATGGCTCCACATTAATTGCACTTAATGTGGAAATGGGGGTTACAACTTTTTGAAAGTGGTCGGCCACTATTGTGAGGGGATGGAATGAATTTTTCATTCAAGGCACATTAACTCCCATCTTCTTCCTCTCTAGCTTACTTCTTGCTCTCCCTCTCCTCCATTACTGATCTCTAAGGTTGCTAGCACATCCTTAGAGATTTTTCTCCATCTCTTGCTTGTGTGGATACACATAGAGAAGTGTCTACTTTGACACTTTCGAGATCTGGCGAACTGAGGACGAGCGGGATTGCGAAGGGCTTCGCATCAAGGATATAACCTTTCTTCTTTGTAGATCTACTGTAGATCGAGGTTTAGAAACTCGTACTCGTAAGTTTTTTCGAAAGTTTTATCTTCGCATGGATCCGGTGGCGGGGGTTTTGGGGTTTCCGCGACGCGAAAAAGTGGTTTCCGCGACCCGAAAAGTTGGTTTTCGCGGCCCAAAAATCCCAACACACACACCACATGCATACAAGGATACAACATGTCAAACATGATCGCATAATTAAAATTTTATGGGAAGTTAATTTATGCAAGGTATACCTTACGCAAGACCTGTAACAAGAAGGCATCAACCGTAGCAATGTTGTCCAACCTCGCCTCTATTTGTATTCACACCGAGCTCCTAAAGACAACTCCATGAGTACAAGTCTCTCCTTCGAAAGTTGCTATCCATGAGCGAAGAAGAGGGATCAAGAGAAAGAAGAAGGAAGCACACAAGGAAGATGTCTCTTCCTTGCTTGGTGGTCACGGCAACAAGGAGAAAGATTTCTCCTTGTTGTGGGTGGTGGCAAAGAGAGGGGAGGGGTATTAGAGTGTATACTAAAAGCCTAGCTTTTTGTAAACATTTATTTTGAAATAAAGAATCACATTGGTGAAATGTCTACATTTATATACTAAGTGTAGTTGTTCAATTAATTTATATTATAGATAACATGGTGTGTGGTACCACACATAGAAGATCATGTTATCAATTCCTTATAAATTATAAACAGTAGTTCATGACTAAGATGGAAAGGAACAAACCATTGGAATAGTCATACTGTAGTTTGATATTAGTTTATCTTGACTATAAAATTACACTAGTAAACTCAGAGTGTATTGTGCTGGACCATTTAAGATAAGTTCTTTTTATACCGACTGAATAAAAGAACAAGACTTTTGTTATTATGGAAGTGTGTACTCTTAATCCTGATATAATAATAAGCACATATATCTAGTATTTATTTCTTTGACTTATCAAAGGGTGCGATTTAGTTTGATAAATCAATAGGCCCGATAAGTTGGAAAATGATATTATTTATAGTGTGTTGTTGATTATAGAAGGAAACTGTATCCTAGTAATCTAGGTTGATGATGTCCCCAAGAGGAGCTCATAAGGATTGTCATGTAAACCCTGTAGGTGGACTTAGTCCGACATAACGATAAGATTGAGTGGTACTACTCTTGGAGCTAGATATTAATTAAGTGAGTTGTCAGTAACTCATTTAATTAGTGGGCATTCTATATCTTAAACACAGGGAGACTAACACACTCATGATAAGAAGGAGCTCAAAATGTAATTTGGGATTGGTGCGTTAGTTCAATAATAATTCTATAGTGGTATGAATTATTATTGATGAAATTAAGTTGGGTGTTCGAGGCGAACACGGGAAGCTTAATTTCATCGGGAGACCAAAACTAATTCCTCCTCTCGGTCCCTATCGTAGCCTCTTATAAAGTCTTATACCCACTCATACCCACCTTCTTACCCACCTTAAGGTGGTCGGCCAAGCCTAGCTTGGAGCCCAAGATTGGGTCGGCCAAACCAAGGTGAGATGGTGGCCAGCCCTAGCTTGAACCCAAGCTTAGTGTGGTCGGCCACATTAAATTAAAGAGGATTTTATTTTTTAAAATCTTTCTTATGTGGAAGTCATGGTTTTAAAACAGAGTTTAAATTTAAATCTTTCCATTTATAGCTTTCTACAAAAGATTAAGTGAAAGGTTTGATATCTTTCCTTATCTGTAGTTAAAAGGAAGATTTTAATTTTTGAGAAAACTTTCCTTTTTTGTAACCATCCTCATGATTTAAAAGAGAGTTTTAAAATTAAATATTTTCTTTTATAGTTTCTACAAAAGATTAAGAAAAGATTAGATATCATTCCTTATTTGTAGATTGAAAGGAAGATTTTAATTTTAGAGAAAACTTTTCTTTTTGTAAATCATCCACATGTTTTAATAGAGAAATTTTAATTTATAAAAGTTTCCTTTTATGACCAACCATGAAGGAAATTTTTAAAGGAAAATTTTATATAAAATTTCTGGAAACAAATTAGGAAGTTTTAATTTTGTGTTTAAAACTTTCCTTGTTTAGAGGGATTAAGGTGGCCGGACATATATAGTTTGAAAGGGAAATTTTATTAAACTTTCTTTTCATTGGCAAAGAGAATAAGGAAGTTTTAATAAAACTTTCCTTATTTTCCAAAACCAAGGAATATAAAAGAGAGGGTAGAGGTGCCTCACCTCATAACAATCTATCTTGTTTGGTTCCTCTCTTCCTTGGTTGGTGGCCGGCCCCTCTCTTCCACTCCATCTCCTATTCTTCTTCCTTGGTCGGCGGCATCTTCATCTCAAGGGCTTTGGTTGTTGGTTGGATTTTGTTAGAGGAAGAAGGAGAGATAGTAAGCTTTGTTTCTAGCATCCCTTGGAGCTTGGTGGTGGTGGTCGAACCTCATCTTCTCTTGGAGTTCTTGTGGTGGCCGAAACTTGCTTGGAGAAGAAGGAAGCTTAGGTGGTTCTCATCTCGGTAGATCGTTGCCCACACGATGTCTGAGATAAGATGTAAAATACCGAAAAAATGGTGAATAATGATAAGGGCATTTTTCGAAATTTTTAGAAATTTTTCGGGAATTTTTCGGAGCTCGTATGGACGAGTTTACGGGGATAAAAATGGGGCCCGAGGAAAGCCTATTTAGGTTATCCAATTTAAACGAGGAAAAGTTTCATTTTTCCTTTTTGTTTTCTTTTTCTTTATTTTCTTTTTCTCCTCCTCTTCCGTCGCCATGCCCCAAATCCCCCGCGCGCCTTCTCTTCCCCTCACGCGTGCCCTAACCGGCGCCGCAAACCGCCGCTACCTCCCTCTCCTCTGCCCGATGCCGACGACGCCAGGGAACAGAGAGCCGGCGGCTGAGCATCTCCTCTCTCCCTTTTCATTTCTTCTTCCCTGTCTCCGCCACTGAGATCGGGATGCGCCGCCGCCCCTCTCGGCCGGAAGCCACCTCCATGTCGTGCCCTGGATCACCAATCGGCCACCTCTGCCCTGGCCTCTTCACTGTTGCACACCGCCGCCTTCTCTCGAGTTCTGTTGTAGCGACGAGATGAGGCCGAGCGCCGGCCACCAGGTCCGGCACCAGTCGCCTGTACCCTAGAGCCGCCGCCGCATGGGACAGCGCCGGCCTTCTCTAGCCGAGCCCTAGTTCCCGATCTATGGTTTCCGAGGGTGTTCGGTTGCTCCGATGCTACTGGTAGGTAGGTGTTCTGCCTTAGATTTTTTATTTGGGTATATGATCTCTGTATGGTTTGATTGGGTGCTTGATTTGTTGGAAGGTAGTGACCTAGGTTGGTTCCGGCTACCATTGCATCAGTAGCTTGTGGTTAACTCTACCCGATCCATGGCTCTTAGTAGCTGCTGAAGAGGAAGAGGTGGTGAGAACAGGTTATTACTGGAATTAGGTTGTTGCTTGAATTAATGATCTCTAGTCTTGTTCTGATCTGTGATCTTCCTGTTGATCTCATCTTGATCTATTGAGCAGGTAGGATTCTAGCCAAGTTTTGTGCGCTGTAGGGAAAACTTCAGCAAGGAGGTCTTGCTGTGGTATACCTTGTTTCCAACAACAATCAGCTCACCTTGTTCTGTGTTCAACAGCGGTTGAGCTTGAGGTATGGTGTAGGAATTTGGTTATGTATTGTAGTTGGATGATGTGATTAGTGTTTTACCCTAAATTAGTCGTAGGGATTTTATTTAGCTACTTATTGAATTTTAGCTAAATAAAAATATATATAATGGTGACACAGGACTTTGACGCGAGACGAGCATCTCGACGTCGGATTGGACCTTCTTATTGGAGGCGGGTACTTTGATTTTATATCATTTGATATGCATAATAATGTCTTTAACAAATAGCAACGATTGTGTTTTCTTATATGTTTCGGTTGATCACTACCTGATCTGTTACATGCTTGTTTATTTATTTTCTATGCACCTCATGTTAGTGTTTACCTGATTATGCATATTTATAGAGGTAGTGACACAACCATGTTATTTATCATGTTCAAGACCTAGGGTTTTTGATACCTTATCTGGTCTGTGTACCTTGATTTGATTCATTTTCCTATGGTACACATTTTATATTTATATATGGATATTGTCATGCTGATCCGAATATTGCCATGTTTAGTGTCATGTATCATCTCGCATGATTACATGCTGCGCGATAGTCTACTCCATTATTGTCGAGCACATCGCCAGTTACATGTATCCATACACACCACCACTCATGGGTTAGTGGTATATCAGACATGTGTGTGACAGTTCTGCTGTTTGGCTCCGTTGGTCTAGTGACTCAGTGTGGTAGCCAGCAGACAGTTCTGCTCTATTTGGCTCCGCTGGTTTAGTGTAGCAGCGTGGTAGCCGGCTGGCGGTTAAACTCTGTTTGCCTCCGTTGGTCCGCTCATGGGTAGTGTAACGCAGCGTGGTAGCAGGTAGAGATTTCCTCCCCGTCATCGTGTACCGGGAGATGAGAGCATTGAGCTCCCCCATTTATGATTTGGGGTAGGAAGATAGGTGTACTCCGACAGCATCCCGTCCACTCGGTCACTCATCAGGAGCAGTGACGTCATAGTGCACGGTTGTCACAGCCCTACCCACTCGGTCTCACCATTGTGTGTGACATGGCTGACTGGCATCAGGGGTGACCATGACATTTGCATCATATGCATGATGCATTTATTGCTTGTGTTTGTTGCATTTATATGGATGCATATGATTGACATGCATACAGGATTTATGACACTCTTAGTCTGACGACCCTATTGTACTTATACCCTGGTCCTGGTTAGTACAGTTTTCTCCTACTTATTTCAGTTTCATTTACCCTTCTTGTATCAGGAGACTGTACGCATGATTAGTGCTGGTTGTTATTTGCTTTATTATGCATATCAGTTATTACCCGCTGAGTTGTTGAACTCACCCCCGTGGATACTATCTTTTCAGGTACCAGGTTGTTTATGGAGTCGCTTGGAGTATCCTACCTACCGGTCCCCACGTCACATCAGAAGACCTGTCTCCATTTTTGTTTATTTGTATTTTGGTAGATGAATGTGTGTATTTGCCTTTGTGTTCCGGTTTTGTTTCCGGAGTGTTATGTTGTTGTGTGGTGTAAGCCTAGCCGGCTAGCAGACTTATAAATTGGTTTGTATTTGATTTTCTATTGTATTCCGCTGTGTTTGGTTTTGGTACAACCGAGTGGGCTGTTAGATTTATATATAACTGTGTGGTTGTGTTTTATCAGCCGAGTAGGCTGTATATAAACTGCGTGGCTGTGTGTAGATTCCAGCCGCCTGTGGGTGAGGTATATTGTGCATGTAGAAATGATTCAGATTGTCAGCCGTACAGGGGAGGTGCTGCCGATTTTTTTTTCAGACAGGGACTCCCCCGGGGCGTGACAATTTAGTGGTATCAGAGCAGGTATACGATACTTGCTATGTGTTCTAGATTTTCGAGATTTATCTGATACCAATTTATTTGGTATCAGAGCACGGTTTATGAGTTTTATATCCCGTGTTTTGGATTTCGTGTTTTAGTTTTCTCGATGTGACTTTTCAGGTTTTGGGACCTGGCAGCAACATGACATCTCTAAGCTATAGGAGGTATGTTGGTATACTGTTATACTACTTTTTTGTTAGTATATGCACCATTGACTATTACAGTTTATGACATGTATTAGCATTCTTTATTAGTACCTGTCTAGTTGATATAGCATATATTTTATGTGTTAGGTAAACCCCTGATCATGGTCGACTTTAATAGAGATCGAGGATTACAGTCTCTAGTGATTTTCCATATCATATCACCAGTAGTTTTAGCTTCTGTTATTACTAGTTGGTTAGAGGTTGGAGACACATACCAGTCTCTGTTGTTATTGCCTAGGTGCAAGGTAATGACTAGTAAGTACATATTTTTCTTGACTTAGCCAGTAGTGTACTGATATACTTTAGTTAGTTTCGTCAGTAAATGATTGATTTACTCTGGTTAGATTGGTCAATAGAAGAATGATTTACGCTGTCGACTTGGGTAGTGGTAGATCGATTTACCTTAGTTGCTTGCGGAGGATTTGTGTACATTCGTTAAATTTAAATAGTCAATGACCGATTCATTTGTTTTGGTTGGTCCGATCAGTAGGGGATCGACTTACTCTATTTTATAGAGATGATGATCTTTGGGTTATTTGTGCTTAGGTTGGTATCTAGAGCACATTTGAGTACATGTTTTATACCGACGTGGAAAAGACTGAATTGACCGTATACCATTGTCGATTTCGGTCAGTCTATAGAGGATCGATGTATCCTATTCCATGTGGACTTTAATTTTTGACTGTATGTACCTAGTTGGATAACTTAGAAGGTGACCCTGCTGTTTCAGAATGCAAGGTTGATTGGATTAAATATGCTGATTTTGCATATCTATGTGGTGGGTACATATGATTGTTATGTGTTGTAGGAGTGTTATGAGGGACGATCTAATTGCATGTAGTGGGTGTATACTTTTCCAGTTATGATTGTTGTGGGTTTCTAGTAGATTATACCCGAGTGGTCTGATTGGTTTATTGGAAGTATCTTGTCGATTAAATTGGTGTTGTGATATGTACACATGTGTTTGGTGTGGTATTCGAGGTAACTTATTGATTATGTTTGATTTGTGAGTGCACTCAGGTTTAGTATGCTTTATTGGAAGTATATGTTGACTATACTCATAGGATATTTGTACACATGTTTGGTGAGTATTATTGGACGTGTATGTCGATCATACCTATATTGTGTGTGCACTTGTGCCAAGTGTATTGTTGGTAGCATCATGATGATTCTACCTATGTTGAATGTAGGATGTGGAGTGCCTACATTATATCATTTGTTGTATTACCCCGTCAACTAATTCTCCTATCAGTGGATGACCCACTAAGATGTTGATAGAGTTGACGATGGATTTGATTTACTTATTAGGTTGTTATACCCTTGACTGCTCATAGTGATTTGTGGCAGAGTGATCTCGTGCAGTCACTAGTTGGATAGTTAGGTGTCTTGGACACTTATGTATTGTTTGTGGTGGAGCGTAGCTCCCACATATTATTGTTTGTTTGTGGTAGAGCGTTGCTCCCACATGTTTAGGGATTGTTTTGTGGTGGAGCGTTGCTCCCACATATTGCGGATTGCTTGTAGCGGAGCATTGCTCCCATATTTATTGCAGATACATATTACGAATTATTTGTAGTGGAGTGTTACTCCTACACATATGGAGGATTTCTTGTGGTAGAGCGTTGCTCCACATGTGTGGTATTTCATGTGATGGAGTGTTGCTCTCACACTGGAGGATATATTCTTTGGTGATTTATATCGTTGGTGATCAGATTCCTGACTTGTTGTCGGGGATCTTATGGTTAGGAATGTATGTGATACGGACATTATGTGTCTTGGTTTTACCATTAGGGCTTGCAGAGCCTTAGATATTTTCAGGGACTCGATGAATTTGATATTTCTAGGATGTTTGGATCGGTTTCCATTGTCTTTGTTGACGATGTGGTGATCTATTTCGGATCCGAGGTGAGTCACGTACACCATCTTCGCATAGTTCTAGAGATGTTTCAACGGAAACGTCTATATGTGAAGATCAGTAGTGCGTATTTTGGTTGTCTTCTGTGAGATGTTTGAGACACACGGTCACCAGTAGGAGTATACCGTGGTTCCACAGGAGATATAGGTTGTTACCGTTGGGAGTAGATGGAGTCTATACATGAGACTCGCAACTCCCTTTGGCGAGCTAGATATTAACGGAGGCTCGTTGGGGGTTTTCCACACGTTGCTATGCTACTGACACGCCTGACCAGGAAAGGCGTGAAGTTCACGTGGTACGAGGACTACGAGACCAGCTTCCAGGAGATGAAGCGGAGACTAGTGTCCGCTCCGATTTTGGTTTTACCTTCTGAAGAGGACGGATTCGTGCTCTATACCGACGCATCTCTACAGGGTTTGGGCACTGTTTTGATGCAGCACGGCAGGGTAGTCTCCTACTTCTCGGCAGTTGAAGGAGCATGAGGAGAACTACCCAGTACATGACTTGTGGCTGGCCGCCATTATTTTGCCTTGAAGATTTGGCAGCATCATCTGTTCGGTATTACATTTGAGATTCTCACTGACCATAAGAGTCTCAAATATTTGTTCACTTAGAAAGAAACTTAATCTCCGACTGAGGAGATGGATGGAATTCCTGAAAGATTACGATTTGTACCATTAGCAATTACCCGGGGAAAGCTAATGTGGTTGTCGATGCACTCAGCAGGAAGTCCAGAGGGACTTTGACTTGCCACCGAGTTTCAGTTACAGACTTGGTTCAGGGTTTCTCCGAGTTAGACCTTGAGGAGCAGGGACAGACAGAGTAGGGTATTCTGGTTACCATGGTTGCTCAGTTGTCGATCAGGACGAGGATCCGAGAGGCTCATGCTGGTGATCAGCATTTACAGTCCATTGGCAGCCGGATAGCTTCCGGGTAGCAGACTGAGTTTCCCCGAGATGAAGCGGGTATTATGTACTTCCGAGGCAGATTATGCGTACCTCGGTCTCACCCGGTTTTGTCGGAGCTACTTCAGGAGGCTCATCGCTCTCGATTTGTGATCCACCCAGGCGGAACCCGCATGTATCGAGATTTGAGGCGTTCCTACTGGTGGAACAGTATGAAGAAAGATATCGTGGAATTTATAGCAAGATGTCTTGTCTGTCAGCAGGTGAAGTCCGAGCATCAGAGACTTGCCGGCTTACTTTAGCAGATTCCTATTCCTGAGTGGAAATGGGAACATATTACTATGGACTTTGTGGTGGGTTTGCCGAGGACACGACGAGGCCATGACGCGATTTGGGTAATCATAGATTGATTAACCAAATCCGCACACTTCTTAGCGATCCGGAAGACTGATTTCCTAGATCGATTGGCAGATCTGTATTGTCGGGAGATCATCAGATTTCATGATTGCCCCTTTGACTATTATTTCGGATAAAGATCCCCGGTTCACGTCTCGTTTCTGGCAGAGTCTGTAGCAGGCCTTGGGAACTCAGCTCCAGCTTACCATCCGCAGATAGATGGACAGTTAGAACGGACCATTCAGCCTTTAGAGGACTTGCTGAGATCTTGTGTATTGGATTTTGGAGGCAGTTGGGAGGACCACTTGCCATTGGTAGGGTTCGCCTATAACAACAGCTTTCATTCGGGTATCTATATAACACCATTTGAGGCGTTGTATGGTAGGTTTTATCGGACACCCACCCTCTGGGATGAGGTTGGGAAGGCCTAGTTGTTGGGACCTCATAGAGCTCAGCAAGACACAGAGTTGGTCCGTATTATCGGACGGAGGATGTTAGAGGCGCAGGACCGCCAGAAGAGTTATGCTGATCGGAGATGCAGACCTGGAGTTCTCTACTGGCGACCATGTTCTACGGGTCTCATTCACGAAAGGGATGAAGAGATTTGGCCTCAAAGATAAGCTAGCTCCACGATACATTGGACCTTTCCAGATCCTGGAGAGGATTGGAGCAGTAGCTTATCGGCTGGCACTACCACCGTCCCTAGCAAGCGTTCATGACGTATTCCACGTATCTATGCTGAGGAGATACGTAGCCGACCCAGCATATGTGCTGACAGATATCTCAGATCTCATTCAGTCTAACGTCACTTATGAGGAGGTTCCGGTACGGATTCTGGACCGAAAAGAGCGTCAGTTGCGGAACAGGACAATCCGACTGGTTAAAGTCGGATGACAGCATCATTCGGATGAGAAGGCTACCTGGGAGCTCGAAGATACGATCCGAGCTCGATATCCCCATCTTTTCACTTGAGGTATGTGATTTAATTTACCGTTCAGCATTTACACTATTTACCTGTTATTAGTATTTGCTGATGGTAGATAATGAAATTTGGGGACTAAATTTTTATTAGTGAGGGAGAATGTAAAATACCAAAAAAATGACGAATAATGATAAGGGAATTTTCCAGAATTTTTAGAATTTTTTCGGGAATTTTTCGGAGCTCGTATGGACGAGTTTACAGGGATAAAAATAGGGCCCAGGGAAAGCCTATTTAGGTTATCCAATTTAAACGAGGAAAAGTTTCATTTTTCCTTTTTTTAATTTTCGTTATTTTCTTTTTCTCCTCCTCTTCCGTCGCCGTGCCCCAAATCCCCCGCACGCGTGCCCTAACCGGCGCCGCAAACCGCCGCTGCCTCCCTCTCCTCTGCCTGATGCCGATGACGCCAGGGAACAGAGAGCCAGCGGCTGAGCATCTCCTCTCTCCCTTTTCCTTTCTTCTTCCCTGTCTCCACCACTGAGATCGGAACGCGCCGCCGCCCCTCTCAGCCGGAAGCCACCTCCATGTCGTGCCCTGGATCACCAATCGGCCACCTCTGCCCTGGCCTCTTCACTATTGCACACCGCCACCTTCTCTCGAGTTCTGTTGTAGAGACGAGACGAGGTCGAGCGCCGGCCACCAGGTCCGGCACCAGTCGCCTGTGCCCTAGCGCCTCTACCACATGGGACAGCGCTGGCCATCTCCAGCCGAGCCCTAGTTCCCGATCTATGGTTTCCGAGGGTGTTCGGTTGCTCCGATGCTACTGGTAGGTAGGTGTTCTGCCTTATATTTTTTATTTGGGTATATGATCTCTGTATGGTTTGATTGGATGCTTGGTTTGTTGGAAGGTAGTGACCTAGATTGGTTCCGGCTACCATTGCATCAGTAGCTTATGGTTGACTCTGCCCGATCCATGACTCTTGGTAGCTGCTGAAGAGGAAGACGTGGTGAGAACAGGTTATTACTGGAATTAGGTTGTTGCTTGAATTAATGATCTCTAGTCTTGTTCTGATCTATGATCTTCCTGTTGATCTCATCTTGATCTGTTGAGCAGGTAGGATTCCAGCCAAGTGTTGTGCGCTGTAGGGAAAACTTCAGCAAGGAGGTCTTGCTGTGGTATACCTTGTTTCCAACAGCAATCAACTCACCTTGTTCTGTGTTCAACAGCGGTTGAGCTTGAGGTATGGTGTTGGAATTTGGATACGTATTGTAGTTGGATGATGTGATTAGTGTTTTACCCTAAATTAGTCGTAGGGATTTTATTTAGCTACTTATTGAATTTTAGCTAAATAAAAATATATATATTGGTGACACAGGACTTTGACGCGAGACGAGCATCTCGACGTCGGACTGGACCTTCCTATTGGAGGCGGGTACTTTGACTTTATGTCATTTGATATGCATAATAATCACTTTAACAAATAGCAACGATTGTATTTTCTTATTTGTTTCGGTTGATCACTACGTGATCTGTTACATGCTTGTTTGTTTATTTGCTATGCACCTCATGTTAGTGTTTACCTGATTATGCATATTTATAGAGGTAGTGACACAACCCTGTTATTTATCATGTTCAGGACCTAGGATTTTTGATACCTTATCTGGTCTGTGTACCTTGATTTGATTCATTTTCCTATGGTACACATTTTATATTTATATATGGATATTGCCATGCTAATCTGGATATTGTCATGTTTAGTGTCATGCATCATCTCGCATGATTGCATGCTGCGCAATAGTCTGCTCCATTATTGTCGAGCACATCGCCAGTTACATGTATCCGTACACACCACCACTCATGGGTTAGTGGTATATCAGACAGGTGTGTGACAGTTCTGTTGTTTGGCCCTATTGGTCTAGTGACTCAGCATAGTAGCCGGTAGACAGTTCTGCTCTGTTTGGCTCCGCTGGTTTAGTGTAGCAGCGTGGTAGCTGCCTGGCGGTTGGACTCTGTTTGGCTCCGTTTGTCCGCTAATGGGTAGTGTGACGCAACATGGTAGCCGGCAGAGATTTCCTCCCCGTCATCGTGTACCGGGAGATGAGAGCATTGAGCTCCCCCATTTATGATTTGGGGTAGGAGGATAGGTGTACTCCGACTGCATCCTGTCCACTCGGTCACTCATCAGGAGCAGTGACGTCAGAGTGCACGGTTGTCACAGCCCTACCCACTCGGTCTCACCATTGTGTGTGACATGGCTGACTAGCGGCAGGGGTGACCTTGACATTTGCATCATATGCATGAAGTATTTATTGCTTGTGTTTGCTGCATTTACTTGCTGCATTTATATGGATGCATATGATTGACATGCATACAGGATTTATGACACTCTCGGTCTGACGACCCTGTTGTACTTATACCCTGGTCCTGGTTAGTACAGTTTTCTCCTGCTTATTTCAGTTTCATTTACCCTTCTTGTATTAGGAGACTGTACGCATGATTAGTGTTGGTTGTTATTTGCTTTATTATGCATATCATTTGTTACCCGTTGAGTTGTTGAACTCACCCCCGTGGATACTATCTTTTCAAGTACCAGGTTGTTTATGGAGTCGCTTGGAGTATCCTACCTGCCGGTCCCCACGTCACATCAGAAGACCTGTCTCCGTTTTTATTTATTTGTATTTTGGTAGATGAATGTGTGTATTTGGCTTTGTGTTCCGATTTTATTTCCGAAGTGTTATGTTGTTGTGTGGTGTAAGCGTAGTCGGCTAGCAAACTTATAAATTGGTTTGTATTTGGTTTTCTATTGTATTCCGCTGTGTTTGGTTTTGGTACAGCCGAGTGGGCTGTTAGATATATATATAACTGTGTGGTTGTGTTTTATCAGCCGAGTAGGCTGTATATAAACTGTGTGGTTGTGTGTAGATTCCAGCCGCCTGTGGCTGAGGTATATTGTGCATGTAGAAATGATTCAGATTGTCAACCGTACAGGGGAGGTGCTGCCGATTTTTTTCGGACAGGGACTCCCCCGGGGCGTGACATAAGAAGAGGAATACGATAGATGATCAAGAGGTTGTTGCTTACAAAGAAAGGTATATCTAGTAATTCTATTCCGCATCATACTAATTTTCTTTGTATAGATTTTGAAATACCAAACACAAGAGGCATATGATTCTAGGTTTTGAATTTGTGATTCGAGTTTGTGTTCTTTTGTTTTTTTTAATCTTGTGATTCGATTGTTCCTTTTGATTAAACCTAGGGTTACTATAAGGAAATTAAATATAAAATTTCGTTGAAAGGCTTTGTCTAGGAAGTGGTGGATGCTCTCATACCCAAAAAGGCCTAGTGCCTCGCCATGTTTAACCTGGAACCAATCTCTGAAATTAATATTTAATTGAATTTGTAACATGGGTGGATTTGGATCAATAATATTAAGTATCGTTTGCGATCCAAGTCTAAACCTCTAAGAACAGATAGGTTAAATTTGGAATCAATAATGTTAAGTTATGTTTGTGATTCTTAATTTAATTTCTAAAGAACACAATAGGTTGTTATGAATGGTTCAGGACTTGTACAAAATTTTTGTACAGGGGAACTGGTACGATATTTCCAGTAGCAACCAACAATTGGTATCAGAGCTAGGGTTTGCCTTTGTGTGTTTGGTTTTCTGTTTAATTATGCACATGTCATACATAATTTAGGCAATATAATAGTAGGATGTGCTAACTCTTTGTTTGCAGGCTCCAACTATTATGGCTTATAGATATTGTGTGTGATTGGACCCTTAGACATGTCAAGGGTATTTTTATGTGTGCACATGATTGTATTTATTAAATACAGTAGGAGCTGTATTAGTTTTAGGATTTTACATTTTTGTTTCGATCTAGATTACATGTACATTCCTTTGTGGAATATAGGATCGATATATGTAAAATTCTATTTTTGTCACAGATCGTATCCTTGCGAGGCGTGGTACTATTTGTGGACCAGAGGCACAGCGGAAAAGGAAGCAAGATAGATGCGACGACAAGACCCTATTGCGGTGGCTAAAAATGGCAGCAGCTAGGGTTGGCAGCACACGGAGGACAGTGATGGAAAAGGCTATAATAGTTGGAAAATTATTTTTTCATATTTGTTGCTTTATTTGCTGTGATGTGTGATGTGTGCTTGCATAGTTAAAATTCCTCACCTTAAATAACTAAGTGGGAGAGAGATTAGTAGATAAATTCCACGGTCTCCATTACTGGTTTGTAAGTGATGCGACAAACTTGCGTGTTGGCTCTGAGTGCCTCCCTCCCCATCGGATGAGTGTGTTTGCAGATCACTAGATCAAACTTCCTTTATGGATGGTTATAGGCAATTATTTAGGAGCGTGTGATCTTCTCCATCTGAAGGGGCACAATCCTATTTAATAGACTAAGTATCAAGTAATGGTATAAATTTAGGCACATTTAATAGTATCCTCCCCATCGGAGTCAATGCTATTATTTGTGCGACCAAAGGAAAAATAAACTATTAATTTTGTATGTCATAAAGTTAGGTTGACAAGAATAAAATTAATAGGTAAAACCTCCTCTTACAAATGCTTGATTTTTTTATACTTCCACACTATCGTGGCATGCAAAATTCACGGTATTTGAGGTGTTGGTAAATTTAAATAGTATTGTTTGAGGAATCAATATTATTCTAAATTTAGAGTCTTGACCAAAAATTTATTTTGTAATTCTTAGGATGTCTTTCAACCCACTAGCTATTATACTGAAAGAGAATAAACTTACTGGTCCCAATTATATAGATTGGAAAAGTAACCTGGACATTGTCCTGACTACTGAAGGCTATAAGTTTATACTGTCAGAGGTTTGCCCTAATGTGCCTAATAGTGATTCTAGTGAAGAGGAGATTGAGTATCATGAGAAATGGGTAAAGACAGATGAGATGGCGCGGTGTTACATTTTGGCTTCAATGTCAAATGTGCTGCAACATCAGCATCAAGATTTACCAACTACTTATGATATAATGAATAATCTCAAGGATCTCTTCGGACACCAGGATCGGGCTGCTAGGCAAGAAGATATGAGAAAATTAATGTCAGCTACCATGTCAAAGGGGACTCCCGTAAGGGATCATATCATAAAGATGATGGCTTATTTGAATGAAATACAAATCCTTAGAGGTGAAATCGATGGAGAAACCCAGATTGATATTATTCTCCAAACACTACCCAGAAGTTTTGAGCAGTTCCGCCTGAACTATAACATGAATAAAAGGGCTTATACGTTGGCGAAACTTCTGACAGAACTTCAAGCAGCAGAAGGTATATTTCGTCATAGTTCTCAGAGTCACTTTGCTAAAAATGTTTCTACTTCTAAGTCGAAAGGCAAGAAGAAGAAGAAACAGGCTAGTTCAGCAAAGAAGGTAAACATATCTCAAGGTACTAGACCTAAAGCTAGAGTGAAGAAGCCAAAGGGCAAGTGCTTCATTTGCAAGCAGTCGGGACATTGGAAGGCAAACTGTCCTCGTAGAAATCATAGCAATAAAGGTATATCTTATTTTCTAGTAGTTGAAACATGTTTAGCGGTGTTATCTACTAGCACCTGGTGTGTAGATACAAGAGCCATTGATCATGTCTGCAATACATTGCAGGGGTTCCAGGAAACCCGATGACTATATGAGGGAGAGATAACCGTCTACATGGGCAATGCTACGAAAGTGACGGCTGTTGCAGTGGAGACGTCTACTTATCATTTGATAGAAATAGAAGTTTGATTTTGAGAAATTATCTTTATGTACCAACTTTTAGAAAGAATTTAATTTCAGTTTTTAAATTATTTATGGATGGATATTCTATTTCTTTTGATGACAAAGTAGTTATCAAGAAGAATAAGGTTATTATCTATTCTAGTACATTAGTAGGCAACTTGTATACTCTAAATCCAATTTCTCCCACAAAGTAACAAATGGAAATTAATAACACATCTTCTAATTCTAATAAGAGAAAGGAACCTTCGGAAATAAACAAACATATCTTTGGCATCTAAGGCTTGTTCATATTAATTTAAGTAGGATTCAAAAGCTAATAGCCGATGGACTCTTGGGTTCATTAGTGTTGGAAAACTTTCCAACTTGCGAATCTTGCTTGGAAGGTAAAATGACCAAGAGATCTTTTAAGGCCAAGGGGTATAGAGCCAAAGATGTGTTAGAATTGGTTCATTCTGATTTGTGTGGTCCTATGTCTATCCAGGAAAGAGGTGGTTACGAATACTTTGTCTCTTTTATAGACGATTATTCGACATACGAATACATTTACTTAATGCGCCGCAAGTCTGAATGCTTTGATAAGTTCAAAGAGTGCAAGGTTGATGTGGAGAAACGTCATGGTAAAAGTATCAAGATACTACGGTCTGATCGTGATGGTGAATACCTCTTTGGAGAGTTTAGGAATTACTTATCAGAGGATGGGATTCAATCCCAATTATCTTCACCTGGTACACCCCAACAGAATGGTGTGGCAGAACAAAGAAATAGGAATCTTATGGAAATGGTTAGATCGATGATGAGTTATTCTGAATTACCAAATTCGCTTTAAGGATATGCTCTGGAAACGGCAGTGCACATTCTGAACTTGGTACCTTCTAAATCAGTACCTTCTACTCCCACAGAATTGTGGAATGGACGTAAGCCTAGTCTAAGACACATTCGGATTTGGGGTAGTCCAGCACATGTGCTGAAGGGAGACACTGACAAGTTGGAATCACGAACAGAAGTTTGTCTGTTTGTAGGATATCCCAAAGGAACAAACGGTGGTTTGTTTTATAATCCTAAAAATCAGAAGATCATTGTTAGCATCAATGCTCAATTTTTAAAGGAAGATTATATAATGGACCACAAGTCCATGAGTAAAATTGTTGTAGAAGAAATAAGAGAGTACACACCTAACTTAGTACCAACAGTACAAGATGAAATATCACAAGAAACTGCAACACGTATCACAATGATACACAACCACAGATAGTGCCTCGTCGTAGTGGGAGGGTTGTAAGGCAACCTGAAAAATTTATGTTTTTGGAAGAGTCTTCGGACTTGATCCCTGGTGAACTTGAACCTGAACCCGGGACATATGACGAAGCACTCCAAGATAAAGATGCAGTATCTTGGCAAAAAGTGATGAACTCTGAAATAGAATCTATGCATTCTAATAAGGTCTGGGAGTTTGTAGAATCACCTAATGGTGTAAAATCCGTTGGATGTAAGTGGATCTATAAAAGGAAAAGAGGGATAGATGGGAAGGTGGAGACTTTCAAAGCAAGGCTTGTTGCGAAGGGGTATACTCATAAAGAGGGAATCGATTATGAGAAAACCTTTTCGCCAGTAGCTATGCTTAAGTCTATCCGGATACTCTTATCTATTGTTGCTCATATGGATTATGAGGTTTGGCAAATGGATGTCAAGACAACTTTCCTTAACGGGAGTCTTGAAGAAAACATCCATATGAAGCAACCAGAGGGGTTCATTGAAAAAAGGCAAAGAGCATCTAGTGTGTAAGCTCAATCGGTCGATTTATGGACTGAAGAAAGCTTCAAGATCTTGGAACATCTAGTTTAATGAAGTAATCCAATTATATGGATTTATTCAGTGTCCGGATGAGTCTTGTGTATACAAGAAGTGTGATGGAAATGTGGTGGTATTTCTTGTACTATACATAAATGACATTTTGTTAGTTGGAAACAATATCAAAGTATTGTCGGAAGTAAGGGTATGGTTGTCCAAGCAATTTGATATGAAAGATTTAGGAGAATGTGTACATATTCTTGGGATCAAAGTAATAAGGGATCACAAGAAAGGATACTGTGCTTGTCCCAAGCTTCATATATCAATGCAATCCTTGCTCGTTTTAGCATGCAAGACTCCAAGAAAGGTTTTCTGCCTTTTAGGAATGGAGTTGCTTTATCTAAAGAGATGTCTCCGAAGACATCAAAGGAGATAGAAGACATGAAGACAGTTCCTTATGCTTCGACTGTCGGAAGCCTAATGTATGCTATGTTATGCACGAGATCGGATATCTGTTTTGCCGTGGGCATGGTTAGCATATATCAAAGTAACCCTGGATAAGGACATTGGACTACTGTAAAGCATATATTGAAGTACCTGAGAAGGACTAGAGATTATATGCTAGTTTACCCAGCAGATGATTTGCTCCCTGTGGGTTACACAGATTCCGACTTCCAATCAGATAGGGACAATAGTAAGTCTACATCAGGCTATGTGTTTACTTTAGGAGGTGGAGTCATTGCATGGAGGAGTGTTAAGCAGAAATGCGTTTCTGACTCAACCATAGAAGCTGAGTATGTGGCAGCCTCTGAGGCAGCCAAAAAAGCTGTATGGCTCAGGAACTTCCTGATGGACTTAGATGTGATTCCTGGTTTGCCCAAAATCATCACAATTTATTGTGATAATAGTGGTACAGTAGCAAACTCGAATGAACCACAAGCCCATAAGGCGAGTAAACACATAGAGCCCAAGTACCACCTGATATGAGACATCGTGAAGCGAGAAGAAGTTGTTGTCGCCAAGATTGCATCAGCAGATAACCTGGCAGATCCTTTCAATAAGGCCCTTCTGGCGAAAGCTTTTGATCGATATGTTGAATGAATGGGAATCAGATGTATGGCAGTGCTTATGACAGAATAGTCTTTTAGTATAAGTGGGAGATTGTTAGAGTGTATACTAAAAGCCTAGCTTTTTATAAACATTTATTTTAAAATAAAAAATCACATTGGTCAAATGTCTACATTTATATGCTAAGTGTAGTTGTTCAATTAATTTATATTATAGATAACATGGTGTGTGGTGTCACACACAAAAGATCATGTTATCAATTCCTTATAAATTATAAACAGTAGCTCACGACTAAGATGGAAAAGAACAAACCATTGGAATAGTCATAATGTAATTTGGTATTAGTTTATCTTGACTATAAAATTACACTAGTACACTCAGAGTGTATTGAGCTGGACCATTTAAGGTAAGTTCTTTTTATACTGACTGAATAAAAGAACAAGACCTTTGTTATTATGGAAGTATGTACTCTTAATCCTGATATAATAACAAGCACATATATCTAGTATTTATTTCTTTGACTTATCAAATGGTGCGATTTAGTTTAATAAATCAATAGGCCCGATAAGTTGGAAATGATATTATTTATAGTGTGTGTTGTTGATTATAGAAGGAAACTGTGTCCTAATAATCTAGGTTGATGATGTCCCCAAGAGGAGCTCATAAGGATTGTCATGTAAACCCTGCAGGTGGACTTAGTCTGACATGACGATAAGGTTGAGTGATACTACTCTTGGAGCTAGATATTAATTAAGTGAGTTGTCAGTAACTTATTCAATTAGTGGGCATTCTATATCTTAAACACAAGGAGACTAACACACTCATGATAAGAAGGAGCCCAAAATGTAATTTGGGATTGGTGCGGTAGTTCAATAATAATTCTATAGTGGTATGAATTATTATTGATGAAATTAAGTTGGATGTTCGGGGCAAACACGGGAAGCTTAATTTCATCGGGAGACCAAAACCAATTCTTCCTCTCGGTCCCTATCGTAGCCTCTTATAAAGTCTTATACCCACTCATACCCACCTTCTTACCCACCTTAAGGTGACCGGCCAAGCGTAGCTTGGAGCCCAAGCTAGGGCCGGCCAAACCAAGGTGAGATGGTGGCCGGCCTTAGCTTGAACCAAAGCTTGGTGTGGCTAGCCACATTAAATTAAAGAGGATTTTATTTTTTAAAATCTTTTTTATGTGTAAGTCATGGTTTTAAAAGAGAGTTTAAATTTAAATTTTCCCTTTTATAGTTTTCTACAAAAGATTAAGTTAAAGGTTTGATATCTTTCCTTATTTGTAGTTAAAAGGAAGATTTTAATTTTTGAGAAAACTTTCCTTTTTTGTAACCATCCTCATGATTTAAAAGGGAGTTTTAAAATTAAATCTTTTCTTTTATAGTTTCTATAAAAGATTATGAAAAGATTTGATATCTTTCCTTATTTGTAGTTTGAAAGAAAGATTTTAATTTTAGAGAAAACTTTCCTTTTTGTAAATCATCCACATGTTTTAATAGAGAGATTTTAATTTATAAAAGTTTCCTTTTATAACCAACCATGAAGGAAATTTTTAAAAGAGAAATTTTTATTTAAAAATTTCCGGAAACAAATTAGGAAGTTTTAATTTTGTGTTTAAAACTTTCCTTGTTTAGAGGGATTAAGGTGGTCGGACATATATAGTTTGAAAGGAAAATTTTATTAAACTTTCATTTCATTGGCAAAAAGAATAAGGAAGTTTTAATAAAACTTTCCTTATTTGCCAAGACTAAGAAATATAAAAGAGATGGTAGAGATGTCTCACCTCATAACAATTTATCTTGTTTGGTTCCTCTCTTCCTTGGTTGGTGGTCGGCCCCTCTCTTCCTCTCCATCTCCTATTCTTCTTCCTTGGCCGGCGGCATCTTCATCTCAAGGGTTTTGGTTGGTGGCCGGATTTTGTTTGAGGAAGAAGGAGAGATAGGAGGCTTTGTTTCTAGCATCCCTTGGAGCTTGGTGTTGGTGGTCGAACCTCATCTTCTCTTGGAGTTCTTGTGGTGGCCAAAACTTGCTTAGAGAAGAAGGAAGCTTGGGTGGTTCTCGTCTCTGTAGATCATCGCCCACACAATGTCCGAGATAAGAAGAGGAATACGATAGAAGATCAAGAGGTTGTTGCTTACAAAGAAAGGTATAACTAGTAATTCTATTCCGCATCATACTAATTTTCTTTGTATAGATTTTGAAATACCAAACACAAGAGGCATATGATTCTAGGTTTCGAATTTGTGATTCGAGTTTGTGTTCTTTTGTTTTTTTTTCGATCTTGTGATTCGATTGTTCCTTTTGGTTAAACCTAGGGTTACAATAAGGAAATTAAATATTAAATTCCGTTGAAAGCCTTGTCTAGGAAGTGGTGGATGCTCCCATACCCAAGAAGGTCTAATGCCTCGCCATGTTTAACCTGGACGCCAATCTCTGAAATTAATATTTAATTGAATTTGTAACATGGGTGGATTTGGATCAATAATATTAAGTATCGTTTGCGATCCAAGTCTAAACCTCTAAGAACAATAAGTTAAATTTGAAATCAATAATGTTAAGTTCTGTTTGTGATTCCTAATTTAATTTCTAAAGAACATAATAGGTTGTTAAGAATGGTTCAGGTCTTGTACAAAATTTTTGTACAGGGGAACCGGTACGATATTCCTAGTAGCAACCAACAAGGGGGAGAGGAGGATTGGGTTTCCAAAAATTTAGGAGGCATTTGGTTTAGGGGAATAAGAGTGGGGAATGGGAATACAATCATTGATTGTCATTGTTAATGTTTGGATTATATGAATGGAAATACAAATAAGGGAATGAATCATTATAATTGGGTAATGACTCATTCTCATGTCTCCCCCCCTTCAATGAGTCATTACTCTATTTTCAATAATCAAAATATTCTCTTATTCCAAAAATACCCTTGACCTAAAACTAAAATTTTTCCCCTTAATATCAAATATCAAAATATATTTATTTAATTTTTCTTTCATATCACTTTCTCTCTCCTTGTTCTCTCTCATTATATTTTCTCTTTCCTTATTTTATCATATACTTTCTCTCTCCTCAATCTCTTCCATCACACTCTCTTCCCTATTTTTTTTCTCATCACACACTTTCTCATCATACTTTCTCTCCCCTTAATCTCTCCCATCACACTCTCTTTTCTCTTTTTTTCTCATCACACTTTCTCTCTCATCATACTTTCTCTCTCCTCAATTTCTCCTATCACACTCTCTCCTTTTTTTTCTTAACACACTTTCTCTTTCATCATGCTTTCTCTCTCATCAATCTCTCCCATCACACACACTTCCTCTTTTTTTCTCATCATGTTTTCTCTCTCAGTATACTTTCTCTCTCCTCAATCTTTCCCATCACACTCTCTCTCCTCATTTTTTCCATTACACTTTCTCTCTCTTAACCCTCTACCATCATATTTTATCTCTCATCATATTTTTCTCTCTCATCATGCTCTCTCCCATTACACTCTCTTTCCTCATTTTCTCTCATCACACTTCCCCTCTCTTCATTCTTTCCCATCACACTTTCTCTCTCATCATACTTTCTCTCTCATCATTCTCTCATCATATTTTTCTCAAATCTAATTTTTTCTCTTATTTTCCTTTATGGGTAAAAAAGAAAATTTTGATTTTTTCCAATAGAAAATATTCAACTAACCAAACATTACTTTTAAAAGTGATATCTATGCTCATACTCATTCTCATTCCACAATACTATGATTCTCATTTTGATTTCTATTCATAAGAAAGAACCAAACGCCCCCTTAATCAACCAAATAATGAAATCTTTATCTAATTCTCTCTCAATTATATCTATATATAATTCTCTTTAATGAGTTGGATTAGAAAACTCAAATTCAACCCATTATCCCTTAACTAAAAATTAGCCCATTAATCTCTTGGTTTGATTCACAACAAAACCAATTTGGTTCATGACTAATTCATGATTAAACCAAATATGATTCAACTCTACCATAAGAGATGTAGCACATCCGCACTTCTATTATGATAAATATTTTCATATTTGTCTTATGTATGGTCCAACCAAACATTTATCTCTTGATCTAAGAATTTTATTCTTTAACTTGTTTTACATCTTTTAGAGACTCGTTAGTGCATGTGACCCAATAGGTTCCCGGTTTATCTTGGTTATCCATAATTAACTACTTAATTATATAACAATCATGAGTGGCACCTAGTAGTATATCATGATCCCTAATTAGACGAAAAATTATAATTGATCTTAGAACTAATTCTAAACCCTTCAGCAGCTATAGTGAGTTGTGTTTTGTTCCTTTCACTCATCTTATACCGACTTGGTTCAAAACATGGTTTATATGTCTGTACCCACTAGACTGACTACGTTACACCTAGCTCAAGTAATACTTTCTCATTCTACGAATTCAAATTACTTATACATGTGTCTAAGAGTCTCGCACTCTTAACATGTGATGCTTTGGTTAAAGAGTTTGAGTAATAATTCTAACAAGTGACCATAGGGTATACGTCTACTCGCAAGGAGCGGTGAATCCTCTATGGCTTATCCAAATATCTTCAAGCATTTCGACTTATACCCAATCATCCTGGGTTCACATCTCAATAAGTTGCTTACATAAGATGTCAAATTATAAGTTTCTATTACCAAGATGACTTGTATACCTCAAGTCGAAGAAAACTTACACTCGAGCTGTAGTAAGAGCTTCACAGACATATCCATATACATAGATAATCATATGAAGTCTTATAGCGAGTCACTCCAATGAACTAGTTACCATAACTAGCATTCATGTTTAACTCTCGACATCTCGATGTCTCCAGCTAGTGAGAAAATAACTGCTTGGCGAACCAAGGTGTATAACCTGTGCTAGTCTTATAGAATTGATGATGTCTGAATGCATCAATTCGACGACTAAGGAAATTCTAATACGTTCATGATTGCATATGTAGAGATAATCACTAGTTGTGATCCAATCACAATTTCTATTATGCTATGAATTGTATTGCGGACATTCGGTAAATAAGTTTAAGACAATCAAATATATAATATGCATTCAAATAGTGAATTTATAATTAGTAAAATCCATAAGGTGATTGTCTTAGGACATCCCTCAAAATTTAACACTTATAATTCGACCGCTCAACACAAGAGTCTCAGATTTGGTCGTGAGAGTAGACTCACTTATAACTTACCCGCTCGACATGAGAGTCTAGGACTTGGTCATGAGAGAAGACTCACTTATAACTCGACCGCTTAACACGAGCGTCTGGGACTTGATCATGAGAGTAAGCTCACTTATAACTTGGCAGCTCGGCACGAGAGTTTAGGACTTAGTTGTGAGAGCAAGTTCACTTATAACTCGGTCGTTCGGCATAAGAGTCTGGGACTTGGTCGTGGAAGCAACTTCACTTATAACTCAATTGCTCGGCATGAGAGTCTGAGACTTGGTTGTGAGAGCAAACTCACTTATAACTCGGCCAACATAAAAGTCTAGGAGTTGGTCATGAAAGCGGACTCACTTATAACTCGACTGCTTGGCACGAGAGTCTGAGACTTAGTCATGAGAGCAAGCTCACTTATAACTCGGTCACTCGGCATAAGAGTCTGGTACTTGATTGTGAGAGCAAGCTCACTTATAATTCGGTCGTTCGACACGAGAGTCTAGGACTTGAGCTTTTTTGGCTAGAACTTACATGCATTCATTGAATATAAACTTTCAACAAAATACACAGACTTACTACCAACATATTCTCAAGTTCGATAAGGCAGTAGATGATTTACACTCCATGGTCAATCCAGATTTTTTTCCTTTCGTATCTTGGAGATAATAAGAGCCTGAGGCGAGCTTTTGCACCATTCGATTTAGTCCGCCCCATTAGGGTTCTAACTTATTAACATTACCAACTGACTTGATCTGCTTCCAGACTGCATCACTAGCCTAAAAAAATTTGGGAAAAACCCTTCAGTTCTAGTTTTGCTTCATTCATTACTGATACGCCATCAATCTAGCCACTGTTTTATCATTGATTTTGTCTACAAGATCAAGTTCCATAAGACACCGACTAAAATTATCTTCGCCATATAATAGCCTACGATTGGACTCTATGCCAATTTCCACTGGTACAACTGTTTCTCCCCCGTATACCAAATGAGAGGGGGTTATACCCATGGCGTCTCAGAGATAGTGCGGTACACCCACAACACACTGGGTAATTCATCGACCCAACTTTCTCTATAATGATTGAGCCATGTTTTGAGTCATATGATGATTTATCTGTTAGTGACATCCGCCTGTCCATTTCTTTGGGAGTAAGCCACAGAAGTAAAAGCTTGCAAAATGTCATAACTCGAGCACCATTCCTAGATCTTCCGCCCTTTGAATTGTCTTTCATTATCTAAGACAAGCTTATAAGGAATGTCGAACCGATACACGATGTTTTGCCACAGGAACTTGGTGACCATCAATTTGGTTATCTTGGCCAATGCCTTGGCTTCTACCCATTTGAAAAAATAGTCCATAGCTACTAGAGGAACATTCTCTTATCGAACGCCATCAGAAAAGACTCTATAATATCCATTCCCTATTGGTCTAAACGACAAGAGACAATTGAGATCTCCAATAATTCCGTGAGTCGGTGTGAAATATTTTAGTATTTTTAATATGATAAACAAGTGGCTACTAGCCTAGCTGAATCCATTTATAGGGTGGGTCAAAAATATCCGACTAATAGAATTTTTTGAGCAAATGACCAACCGCCTAGATGACTTTTACATGAACTTTGATGCACTTCTTGTAGAATATATTGTATGTCGTCCGGTCCAACACACTTGAGAAGAGGCCATGAAAAGGCTCTCTTATATAAGTGATCTCCCACTAATGTGAACCGACCTTCTTTTATCTTTATCATACGAGCCTGAGCTTGATCCCGATCGGCCAGAAGAATTCCATATTGGAGGAATGAAATCAAAGGCACTCACCAATCACCTTGTATTTTTACTTCAACTTGTCACTCGATGTGGGCTATCAATAATGTTTGTTCGTTTATTTTATCCAATGTCCAAGGGTTCAAGGAACTAGCCAACTTGGCTCTCTCATCCGTATATTGATTTCCCGACCAAGGAATTTTTTGTAGCACAACCTCTTGAAATCCCACTTTTAACTTTTTGAATGCTTCTGCGTATAACCTCAAGCGATCATTATTTATTTCAAAATTTCTCGATAATTGTTGAGCTTCTAGTTGAAAATCTAAGTAGATTAAGACTCAAGAAGCTCCCACATGTTTTGCTGCTTGTAGATTAGCTATTAGTGCCTCATACTCCACTTCATTATTGGCGACACGATACTCTAGTTGAATGAATAGTTATATTCTATCTTCACTAGGGGATATCATAAGGATCCAAACCCCACTACCCAACCGAATAGACGACCCATCTACATAAACCCTCCAAGTCTCCACCGGCTTGGGATTTTGTATTTTCATCACAAAATTGGTTAAAGCTTGAGCTTTGATGGTTGATCGAGGTTAGTATTGTATGTCATACTCACTTAGTTATGTGGTTCACTTGATCAATCTTCCCTATGTTTATGGGTCGACAAGCACTCGGCCTAGGGTACTATTAGTTAATATAATTATAGAATGAGAAAGAAAGTAAGGGTGTAACCTTCGAGCGATTAAGACAAGCTCGTATGCCAACTTCTCAAGAGCAATTGAGAATTCAACATTTTTAATAAATAGTTTAAGTATACATATTATTGTTCATTGCCATCTTGTCGTACCAACACCAATCTGTCAGTCCTTTCAGCGGTAAACAAGTATACCCACAGTGGGAGAGAGAGCACATGAGGGATGTGATGTGTTGTACAAGTGAATATATCCACCTCAGAATGATCTATCTATTCTGTAGCAAACGATTAGCGATAAAGATGCATCAAATCTGTTTATGATTAGGGCTTTGTCAAAAATTCCAATAGGGCACTACAATAAATTTAACTTTCTGCAGCACATAATTATGCTATCTACAACACGCATCACATGCTGCACAACTACAAACTGTTGAAAGTCATAAGATATCGCTAGCACGCATCGCGCACTACACTTAAGAGCATTCACAGTGCGCATCGTGTGTTGTGGTTAAAAGCATTCTTAGTATAACCCGCACGCTGCGATTAACAGCATTCATAGCAAGCGGTGCACGCTGCAATTAAAATATTATACAATTATCACTAATATTTATTTGAAATATATAATTTAAATTTTAGATATTGTCACAGCTCATCTATCACTTAAAATAGAAATAAAAAAATTATAAAATACAATCAAAGTATGAATACATAATTTTTATTCATCTAATAATCATTTTACAAACTCACAAATTTCTCTAAATCAAATACAAAAAATTATGAATTTCTAACAATCAATGATTTCACTGTCAACAATGACAATGTTTGAACACTGCTTTAATCTAATATACATCCAAGTATTCCATTGGCCACAAGCGTTCATGTCATCCTCAAAACTTCTATCTTAGCCTTTATCTCCAACTTCATATTCATGGTCTGATGTTGGGAAACTATGACCAGCCTCAATGCCCTCATTCTCATCTCCAACTTTGCTACCCCCATCTCCATCATGAACCATAGTATCCTCATTCTCCTGAGTGAGCAACATATCACCCCTAGGTGTTTGAGACTGTAAAACAGCATAGGTCATACTTTCATAGTTATCAAATTGATACATAGATTCAATTATGATCATCCATCCATGCAAAGATTTATCATGCATGTAATAGTCTATCCCATAGGGATATTTTCTGAACTTTCTTTAGCATTAAAAGCATCATGAAAACGATAACTCAAAAATAAAAGAAGCTTGAATGTCCAACCATCTTCACCAGATACACAACTTTCATGCATGGAGGGATTGGAATAACTGGCACAAGTTAGAGCAGTTACCCTAGATTTGATCAAGATAGAAAGGGTGAAAAAAAATACTCCGAGGGGGAATAAACTAAAGAAATGTAAGTACACTCTTCACGGATAAAGTAATAGATTTAGGAAGAAGTGTTTTCCTTGCAGAAGAAAGTTAAGGAGAAACCAACCTTTTGCCTCAGGATACACAATGGTCTGGGTAGTCATGCAGTCTTTAGGGTAATGTAATGGTTGTCTTCCTCTAAATTAGAATATGCTCTAAATTATTAACTCAACTTCTTAAAAATTATATTACCAAATCTGACAGGAAATTATATACATTCTTAAGAATGAGAAATCTATTGAAACTTTTATAAAATTTGCAAATGTGCCAACTCTATACAAAACAATAAACAGGATGAATAGAATAATGAAGTGAAAGTAATGAGGATTGAATTAACATATGAGATTTTGATAAACGATAACAGAGAATAAATGAATCCAACATTAACCCCTGTGCAAAAGCAAACACGAATTAGATATGCTTAAGAATAAGAAACTGAGGTATAAAGTCATTAACAAAGTTAGACATGGTATAAAATGATCATTGCAAATTTATTATGAACAAGATTATGCTCACATAGAACATTACATGGAAAATTAGTGCATTAGAGAAACAAATTTTTCATAATTTTGGGTTACTGGTTCAGTAACTCACTGAGAAGAATTTAGATTCAACCATATTAAAGATTATCTTTAAAAATAGATGTGATTCTAACCTACAGACATTGAGCCAACAAATGTCTCAAGAAACCTCAATACCAGCACAAAAAAACTTTGTCCTGAGGAAGCATGACCTTGAACTGATGACATGGTCCTAGAGTAAATAGATTCCATAAAGTAGTGAAAAGATACAAGTGAGACACAATAAGGGAAATGCATCTTCAAGTCCATGAGCCAACTTGTACAAGGAGATAGCGATCTATATTTCCAATAAAATAAAAACAAAATCACCGGGAGATGCAAAAATTCCTAGCAGTTTTTAACATACTAAAAATGAAACATACTACATCATTTAAAACCGACTCTCCAAACACTAGGGCATATAGATTCACGTCAATACCAAGTTCCTACACAAAAAAGGAGAAGACATGAAACTACTGATGTCGAGCTTACACAAGGGCATGCATAGTACGAGGACCAACACACTAATGATCAAGCTGGTCATCACCATGACAAGGACTACAAACTTAGCGACTTGAGGATAAGCAGCCCCCAACTCGTTCCCTATCCTCACATTGCAATAAACAACCTTTGGTTGTTACTGAATGATTCATGGAGATTGATATGAGTGTAGTAGTCGTCAAACCTTGTGGCATTACTCAGGCCAAGCATGATCATGAAGTCCTAATTCTAGTAATTCACACCGGAATCAATCACACTGTCAGTGCGGAATTGATATATAGGAATTGATAAGCTGTGTGGCCATTGATTACCAGATAGATATAACATTGAGTGAGATCTCTGGATTTAGGAGGTAGCCTGTGATCAGCATGAAACCTTGGACGTACCAAACCTTCAAACTATGATGAATGTGAGTTTGAGAGAGGGGGAAGAGAAAAAGAGGGGGTGGAAGTTGGGGGATTGACTTACACGAGTATGATGGTTGATGAAATAGTGAATTTGAAAAGGAGTTAGATGTCGATGAAGGCCTTGATGGAGAGGTCGATCCAGGTGGCCCTATCGAAAGGGCTGAGGATGATGTAGAGCCAGGTGGAGAGGGTGAGCACCCACCAAGAGATGTTGAGAATGATGGAGGCACCGAGGAGGCCGAAGTCAAGGACGAAGATGATGGTCATGGGGTTGATGATATTCTATGTAGGAATTGTTGCATTGGGCAATAAAGGACAAAGGCGATGAGCTGAGGCAGTAGGTCGCGGCAGTAGACTTGTCCCACCTTCGCGGTCACGTTCGACTGGCCAATGGTGAGGAGAAAGGAGCCGAATAACAGTGAGTTCGATCACCTAATCCCTCTCCCTTCCCATGGAACCCTAATTTCAGCCCTGACCACGCCGACTACCTTCTCTGCCATGGCTCCATTGAAATTGAAACCCTCCCCATTCTTTGGCGCCTCCTCCTCGTTCGCGTCTTCGAGGGCGGTGTGAAGGCCGCCTCAGCGTCAGAGAAGAAGGAGGCGAAGGGCAGAGGGGAAGGCGAAGTCGAAGTCACGAAGGGCGAAGGGCAGCAATAGGGTTTCACGGATTAATTATGCAGGTGAGATACATTGTGTTAAAAAAAGTACTATTTTTTTTTTACTTTTAACGATGCACTTTACGCGTGCCATTAATATTTACATTTATACGCTATTAATATTTAATATTAGAATAAATCTTGTTGGCCAAAATTTGACCAACTAGAATTCTCTATCGTCCACATGTATATACATGTAATTAATATATGCATATGATATTACTAAAATACCCTTGTACATGCATGCATGCATGAATTCTAGTTGGTCAGATTTTGTAACGACCCGCCTTCTCCTGACTAGGCTGTGAGGTTACTCGCTACATTATACTGTGCTAAATTACTATTGCGGAAATCTAGATTGATTAAAATTTTGCTAAATTGATTACTGTAGAATCTGAACTTAATATTCTAAGTGTACCTAGGAGTTGTACACATGCTAGGGAAGATAATATATGCCTCTCGGATGACCTGCTAGCTGTAATCAGGCATTTCAATCGACCCATGGATCGATTGGGCTGTCGGATCGATCCAGTGATCGATCCAGCTTGATACTGGCACAGAAAAAGACTCTGGATCGGTTGGTTGACCGATCCAGTGTGCTTCTGTATGCGGCTGGATCGGTCTACCGACCGATCCAGGAGCACACATCGCTTCTGTATGTGGCTGGATCGGTCTACCGACCGATTCAGGAGCACACTGATCGGTCGGTAGACCGATCCAGTGGCTCACTGATCGGTCGGCTGACCGATCAGTGAACTTCTGTGCTCTCTGTTCGCATCTGGATCGGTCGGCTGACCGATCCATAACAGACGCCAACTCTCTGTTCGTGACTGGATCGGTCAGCTGACCGATCCAATGGCACAACCCAACTCTGATCGATCTGTAGATCGATCTGGGTTTCTGATTTCGCACTGAAACTCTGATTTCAGCACTAGTTCGTGCCAAAATCTCATATAAGAGTTCTAAAATCAATTGAAATAAGTTCTAACATCTATTAACTAGCATTCCAACATAATTACTAACAACTTAAACAAATCTTCCATGGTTTAAACATTCTAAGGTCTAAAAGTGCATAAAGGTACTCGAGAAAAGAAACTAAGTTCTTAATTTGCTAAACTCCCTAAGGATCTTCATTCCAGGTTCCTGCCACACACACCATCACTGCATTGACATTCAACTTCCTCTGCTAATCCATTTTCCCTTTACCTTTATCTGCAGTATAAGGAAAAAGTATCTGTAAGCTTTAAGCTTAGTAAGAAGTCATCTACCTCACAAAAACATGCAATGATGCAATCATGTTTTTAAAGAATGCTATTTAAAAACATGCACTGGATTTGTTAAAGCATGGCATACTGAAGTTACATGGCATAAACACTGAAACATGGCATGCATAATAAAATCTAAGCATGGAGCTATCTCATGGTATCAACTAGGAGAACTAAACTAAAACTAAAACTGAGCTTAAACTATATTCACATAACTAGGTTACGAATTTGAAAGCTATTATCATAATAAGTGAAAATAATAATCATGCTGCTATTTGGGCCCGGCAATTGTACTTGCTGTGCGCGCATCCCTAGCTAGACCCGGGTTTGCAAGTCCCACATTTAGTAGGGTTTACTAGGTTATCTAAACCTAGGGACGACTGTGGGAGCCCAACCCAATGGACATCTGGTCCAGTACAGTGCCACTGAAAATAAAATACTGAATATAGCTACTGATTGTTTATTTTACTGTTTCTAGGTTATCTGAACCTAGAGCTAGGTTATCTAAACCTAGAGGCGACTGTAGGAGCCCACCCATTGGACCGTAGTCCCATGTAAGCTGAAACTAGACTAATATACTGATTTAAATACTACTAATGCATTTAACTGAGCTGTTAAAAATATCTGAGGTAGTATTTAGCTATAATAATCATTTTGTCGAACACTTGGTGTGCTCTAACTCTCCCCTCAAATAGGGAGACCACCTCTAGGCACCCGACAACGTCTAGAGCCTCCAACTGAAGGAGAACAACGTGTCTGACCCATCTAGAGGTGCTCAACTAGGTCCCTAATTTGCGAGGAGGATTTAAACACACCCTGAGTGCCGAAAAAATCTGCATATAGCTAAACTAAAGGCATGCAATCAAACGAAAGCTACTTATACTGCAGGTGAGGGGTTTCTTACCTCATGCGCTAGTTTTCTTACGAATCTAGTCGCTAGTTTTCCGGTGGGGACGATCTTCTCGACGATCCTCTCACGTCTACGTGTTCTTCTTGTTAGAGTGTATACTAAAAGCCTAGCTTTTGGTATAAACATTTATCTAGAAATAAGAATCACATTGGTCAAATGTCTACATTTATGATAAATGTAGTTGCTCAATTAATTTATATTGTAGATAACATGGTATGTGGTGTCACACACAGAAGATCATGTTATTGGTTCCTTATAAATTATAAACAGAAGCTCACGACCAAGATGGAAAGGAACAAACCATTGGAAGGTCGTAGTGTAATTAGGTATTAGTATATCTTAACTACATAATTACACTAGTACACTTAGAGTGTATTGAGTAGGACCATATGAGGTCGTTCCTTTTATACTGACTTTATGAAGGAACAAAGACCTCAGTTATTATGGAAGTGTGTGTTCTTAATCCTAATATAATAACAAGCACATATATTTGATATTTATTTCTTTAATTTATCAATGGGTGAGATTTAGTTCGATGAATCAATAAGCCCGATAAGTTGGGAAATGATATCACTTATAGTGTGTGTTGTTGATTATAGAAGGAAACTGTGTCCTAGTAATCTAGGTTGAGAATGTCCCCAAGAGGAGCTCATAAGGATTGTCATGTTAAACCCTGCAGGTGTACTTAGTCCGACATGACGATGAAGTTGAGTGGTACTACTCTTGGAGCTAGATATTAATTAAGTGAGTTGTCAGTAACTTACTTAATTAGTGGACATTTGTTATCTTAAATACAGGAAGACTAACACACTCATAATAAGAAGGAGCCCAAAATGTAATTTGGGATTGGTGTGGTAGTTCAATAATAGTTCTCTAGTGGAATGAATTATTATTGATAAAATTAAGTTGTGTGTTCGGGGCGAGCACGGGATGCTTAATTTTATCGGGAGACCAAAACCAATTCCTCCTCTCGGTCCCTATCGTAGCCTCTTAATTATAGAGTACTATACCCACCTATACCCACCTTCTTACCCATCCTATAGGGGCCGGCCAAGCTAGCTTGGAGACCAAGCTAGGGCCGGCTATGGGTATGTTCATGGGTGAATTCATGTGGCCGCCCCTATTAAAATAAAAAGGAATTTTAATTTTAAAAATTTTCTTATGTGGATAATATAATTTAAAAAAGAGTTTAAAAATTTAAATCCTTCCTTTTATAAGATTCTACAAAAGATTAAAAGAAGAGTTAAAATCTCTTTCCTTATTTGTAGATTAAAGGTTGATTTTAATTTTGGTAAAAACTTTCCTTTTAATTATATTCATGATTTAAAAGAAAGTTTAAAAATTAAAAATTCTCTTTTATTAGTTTCTACAAAAGATTAATAAAAGATTTAATATCTTTCCTTATTTGTAGATTGAAAGGAGATTTTAATTTTTAGAGATAACTTTCCTTTTTGAAAATTATCCACATGTTTAAAAGAAAGATTTTAATTTATAAAATTCTTTTTATTAACGAATCATGAAGGGATTAAAATTATTGGAGAAATTTTTATAAATTTCTAGAAATAAATTAGGAAGTTTTAATTTTTATTTTAATTAAAACTCTCCTTGTTTTGGGGAGAAGAGTAGCCGGCCATTATAATTTGAAAAGAGAAAATTATTTTAATTAAATAAATTTTCCTTTTCAATGGCAAAAGAATTAAGGAAGTTTTTATTAAATTTTCCTTATTTGTCAAGACCAAGGATTATAAAAGAGGGGGTAGAGGAGGCTTCAAGGCTAACGACTCTATTCTATTTTCCCTCTCTTTTCTCCTTGGGTGTGGCCGGCCCTTTCTTTCCTCTCCTCTCCTTTGTGTGGCCGAAACCTTCTCATGGTGGAGATAACTTTGGTGGCCGGATCTAAGAAGGAGAAGAAGGAGAGAAAAGAAGCCTCTTTTCTAGCATCCCTTGGAGCATGGTGGTGGTGGCCGAACCTCTTCATCCTAGGAGAAGTTTTGATGGCCGAAACTTGTAAGGAAGAAGAAGGTGCTTGGTGGTTCTCATCTCGAAAGATTGTTGCTCACACAACGTCCGAGGTTAGAAAAGGAATACGGTAGAAGATCAAGAGGTCTTTCTAAAAGGTATAACTAGTAATTTTTGTTTCCGCATCATACTAGTTATTTTTGGAAATAATACTAAATACAAGAGGCATACGATTCTAGAGTTTCGAATTTTTTTTTCGATATATTGTTCTTTTGTTTTTCTTTCCCTTGTGATTTGATTGTTCTTTTCGGTTAACCTAAAGTTATTTTAGGAAATTAAATATTAGCTTTCCATAAAAGGTTTTGTCTAGTCGGTGGTGGTTGCTCCCATATCCAAGAAGGTCATGTGCCTCGCCACGTCAGTACTGGGAACCAATTATGGAAATTAATATTTAATGGAATTAATAACTTAAGGTGATTTGGGTCGAACGTGTTAGGTTCCGCAGGAGACCCAAGTCAAAACCTAAAAGAACGAATAGATTAAGTTTTGGATCAAGCGTGTTAAGTTCAGCGATCCAAAATTTAATTTAAAAGAACACATGGTAGCTAGGAAAAGGTTCAGACCTTTGTACAAAATTTTTGTACAGTGGAACCTCTAGGTTTTCCGAGTAGCAACCAACAATTGGTATCAGAGCTAGGGTTTTGCCTCTGTGTATTTGGTATTAGTTTAATTATGCACATGTCATACATAATTTAGGCAGGTTAATAGTAGGATGTGCTAACTTTGTGGATGCAGGATTCAACTATTATGGCTTTTAATTATTATGTGTGTGATTGGACCCTTGGACATGTCAAGTGCATTTATATGTGTGTGCATGATTGTATTAAAATACAGCAGGAGCTGTATTTAGTTTTATTAGGATTTTATTTTTGATCTAGATATATGTACATTCCTTTTATGGAATATAGGATCAAAATGTAAAATTTTATTTATGTCGCGGATCGAATCTTGCAAAGCGTGGAACTTTCTAAGGACCAGAGGCGCAGCGGAACTAGATGCGACAGCTGGACCCGGTGGCGGTGGCCAAATATGGCAGCAGCTTGGGATGACAACACACGGAGGACAACTAGAGATAAAAGCCATAATAGTTGAAAATCAGATTTTCTATTTATTGCTTTTATATTGTGTTGTGTGTGCATGTTAGTTTACAAGTTTAGTAGGCTAGCATAGTTAAAAATTCCTCATTTATAAATAACTAAGTGGGAGAGGGATTTTTAAGTAAATCCCATGGTCTCCATTACTGGTTTGTAAGTGATGCAAGCAAGCTTGCGCGTTGGCTCTAAGTGCCTTCCTCCATAACAGATGAGTTTGTTTGCAGATCACTAGAACAGACTTCCATTTTTGGATGACTATAGGAAGTTAATTAAGAGCGTGTGATCTTCCCCAACGGAAGGGGCATAATCTTATTAATGGACTTAGTGTCAAGTAATGGTATACACTTAGACACATCTAATAATATCCTCCCCATCGGAGTCACTGCTATTATTTGTGTGACCAAATGAAACCAACTATTAATTTGTCATAAAACTAGGTTGACAAGATAATAAAATTAAAGGGTTAAAACCCCTCTTACAAATGATTGATTTTGTATACGTCCACACTAACGTGGCATACAAAATTAACGGTGTTTGAGATAATTTTATTTGTCATAAAGTTACGTTGACAAGATAGTTAATGGGTAAAACCCTCCTCTTACAAAAGTTGATTTTGTATACGTCCACACTAACGTGGCATGCAAAATTCACGGTGTTTTGAGGTGTTGGTAAATTTAAATAGTATTGTTAGAGGAATCAATATTATTTTAAATTTAGAGTCTTGACCAAATATTTGATTAAAGATAAACCAACTATTAATTTTATTCGTCATAAAGTAAGGTTGACGAGATAATAAAATTAAATGATAAAATTTCCTCTTTGAATTTGTATACGTCCACACTAATGTGGCATACAAAATTCATGGGGATTTTTAAGGAGTTGGTCTTAACCAAATATTTTTGTGATTCTTAGGATGATGGTTAATCCCTAGCTAATATACTTTAGGATAGACTTAGTGGTCCCAATTATAATTGATTGGAAATAGGATTTGGACATTAAGGTAGACTGTCCTCTTAGAACTAAGAACAATATAGGTGTATTTTATTCATTAGTTGATACATGTTTAGTGGAGTTATCTACCGGTACCTGGTGTGTAGATATGGGAGCCACTGATCATGTCTGCAATTCATTGCAGGGTTCCAGGAAACCCGACAACTAAATGAAAATAAAAAACACCGTCCACATGGGCACTACTGCAAAAGAAGCAGTTGTTGCAGTGGGAGAGGTTTATTCTCTAATAGGAATAAAATTTGGATTATTAGGAATTGTCTTTACATACTAAGTTTAGAAAGAACCTGATTTCAGTTTCTAAACTATTATAGATATTGTGTCTATTTTGATAACAAAGTTGTTATCAAGAAAAATAGGGAAGTTATCTATTCTGGTATGATGGTTGACAATTTATAATCCAATAACTCCCACGATGCAACAAATGGAAATTAGTAACACATCTTCTAATTTTAAGAGAAAGCAACCTTCGGAAATGAACCAATTATATCTTTGGCATCTAAAGCTAGGTTATACTTGAGTAGGATTCATTGGTAGCTGATGAACTTTTGGGTTCATTGGTAGTGGAAATCTTTCCAACCTGCGAGTCTTACTTGGAAGGAAAATAACCAAGAAGCTTTTATGTCCAAGGGGTATGGAGTCAAAGATATATTGGAATTGGTTCATTCTGATTTGTGTGATCCTATGAGCATCCAGGCAAGAGGTTGTTTCAAATATTTCATCTATTTTATAGACAACTATTTGAGATACGGATATATTTACTTGATGCGCCGCAAGTCTAAGTACTTTGATTAGTTCAAAGAGTACGAGGCTGATGTGGAGAAACGACAAAGTAAAAGTCACTATGGTAAGAAGATAGTGGCAAGTACCTCTTGGGAGAATTTAGGAGTCACTTATCAGAAGTAGGGATTCAATCCCAACTAACTGCACCTGGTACACCCCAACAGAATGGTGAAGAAAAAGGAAGGTATATGACTCTTATGGAAATAAGTAGATTGATGAGTTATTTAGAATATTACCAAAATCATTTTTAGGATATACTCTGGAAACGGAAGTGAATATAGTACATTCCAAAGTCAGAACTCTCTACTCATATAGAATTGCTGAATAGGCGTAAGCCTATTTCGAAGCATATTCGGATTCGGGTAATCCAGCACATATGCAGAAGAGAGACAATGATAAGTTGGACAGGAATTCACTTGTTTGTGGGTTATCCTAGTGAAATGAAAGTAGGTTTATAGTCTTAAAAATCAGAAGGTCATTGTTAGCATCAATGACCGATTTTTAGAAAAGGACTATCTAATAAACCATGTGCCCATAAGAAAATTTGTTCTTAAGGAAATATTAAAAGGCATGTCTAATCTAGTACCAACTGTACAAGATGAGATATCACAAGGAAACTGCAACACGTATCACAAATGATACACAATTGCAGAAAGTGTCTTGTCGTAGTGGGAGGGTTGTTAAGCAACCTAAAAAGATTCATGTTTTGGGAGAGTTTTTGGACTCGATCCCTGGAGGACATGAACCTGATCTCCGGACATATGATGAAACACTCCAAGATAAAGATGCAATATCTTGGCAAAGAGTAATGAATAACAAAATTAGAATATATGTATTCTAATAAAATCTGGAAGCTTGTAGAACCACCAAATGGTGTAAAAGCCTTTGGGTATAAAAAGGTCTATAATAGGAAAAGAGGTATAGACAGGAAGGTAGAAACTTTCAAAGCAAGGCTAGATGAAAAAGGAAACTTTTTCACTGGTAGCCATGCTTAAGTCTATCCGGATTCTTTTATCTATTTGGTAAGTGGATGTCAAGGCAGCATTCCTTAATGGAAGTCTTGAAGAAAGCATCCATATAAAGCAACCAGAAGGGTTCATTGCAAAGGGCTAAGAGCATCTTGTGTGCAAGCTCAATCAGTCTATGGACTGATACAAAGCTTCAAGGTCTTGGAACATCCAGTTTATCAAAGTAATCCAGACCTTTGGATTCATTTAGTAACTGGATAAGTCTTGTGTATACAAAAGGTGTGATGGAAGCGTGGTGGTATTTCTTGTATTATACGTAGATAACATTTTTGGTAGTTGGAAACAATATCAAAATGTTGTCAGAAGTAAGGGTATGATTGTCCAAACAATTCGATATAAAGGACTTGGAAGAATGTATATATTCTTGAGATCAAAGTAATAAGGGATCGCAAGAAAAGAATATTTTACTTAATCCAAGCTTCATACATCGGAAAAATCCTTGCTCGTTTTAAGCATGCAAAACTCCAAGAAAGGTTTCTTACTTTTTAGGATGGAGTAACTTTATCTAAAGATATGTCTCTGTAGACATCAAAGGAGATAAAGGAAATAAGGCAGTTCTTTATGCTTCGGCTATCGGAAGCCTAATGTATGCTATGCACGAGATCAGAAATCTATTTTACCAAGGGCATAGTTAGCAGATATCAAAGTAACCCTAGACAAGGACATTGGACTGCAGTAAAGCATATATTAAAGTACCTTAGAGGCGCTAGAGATTATATGCTAGCTTACAAGGCAGTTAATTTGGTCCCTGTGGGTTACACAGATTTTGACTTCCAATCGGATAGGGACAATAATAAGTCGACCTCGGGATTTTGTGTTTACTTTAGGAGGAAAAGTCATAACTATGGAAGAGTGATAAGCATAGGTGTTTTTTCTGGACTCCACCATAGAAGCTGAGTATATGGCAAGCCTCTGAGGTAGCCATAAAAGCTGAATGACTTAATTACCTCAAGATAGACTTAGATATGATTTCTAGTTTGTCCAAAGATTATTACAATTTATTGTAATAATAATGGTGCAGTAACAAACTCGAAGAAACCATGAGTCTATAAGGCAAGAAAAATAGAGCGCAAGTACTACCCAATACAAGAAATTGTATAACGAGGAGAAGTTGTTGCCGCCTAGATTGCATCAGATGATGACCTAAGGTCCTTAAGGCAAGAGCTTTTTGAAAGGCATGGGAATCAGATGTATGGCAGCAGATATGACAGCTTAGTCTTTTAGTATAAGTGGGAGATTATTAGAGTGTATACTAAAAGCCTAGCTTTTGGTATAAACATTTATCTAGAAATAAGAATCACATTGGTCAAATGTCTACATTTATGATAAATGTAGTTGCTCAATTAATTTATATTGTAGATAACATGGTATGTAGTGTCATACACAGAAGATCATGTTATTGGTTCCTTATAAATTATAAACAGAAGCTCACAACCAAGATGGAAAGGAACAAACCATTGGAAGGTCGTAGTGTAATTAGGTATTAGTTTATCTTAACTATATAATTACACTAGTACACTTAGAGTGTATTGAGTAGGACCATATGAGGTCGTTCCTTTTATACTGACTTTATGAAGGAACAAAGACCTCAGTTATTATGGAAGTGTGTGCTCTTAATCCTAATATAATAACAAGCACATATATTTGATATTTATTTCTTTAATTTATCAATGAGTGAGATTTAGTTCGATGAATCAATAAGCCCGATAAGTTGGGAAATGATATCACTTATAGTGTGTGTTGTTGATTATAGAAGGAAACTGTGCCCTAGTAATCTAGGTTGAGAATGTCCCCAAGAGGAGCTCATAAGGATTGTCATGTTAAACCCTGCAGGTGGACTTAGTCCGACATGACGATGAAGTTGAGTGGTACTACTCTTGGAGCTAGATATTAATTAAGTGAGTTGTCAGTAACTTACTTAATTAGTGGACATTTGTTATCTTAAATACAGGAAGACTAACACATTCATAATAAGAAGGAGCCCAAAATGTAATTTGGGATTGGTGCGGTAGTTCAATAATAGTTTTCTAGTGGAATGAATTATTATTGATAAAATTAAGTTGTGTGTTTGGGGCGAGCACGGGATGCTTAATTTTATCGGGAGACCAAAACCAATTCCTCCTCTCGGTCCCTATCGTAGCCTCTTAATTATAGAGTACTATACCCACCTTCTTACCCATCCTATAGGGGCCGGCCAAGCTAGCTTGGAGACCAAGCTAGGGCCGGCCATGAGTATGTTCATGGGTGAATTCATGTGGCCGCCCCTATTAAAATAAAAAAGAATTTTAATTTTAAAATTTTTCTTATGTGGATAATATAATTTAAAAGAGAGTTTAAAAATTTAAATCCTTCCTTTTATAAGATTCTACAAAAGATTAAGAGAAGAGTTAAAATCTCTTTCCTTATTTGTAGATTAAAGGTTGATTTTAATTTTGGTAAAAACTTTCCTTTTAATTATATTCATGATTTAAAAGAAAGTTTAAAAATTAAAAATTCTCTTTTATTAGTTTCTACAAAAGATTAAGAAAAGATTTAATATCTTTCCTTATTTGTAGATTGAAAGGAGATTTTAATTTTTAGAGATAACTTTCCTTTTTGAAAATTATCCACATGTTTAAAAGAAAGATTTTAATTTATAAAATTCTTTTTATTAACCAATCATGAAGGGATTAAAATTATTGGAGAAATTTTTATAAATTTCTAGAAATAAATTAGGAAGTTTTAATTTTTGTTTTAATTAAAACTCTCCTTGTTTTGGGGAGAAGAGTGGCCGGCCATTATAATTTGAAAAGAGAAAATTATTTTAATTAAATAAATTTTCCTTTTCAATGGAAAAAGAATTAAGGAAGTTTTTATTAAATTTTCCTTATTTGTCAAGACCAAGGATTATAAAAGAGGGGGTAGAGGAGGCTTCAAGGCTAACGACTCTATTCTATTTTTCCTCTCTTTTCTCCTTGGGTGTGGCCGGCCCTTTCTTTCCTCTCCTCTCCTTTGTGTGGCCGAAACCTTCTCATGGTGGAGATAGCTTTGGTGGCCGGATCTAAGAAGGAGAAGAAGGAGAGAAAAGAAGCCTCTTTTCTAGCATCCCTTGGAGCATGGTGGTGGTGGCCGAACCTCTTCATCCTAGGAGAAGTTTTGATGGCCGAAACTTGTAAGGAAGAAGAAGGTGCTTGGTGGTTCTCATCTCGGAAGATCGTTGCTCACACAACGTCCGAGGTTAGAAGAGGAATACGGTAGAAGATCAAGAGGTCTTTCTAAAAGGTATAACTAGTAATTTTTGTTTCCGCATCATACTAGTTATTTTTGGAAATAATACTAAATACAAGAGGCATACGATTCTAGAGTTTCGAATTTTTTTTCGATATAGTGTTCTTTTGTTTTTCTTTCCCTTGTGATTTGATTGTTCTTTTCGGTTAACCTAAAGTTATTTTAGGAAATTAAATATTAGCTTTCCATAAAATGTTTTGTCTAGTCGGTGGTGGTTGCTCCCATATCCAAGAAGGCCATGTGCCTCGCCACGTCAGTACTGGGAACCAATTATGGAAATTAATATTTAATGGAATTAATAACTTAAGGTGATTTGGGTCGAACGTGTTAAGTTCCGCAGGAGACCCAAGTCAAAACCTAAAAGAACGAATAGATTAAGTTTTGGATCAAACGTGTTAAGTTCCGCAGGCGATCCAAAATTTAATTTAAAAGAACACATGGTAGCTAGGAAAAGGTTCAGACCTTTGTACAAAATTTTTGTACAGTGGAACCTCTAGGTTTTCCGAGTAGCAACCAACACTTCTCGCAGAGGGGAACGTCCTCGTGTCGGAGTCGTCGCCGGAAGGTGCTCCTAGAGCCCTTAGGGAAGGAACCCTAGGTTGTTCTTGTGGTTGGCGCCGAGAGAAGGAGAGGAGAAGGGGAGTCGGCGGTGAGGGTTGGAGAGGAGGAGAAGTTGCCGAACCAAACAAAAATAAACCAAACCCCACTTAAACTTCCTATTTATATTAAGTGGGTATTTTGGCCCAACTCTAATATAAATTAAATCATTTCCCTTTCCTTTCAGCACGGCCCTGCTGGGTTCATCTGGTTACTAAGGCTAACTAAAAATTATCGGATCCGAGAGGTCCCGGGCTCGATTCCCGTCTAAGCTATTTTGCGGTTCTAATTATTTTTGCTACTTCCTCTATTCTAAAAATTCCGGAAAAATATCTAAAAATTCCAGAAAAATCATAGAATATTTCTAATGCAGTTTTGAGAATTTTCGGACGTTACAATCCCCCATACCTTATAAAAAGTTCGTCCTCGAACTTAGAACAACTCTGGGTACTTCTGTCTTATGCTGGCTTCTGTCTCCCAAGTTGCCTCTTCTGCTATGTGACTATGCCTAATAATCTTGACTAATGGTACTTCCTTGTTCCAAAATTTCTTAACTGCTTGGTCTATTATCTGAATAGGCCGACTGTCATAGCTGAGGTCTTCGCGGATCTGTACCGACTGGGGCTCAATCACCTGGGTGGCATCTGGGGTATGCTTTTTCAGCATAGAGACATGAAATACATTGTGGACAGCTGACATTTCCTCGGGTAGCTCTAGCTCATATGCTACCTTGCCCACTCTTCTGCTGATAAGGTATGGTCCCACATATCTGGGACTTAGCTTGCCCTTTTTCCCAAACCGCATTACTCCCTTCATGGGAGCTACTCTGAGGAACACTGAATCCCCAACTGAGAACTCTAAAGGTCTACGCCGTGTATCAGCATAGCTTTTCTGGCGGCTCTGAGCTGTCTCTATCCTCTGGCGGATCTGTTGTATAGCTGATGTGGTATCTGCTACTAGATCTGTCTGAAGTTCTAGTTCCTTCTGTTCACCACTCTCATACCAGCAGATTGGAGATCTACACCTCCGCCCATAGAGAGCCTCGTAAGGTGTCATGCCGATAGTGGCCTGATAGCTGTTGTCACGCCCCAAAGGAGTCCCTGTCCGAAGAAATTTCGACAGCATCTCTCCTGTACGGCGGACAATCTGAAACTTCTACATAACCCATATACCTCAGCCACAGGCGGTTGGAATAATAACAATAAATAAAAACAATCACCACGCAGTTTATATAGGTATTCAGCCTCTGGCTGTCACAACCACGCTGTCACAACCACGTAGTTAATAATAGTAATCACAATACTACACTGACTCGAAATCCACCCTACACCACTACACTCGTAAAACTCAAATCCGACGAAACTCACCTCTTCTGCCATCCAGGCAGGCATGTAGTAAAAACATATCGAATAGAACATCCATCAATATCAAAAGAAAACATACGATGTCCAAGTATCCAAATAACCAAGTACACACATAAGCAAATAAAAAAAACAAACCAAATGGTAAACAAATCCTCGAGGTCTGCAGGAATCTAGCACTACGTGCAGTGAGGACTAGCGACTGGAACTCCCTCCGGACAGCATCAACCTGAAAATAACAACAATGGAGGCGGGGTGAGTCCAATACTAAGCAGGTACAATTGATATACAAAGTAGGGAAACAACACCTAGCACTAATCATGCGTACAATCTCCTAACAAGAAAGATAAAAAAAAATACATCTGAAGTAAACAGGAGAATACTGTACTAACCAGGTCCTGAGTATAAGGTCAAACAGTCCGAGGGATAAGGAAATCCTGTATGCATGTCAAACATAGGTATCCAAACAATATGCAGCATATAAATGCAGCAAACACAAGCACAAGCAATAAATGCATCATGCATATGATGCCCATGATGCGTCCTGGTCACCCCTCACGCCAGTCGATCATCTCACACAATAGTGAGGTCGAGTGGGTAGGCCTGTGACAACCGTGCACTCTGTCGTCACTACTCCTGATGAGTGACCGAGTGGACGGGATGCTGTCGGAGTACACCTATCCTCCTACCCCAAATCATAAATGGGGGAGCGCAATTCTCTCAACTCCCGGTACACAGTGACGGGGAGGAATCCCTGTCGGATAACACGTTGTGTCTCACTACCCATGAGTGGACCAACGGTGCCTAACAGAGTCCCTGCTGCAACACACTCTGCCTGAATCGACCACTAACCCATGAGTGGTGGTGTGTGCAGATCCATGTAACTGGCGATGTGCTCAACAATAATGGAGTGGACTATCGCACAACATGCAATCATGCAAATGGTGCATGGCAATAACCATAAAAACATCCTGACCTAATCCATATATATAGAAAAGTACACCCTAGGTCAACGGATCATATCGAATCAAAGGTACACAGAAGGTATAAAAACCTAGGTCCTGAACATGGTGAAGCATGATATATCACTACCCCCTATAAGCATGTATAAACAAATAAAGTATACATGGGATGCAAATCAAGCAATCAATCAATCATGTATCAGATAATGGGTAGTGACTAACCGAAAGAAATAAAGGACATAATTAATGCAACTTGTTAAATTCACTACTATGTATATCAAATGACATAAGTCAAAAGTACCCGCCTCCAATAGGAAAAGTCCAATCAGTCCAAATCCGACGTCGAGATACTCGTCTCGCGTCAAGGTCCTGTATAGCAAACATAATGTCTAGTTTAGCTATTTCTATAACACCACAATTAGCCAAACTACATTCTAATCCAATTAAAGAAATTCTAAATTGGATCCAACTAATCCTTCCAACACAATTAATGAACCCTAAACAACACATAACAATCTATTCTTAATTCCAACTCAATCTATAACACGAATACAACCCTCTACTTCTTACCTCAATTCACAGCCACTTCTAATGACTCACAGCCGAAGAGTGTGATGTCGGTCGTTGCAAACTGGCAAGGTGAAGTTGTTGATTTCCCAAATCTGCACTCTGGATCAAAATCAACACATTAACCCTTGAGCATAAAACTCAAATCATGATCCATCACCTGAAACAAACAACTAATCACTCACTACTCAAGCTGCACAGATTAACAGCATCAATCCTGTAAATGAGTTAATCCTCACTTAATAAACACACTTTGCATCTAAACCTCAACAAACTTACAACCAAAAATCAAAATGTCTTACCCAATTCCTTGTGCCGGCACTGCTGGTGATCGGCACCGGCGACCCGGTGGATCCAAACTAGGCACAGGAGAGGGCAGCAGCGCTCAGGCGTGAGATCAACAGAGGCAAGAGTTGCTCGATCCAGTGATCGGTCGTTCGGCCGTGGCGCAGGGGAAAAATAGGAAGAGTGGCAGTGGCATCAAGACTGGCTAGGGCACGACTCAGTGAGGAAGAAAACTCACGAGAGGGAGAAGAACTCGCCACTAGATGGCTGGTGAACCGGCGCTAGGGCACAAAGATGATAACACTGATCGTGTCGAAAGAACACAGCGGTACCGGCAGGGTACAGCGGCGGCAGTAGGCGTTGCTGTGGTCGGCGTCAGCTACTGTGAACCCAAACTAGGGCACAGAAATCGACCGGATGGAGTGGCGCGAGGAAGGAGGTTGAAGGGGTTCAGCCGGCGGTGTCTCGTCGTACCAGAGGAGGAAGAGGGTCTCGATTGTGCGGCTCGGGAGGAAGAAAACGAGAAGAAGGGGAAGTGGCCGAGGGTTAAGGCTTCAGCGGCTGGCTTCGGGCGGAGGAGAAGAGGGCGGTTAGGGCAAGAGGAGGCGCGTCGGGTGTCGGGGGAGAAGGAGTGAACGGCGACACTATTAAAGGGAAAGAAATAAAATAAAAAGAAAAGGAAATATAAACATTTCCTCTCTTAAATAGGGTAGCCTAAACAGACTTTCCCGGACCCCGTTTTTGTCCCTTTAACTCGTCCGTACGAGCTCTGAAAAATTCCCGAAAAATTTCCAAAAATTTCAGAAAATTCCCTTATTAATATTCTCCTATTTTCGGTATTTTACATTCTCCCCCACTAATAAAAATTTGGACCCCAAATTTCAGTATCTACCATCAGCAAGTACTAATAACCGGTAATGATTATAAATGCTGAACGGTGAATTAAATCACATACCTCCTGTGAAAAGATGGGGATATCGAGCTCGGATCGTATCCTCGAGCTCCCAAGTAGCCTCCTCGTCCGAATGATGCTGTCATCCGACTTTAACCAGCCGAATAGTCTTGTTCCGCAACTGACGTTCTTTCCGGTCTAGAATCCATACCAGAACCTCCTCATAGGTGACGTCAGGCTGAAAGGAGAACTGAGATTATCTATCAACACATGTATCAGATCGGGTATGTATCTCCTCAGAGTAGATACGTGGAATACGGCATGAACGCTTGCCAAGGATGGCAATAGTGCCAACCGATAAGCTACTGCTCCAATCCTTTCCGAGATCTGAAAAGGTCCAATTTATCGCGGAGCTAGCTTACCTCTGAGGCCAATCTCTTCACCCCTTTCGTGGGTGAAACTCGTAGAAATACCTGATCGTTAATGGAGAACTCTAAGGGTCTCCGACTCCGGTCAGCATAACACTTCTGGTAGTCTTATGCCTCTGACATCCTCTGCTGATAAAATGGACCACTTTGCCTCACGTTGAGCTCCATGAGGTCTCAACAACTGGGTCTCTCGGATTCTCTTCCTGATCGACGACTGAGCAACCATCGTAACAAGAATACCCTGCTCTATCTATCCCTACTCCTCCATGTCTAACTCAGAGAAATCCCGAATCAAATCTGTGACCACAACTCGGTGGCAAGCTAAAGTCCCTCTGGACCTCTAGCTAAGTGCATCGGCAACCACATTAGCTTTTCCCCGGTGATAGCTAATGGTAAAATCATAATCCTTCAGGAACTCCATCTATGTCCTCGGTCGAAGATTAAGTTCCTTCTGAGTGAACAGATATTTGAGACTCCGATGGTCAGTGAGAATCTCAATGTAATATCATACAGGTACTGCCGCCAAATCTTCAGGGCAAAAATAATAGCGGCCAACTCCAGATCATGTACTGAGTATTTTCTTCTCAGGCTCCCTCAACTATCGAGAAGCATCTAAGAACGCTCTACCGTGCTACCTCAGAACAGCACCCATACCCTGTAGAGACGCGTCGGTGTAGAGGACAAATTCGTCCTCTTCCGAAGGTAAAAACCAAAAATCAAAGCCGACACTAGTCTCCGCTTCAGCTCCTAGAAGCTGGTCTTGCAATCCTCAGTCCAAGTAAACTTCACGCCTTTCATGGTCACGCGTGAAAGTAGCATAGCTATGCGGAAGAAACCCTCGACGAAAGGTCTGTAATATCCTGCGAGTCACAAAAGACTGCGGATCTCCTACACTGATTTCGACTGCTCCCAATGGTAACAACCTCTATCTCATGTGGAACCACGATACACTCCTACTAGTGACCGTGTGTCCCAAACATCATAACAAAATACAATCCAAACCAGCACTACGGATAATCACATATAGATGTTCTCGTCGAATCATCTCTAGATCTATGCAAAGGTAGTGTACGTGACTCACCTCGGATCCGTAAGAGATCACAACATCGTCCACAAAGATAATGGAAACCTATCCAAACATCCTCGACATACCAGGATCATCGAGTCCCTGAAAACATCTAAGGTACTGTAAGCCTATATGGCAAAAACCAAGACACATAATGTCCGTATCACAGACATTCCTATCCATAAGATCTCTGACAATAAGTCTGAAATATGATCACTAACGATAAAAATCACCTAAGCATAGATCCTCCAGTGTGAGAGCAACGCTCCATCACAGAAAATACCACATATGGGGGAGCAACGCTCTATCACAAGAAATCCTCAATATGTAGGAGTAACACTCCACTACAAATAATCCATAACATGTATCTGCAATAGATATGGGAGCAATGCTCCGCTACAAGCAATCCGAAATATATATATGTGGGAGCTCCGCTCCACCACAAACGATCCATAAGTGTCCAAGGCACCTAACTATCCAACTAAAGGCTGCACGAGATCGCTCGACCACATATCACTGTGGGCAACCAAAGGTATAAACAACCTAGTAAACAAATCAAATCCATAGTCAACTCTATCATCATCCTAGTGGGTTGGTCACCCACTAATAGGAGAATTAGTTGACATGGTTATACAACCAATAACATAATGTAGACACTCAGCATTCTACATTCAATATAGGTAGAATCATCATGATGCTACCCACCATACACCTGGCACACATGCACACACAACATATGTATGATCGACATAATTCTCCAATTAGTACACACCAAACATACTCACAACATAGGCATAAATCATCGTGCTACCTCCAACAATGCATACCGAACCCGTGTGCATATATCAACATAGGTATAATCGACAATACACCTCAAACAACCTCACATGGCATATATACACCTATGCCAAGAGTATAACCAACATATACTTCCAATAAAGCATACTAAACCCAGGTGCACTCACATATCAAACATAATCAAAAAGATATCTCAGATACCACACCAAACACATATGTACATATCACAACTCAGATTAAATCGACAAAATGCCTCCATCAAAACACCACCGATGTACTTATACTACATCTCGGATTTAATCAACAAGATATCTTCAATAATACCTCCAGATACATACACCCAACTACATATCTATGATCCACAAGGAACCTTCAAACCATATCAGAACATGGGTACATATACTACTTGTAAATGGACAGTCTACTACAGGACTCCTACAACCCAAAACAATCATGATATACATGCAAAATCAGCATACCAGCTCAATCAAAGAGACCAACCTTATGCTACCAACACTCATGGGTTACCGGTATATCTAAACAAAATTCATGCATATGTATCAAGCATGAATACATCAATCAAAGGCACCCAAAATAAAGCAGCCTAATCATCCAATAACAACCCTGCTCTAGGTTCAAAGGAACTGGTATCGGACAAGAAAAATATACACACCGTGGTATAACATTGCCAGTCAATGTCATACACTACCAAGACTATATCCAATGGGAAAAATTTTATCATCATAAATCCAAATGTACTCTCCCAGTTTACACAAGTAACGATTGTATCCCATAAGTGTTAAGCAATTAGCTCTACACTTCCTTACACCAGTGGGGTCACATATCCCAACGCACCCTCTAAGTTATCCCACCAGGTATATACAGTCCACGGTCAAAGTCTTCATGGAATAGGATACATCGATCCTTTATAAACTATCCAAGCTGAAAATGATTTCTGACTAAATCAGTCCTTCCCACGTCAGTACAAAACATGTACTCAAAGGTGCTCTAGATACATAACTAAGCACAAATAACCTAAAGGTTCGAACCTCTAAAAATAGAGTATGACAATCCTCTACTGATCAACCAACAAAACTAAATCATTCATCTACTAACTAATCAAGAATACCTTAATCCTCCACAAGCAACTAAGGTATATCCAACCACATAATATCATATGTATAAATGTGTACGACCCAAAAGAAAAAGTCAGAATTTAAGAACATCAAGACACTCTCATCTTCATCCTCAAAAACATCAGCCCACACTATATCAGATGAATAAATCTCTACTCCCCATGAGGGCAAGTTAGCATTCAAAACATCAATCATTATTTATCCACATAGTCCCATATCAGAGGAAACATATATCAATTTTTTTTCATCCTGTTAACTATCCATAACCAACCAGATTTATTAAAATCTCATAGGCACATTCAACCGTAAACTCTCCAGCACCCAATTTATAATCTGATCACCAACCATAATCATCAAACCTGTGAATATCATAAATGACACTCACTATGTCACCATCAATGACAACCCAAATATAAATCATCAAAATAGTTATCCACTAATAGATCATCAAAACAAATATCTAGTAATTGATCATCAGACAACCACATAACATTTACTCTCATAAATCATTAGAAATCAACATATCATAATATCTGATCTCACAATATCCCTCAACCTCAAACCATTCTCAACAATGATCAAACATGGTAACCCCCAATGATCAATTTCCATCGTACCTGGTACCCTAATATCCAAAAGATATGAGTATAAAACTCTCCTGGCTAAGTCAACAGGAATATGTAGGTATCATCCACTACCCAGCTAACAATAGCAGAGGCTAGTATGTGCCTCCATCTCCTACGAGTAGTAACAGAAGCTAACACTACTGATGGTATGATAAGAAAAATCACCAGAGATTATAATCCTTTATCTCTATTAAGGTCAACCATCCTCAATGGCTAACCCATCACAAATAATATGTGCTACAGCAACCAGACAGTTACTAAATAAAGAATGCTAATACCTGTCATAAACCATAAAATTAAACATCATACCTATATATCGTCTAGAGATGTTCCGTCGTTGTCCAGTCCCCAACTTGACCTCAAAATTTCCGATCATAAAAATCACCGGAAATCCATATAAATCCGAAACGGAAATCCAAACACAATCATAATGGAAAAATCCATGTCACTCAAACAACTACTCAGTTTGACTCGCAAACTTGGGCTAATCCAAAAATCCAGAATACCTAAAGCAGGTGTCATAACCCACTCTGATACCACTAAATTGGTATCAGATAAATCTAGAAAATCCGAAACCCGAAGGTCAACAAGTATCGCCAACCTGGCTCTGATACCACTAAATTGTCACGCCCCAGAGGAGTCCCTGTCCGAAGAAATTTCGGCAGCATCTCCCCTGTACGGCGGACAATCTGAAACTTCTACATAACCCATATACCTCAGCCACAGGCGGCTGGAATAATAACAATAAATAAAAACAATCACCACGCAGTTTATATAGATATTCAGCCTCTGGCTGTCACAACCACGCAGTTAATAATAGTAATCACAATACTAAACTGACTCGAAATCCACCCTACACCACTACACTCGTAAAACTCAAATCCGACGAAACTCACCTCTTCTGCCGTCCAGGCAGGCATGTAGTAAAAACATATCGAATAGAACATCCATCAATATCAAAAGAAAACATTCGATGTCCAAGTATCCAAATAACCAAGTACACACATAAGCAAATAAAAAAAATAAACCAAATGGTAAACAAATCCTCGAGGTCTGCAGGGATCTAACACTACGTGCAGTGAGGACTAGCGACTGGAACTCCCTCCGGACAGCATCAACCTGAAAATAACAACAATGGAGGCGGGGTGAGTCCAACACTCAGCAGGTACAATTGATATACAAAGTAGGGAAACAACACCTAACACTAATCATGCGTACAATCTCCTAACAAGAAAGATAAAAAAAAATGCATCTGAAGTAAACAGGAGAATACTATACTAACCAGGTCCTGAGTATAAGATCAAACAGTCCGAGGGATAAGGAAATCCTGTATGCATGTTAAACATAGGTATCCAAACAATATACAGCATATAAATGCAGCAAACACAAGCACAAGCAATAAATGCATCATGCATATGATGCCCATGATGCGTCCAGGTCACCCCTCACGCCAGTCGATCATCTCACACAATAGTGAGGTCGAGTGGGTAGGCCTGTGACAACCGTGCACTCTGTCGTCACTACTCCTGATGAGTGACCGAGTGGACGGGATGCTGTCAGAGTATACCTATCCTCCTACCCCAAATCATAAATGGGGGAGCGCAATGCTCTCAACTCCCGATACACAGTGACGGGGAGGAATCCCTGTCGGATAACACGTTGTGTCTCACTACCCATGAGTGGACCAACGGTGCCTAACAGAGTTCCTACTACAACACACTCTGCCTGAATCGACCACTAACCCATGAGTGGTGGTGTGTGCAGATCCATGTAACTGGCGATGTGCTCAACAATAATGGAGCGGACTATCGCACAGCATGCAATCATGCAAATGGTGCATGGCAATAACCATAAAAACATCCTGACCTAATCCATATATATAAAAAAGTGCACCCTAGGTCAACGGATCATATCGAATCAAAGGTACACAGAAGGTATAAAAACCTAGGTCCTGAACATGGTGAAGCATGGTATATCACTACCCCCTATAAGCATGTATAAACAAATAAAGTATACATGGGATGCAAATCAAGCAATCAATCAATCATGTATCAGATAATGGGTAGTGACTAACCGAAAGAAATAAAGGACATAATTAATGCAACTTGTTAAATTCACTACTATGTATATCAAATGACATAAGTCAAAAGTACCCGCTTCCGATAGGAAAAGTCCAATCAGTCCAAATCCGACGTCGAGATACTCGTCTCGCGTCAAGGTCTTGTATAGCAAACATAATGTCTAGTTTAGCTATTTCTATAACACCATAATTAGCCAAACTACATTCTAATCCAATTAAAGAAATTCTAAATTGGATCCAACTAATCCTTCCAACACAATTAATGAACCCTAAACAACACATAACAATCTATTCTTAATTCCAACTCAATCTGCAACACGAATACAACCCTCTACTTCTTACCTCAATTCACAGCCACTTCTAATGACTCACAGCCGAAGTGTGTGATGCCGGTCGTTGCAAACTGGCAAGGTGAAGTTGTTGATTTCCCAAATCTGCACTCTGGATCAAAATCAACACATTAACCCTTGAGCATAAAACTCAAATCATGATCCATCACCTGAAACAAACAACTAATCACTCACTACTCAAGCTGCACAGATTAACAGCATCAATCCTGTAAATGAGTTAATCCTCACTTAATGAACACACTTTGCATCCAAACCTCAACAAACTTACAACCAAAAATCAAAATGTCTTACCCAATTCCTTGTGCCGGCACTGCTGGTGATTGGCACCGGCGACCCATTGGATCCAAACTAGGCACGGGAGAGGGCAGCAGCGCTCAGGCGTGAGATCAACAGAGGCAAGAGTCGCTCGATCCAGTGATCGGTCTTTCGGCCGTGGCGCAGGGGAAAAACAGGAAGAGTGGCAGTGGCATCAAGACTGGCTAGGGCACGACTCAGTGAGGAAGAAAACTCACGAGAGGGAGAAGAACTCGCCACTAGATGGCTGGTGAACCGACGCTAGGGCACAAAGATGATAACACTGATCGTGTCGAGAGAACACAGCGGTACCGGCAGGGTACAGCGGCGGCAGCAGGCGTTGCTGTGGTCGGCGTCGGCTACTGTGAACCCAAACTAGGGCACAGAAATCGGCCGGATGGAGTGGCGCGAGGAAGGAGGTAGAAGGGTTCAGCCGGCGGTGTCTCGTCGTACCAGAGGAGGAAGAGGGTCTCGGTTGTGCGGCTCGGGAGGAAGAAAACGAGAAGAAGGGGAAGTTGCCGAGGGTTAAGGCTTCGGCGGCCGGCTTCGGGCGGAGGAGAAGAGGGCGGTTAGGGCAAGAGGAGGCGCGTCGGGTGTCGGGGGAGAAGGAGTGAACGGCGACACTATTAAAGGGAAAGAAATAAAATAAAAAGAAAAGGAAATATAAACATTTCCTCTCTTAAATAGGGTAGCCTAAACAGACTTTCCTGGACCCCGTGTTTGTCCCTTTAACTCGTCCGTACGAGCTCTGAAAAATTCCCGAAAAATTTCCAAAAATTTTAAAAAATTCCCTTATTAATATTCGCCTATTTTCGATATTTTACATTTGTTGTATGCAAATTCTGCTAGGCTCAGATATTTGCACCAACTTCCCTTGAAATCTAGGGCACATGCTCGGAGCATATCTTCGAGTACCTGATTTACTCGCTCCGTCTGACCATCTGTCTGAGGATGGAAGGCTGTGCTGAATTTTAGCTTCATGCCCAAAGCTGACTGTAAACACTCCCAGAAGTGTGATGTGAACCTACTGTCTCTGTCTGAAATAATGGTTCGTGGGACTCCATGCAGCCTGACGATCTCCTTGAGATACAACTGAGCTAATTGCTCCATGGAATAGGATATTCTGATAGCTAGGAAGTGGGCTGATTTAGTCAACCTGTCGACTATTACCCAGATGGTGTCGAAACCATTCATGGTTCTGGGTAGTCCCACTATAAAATCCATAGAAATGTCTTCCCACTTCCATTCTGGAATCTGAATAGGCTGCAGAACTCCTCCTGGTCTCTGATGTTCTGTCTTGACCCTCTGGCAGGTCAGATAGGTGCTGACATATCTAGTGATGTCCCTCTTCATCCCAGGCCACCAAAATCGTTTCTTCAAGTCTTGGTACATTTTGGTGGAACTAGGATGCATCGCATAAGGAGTCCTGTGAGCCTCATCTAGAATTTTCCTCTGTAGTTCCTCCTGATCCGGAACACATAGCCTATCACCAAAATACAACACCTCGCTATCTGATATTCTGAACTCTCCACCTTTTGTTTCTGCTAATCCTTGCTTGATTTTCTGAATTTCAGGATCCTGTTCCTGAGCTGTCTGGATGTCACCAAGCAAGGTCGACTCTAAGGTCATAGTAGAGAGCTGCCCAACTATGAGTTCGAGACCAAAATCTGTGATATCTTTCTGTAGGGGTGGCGACATGGCTGCTAGAGATAATAAGGTAGCATTGGACTTCCTGCTAAGTGCATCTGCTACCCTATTGGCTTTCCCTAGGTGGTAGAGGATGTCTATATCGTAGTCCTTGACCAGCTCTAGCCATCTGCGTGTCACATATTCAGATCCTTCTAAGTGAAGAAGTACTTCAGACTCTGATGATCTGTATACACTCTGCACTGAGCTCCATACAAGTAATGTCTCCAAATCTTGAGAGCGAACACCACTGTTGCAAGCTCAAGGTCATGAGTAGGATAGTTCTTCTCATAATCCTTAAGTTGTCTGGAGGTGTAGGCGATTACCTTGCTATCTTGCATCAGCACTGCTCCTAGTCCCAACTTCGAGGCATCACTATATATATCAAAGCTATCTGCGTTCTCTGGTAGAGTCAGAATATGTGCACTGGTCAATCTCCTTTTTAGCTCGCTGAAGCTGTTCTCACAGTCCTCTGTCCACTGAAATTTTTTGTTCTTTCTGGTAAGAGCTGTCAGTGGGGAGGCTATCCTGGAGAAGTCCTCTACGAATTTCCTGTAGTAACCTGCTAATCCCAGAAAGCTTCTGATCTCACAGGCGTTCTTGGGTCTTTTCCAGTTACTCACAGCTTCTATCTTACTGGGATCTACCATGATACCATCCTTTGAGATGATATGACCCAGGAAGGACACCTGATCTAGCCAAAATTCACATTTGGTGAACTTGGCGTACAGCTGATTTTGCTGAAGGGTCTGCAATACTGTTTTCAGGTGCTCTACGTGTTCTTCCTGAGTTCTGGAATAGATAAGGATGTCATCGATGAACACGATAACGAACCTATCTAAATATTCTCTGAATACCCTGTTCATAAGGTCCATGAAAGTAGCTGGAGCATTTGTCACGCCAAAGGGCATGACTACGAACTCGTAATGTCCGTATCTAGTCCTGAATGCTGTCTTGGGTATGTCCCCTTCTTTAACCTTCACCTGATGATAACCTGATCTGAGGTCTATCTTAGAGAACACTGTTGCTCCCTTCAGCTGATCGAACAGGTCATCAATTCTGGGAAGAGGATATCTATTCTTGATCGTGACTTGGTTCAGTGCTCTGTAATCTATGCACAGGCGCATGCTCCCGTCCTTCTTCTTCACGAACAATACAGGCGCTCCCCATGGTGAGTGACTAGGACGGATGAAGCCCTTGTCAAGCAGCTCCTGTAGTTGCTCATGAAGTTCCTTCAGTTCTGCTGGAGCCATGCGGTAAGGTGCTTTGGAGATAGGATTTGTACCGGGAATGAGCTTTATCTCAAATTCGATCTCCCTGTCTGGTGCTAGGCCTGGTAACTCTTCAGGGAAGACTGCTGGGTAGTCACATACGACTCGGACCTCTGCTAGCTGTTGGTCCTTGTCCTGACTGGTGCTGACTACGTGTGCTAAGAACCCCGTACATCCTGAATCCATCAACCTCCGTGCCTTCATAGCTGAGAGAAACTTCTTGGCCTTTCTCCTGGGTTCTCCGACGAATTCGAACTGTGCTTCCGCTTCAGGTTGGAATATGACTTTCTGTTTACGGCATTCGATGGAAGCACCATATCTGATCAAGAAGTCCATCCCGAAGATGACATCGTAGTCAGTCATATTTAGCACTAACAGATCACAGAAGAGTTCTCTGTTTGCTATAATGACTGGCACTGCTCTGAGCCAGTGCGTGGACGCCATAATTTCTCCTGAAGGTAACGTCGTAAGGAACTGGCTACCGAGTACCTCTGGAGGTACTGCTAACTTCTCAGCAAATGCTCTGGATATGTATGAATGGGTTGCCCCAGTATCGAATAAGACAGTTGTACTTTGCTGTAAAATACTAATCTGACCTGTAACAACTGTCGAGGCATTTGCTGCGTCCTCTCTGGTGAGTGAGTATATCCTCGCATTGGTCGTAGCTGGAGGGGCTTCTAATCTGCCCTGGCTGATATATGGACCATCTAAAGCGGCCTGCATCTGATATAACTGAGCTGGATGGCCTCCATACTGAATCGGCTGTGGCTGAGGAAGACTGGTCTTGTTTGGACACTGATTGGCCATATGCCCTTCCTGTCCGCATTCAAAACATCCTCGTGTACCCTTACGACAAACTCCAGGATGGAATTTCCCACAAGTAGCACACTTTAGATAGCTGGGCTGCTTGCTGGCTGACCCTCCTTTTGGGTAACTCCCTGGTTTGCGCTTGTTGCTGGTGTTCCCTTTCCAGTTAGAGCCATGGGAGCTGTAGCCCTGCTGTTTCTGAGTGCCTGAGCCTCCTTGACCTTTAGCTTCTGAGAGGACTTGCTTCTGCTGCTTGATGTTATTCTGGTAATGCTCAGTGATTAGAGCACTGCTCACTAATTCTTCCGTGGTTTGTGGCCTATGAACGCTACCAGTCACGTTCATTGCTATTTCCGGCCTCATCATCTTGAGCATCAACCGGATTCGTTCCCTTTCTGTGCTGACTAATTCAGGGCATAGACGAGCCAACCTGTTGAATTTCTTCACGGCTTCCTCAACTGATAGTTTGCCCTGATGAAACTCAGTGAACTCGTCGTAGTGGCGGTTTGTGACCCGCATGTGAAAGAATTCTTCAAAGAACTCCTTCTCGAAGTCTGCCCATGTCATCTGGTTTACTGGGCGCTTCGCTCTGATTCTCTCCCACCACATACTGGCGTCCCCTGTCAGGCAGAAGGAGGCACACTTCACTTTTTCCTGTTCCGGCCAGTCCAAAAGCTCCATCGTCCTCTCTAGTGTTTAGAACCATGCTTGAGCATCCCATGGTTCATTGCTGCCTGAGATATTCTCTGACTTGACTCTCTGCCACTAGATCAGATAGGCTTCCCTCTTTTGCCTCTGCTACTGGGGCTGCTGGTGCTGTAGGCTGGACTGGTGGAACCTCTATAAATGCTGGGGTTGCTAGGTCAGGTTCAGGGGTGACTGTGGGAGTATTCTGCTGATTAGCCCTAAGAGTGGCTATCTCCTGCTGCTGTTCAGCTAACTGCTGCTGTAACTGAGCCACCAATGCTATCAGGTCTGGGGGAGGCACTGAACTGCCTGCCTAATGCTGAGACTCAGTAGCTGGTGCCCTTCTAGCTGGGCGTCCTCGTGCCATTTCTAAAGACATAGAGGACATACATAATTAACACAATCATAATGAAGTAACTACTGTTATCATGTCAAATACTATCATACACAAGCATGCTTTAGTTATATGTAAACATGAAAACAAGAAACATAAATACAGTGAGAGATGTTCTTACTTGGAAGCTGCAGGTACAATGCTGATGTGTGTGTAGGAAGTATGGAACACTGCTCTGATACCACTCTGTAACGACCCGCCTCCTACTAACTAGGTTGTGAGGCTGATCGCTACATTATACTGTGATAAATTACTATTACGGAAATCTGGATTGATTAAAATTTTGCTAAACTGATTACTGTAGAATCTGAACTTAATATTCTAAGTGTACCTAGGAGTTGTACACATGCTAGGGAAGATAATCTATGCCTCTCGGATGACCTACTAGCTGTAATCAGGCATTTCAATCGACCCATGGATCGATTGGGCTGTCGGATCGATCCAGTGATCGATCCAGCTTGATACTGGCACGGAAGAAGACTCTGGATCGGTCGGCTGACCGATCCATAAGCTATTTCGCTTCTGTATGCGGCTGGATCGGTCTACCGACCGATCCAGGAGCACACATCGCTTCTGTATGTGGCTGGATCGGTCTACCGACCGATCCAGGAGCACACTGATCGGTCGGTAGACCGATCCAGTGGCTCACTGATCGGTCGGCTGACTGATCAGTGAACTTCTGTGCTCTCTGTTCGCGACTGGATCGGTCAGCTGACCGATCCAGTGGCACAACCCAACTCTGATCGATCTGTAGATCGATCTGGGTTTCTGATTTCGCACTGAAACTCTGATTTCAGCACTAGTTCGTGTCAAAATCTCATATAAGAGTTCTAAAATCAATTGAAATAAGTTCTAACATCTATTAACTAGCATTCCAACATAATTACTAACAACTTAAACAAATCTTCCATAGTTTAAACATTCTAAGGTCTAAAAGTGCATAAAGGTACTCGAGAAAAGAAACTAAGTTCTTAATTTGCTAAACTCCCTAAGGATCTTCATTCCAGGTTCCTGCCACACACACCATCACTGCATTGACCTTCAGCTTCCTCTGCTAATCCATTTTTCCTTTACCTTTATCTGCAGTATAAGGAAAAAGTATCTGTAAGCTTTAAGCTTAGTAAGAAACCATCTACCTCACAAAAACATGAAACGATGCAATCATGTTTTTAAAGAATGCTATTTAAAAACATACACTGGATTTGTTAAAGCATGGCATACTGAAGTTACATGGCATAAACACTGAAACATGGCATGCATAATAAAATCTAAGCATGGAGCTATCTCATGGTATCAACTAGGAGAACTAAACTGAAACTGAAACTAAAACTGAGCTAAAACTATATTCACATAACTAGATTACGAATTTGAAAGCTATTATCATAATAAGTGAAAATAGTAATCATGCTGTTGTTTGGGCCCAGCAACTGCTATGCGCGCATCCCTAGCTAGACTCGGGTTTGCAAGTCCCACATTTAGTAGGGTTTACTAGGTTATCTAAACCTAGGGACGACTGTGGGAGCCCAACCCAATGGACATCTGGTCCAGTACAGTGCCACTGAAAATAAAATACTGAATATAGCTACTGATTGTTTATTTTGCTGTTTCTAGGTTATCTGAACCTAGAGCTAGGTTATCTAAACCTAGAGGCGACTGTGGGAGCCCACCCATTGGACCGTAGTCCCATGTAAGCTAAAACTAGACTAATATACTGATTTAAATGCTACTAATGCATTTAAATGAGCTGTTAAAAATATCTGAAGTAGTATTTAGCTACAATAATCATTTTGTCGAACACTTGGTGTGCTCCAACTCTCCCCTCTAATAGGGAGACCACCTCTAGGCACCCGACAACGTCTAGAGCCTCCAACTGAAGGAGAACAACGTGTCTGGCCCATCTAGAGGTGCTCAACTAGGTCCCTAATTTGCGAGGAGGGTTTAAACACACCCTGAGTGCCGAAAAAATCTGCATATAGCTAAACTAAAGGCATGCAATCAAACGAAAGCTACTTATACTGCAGCTGAGGGGTTTCTTACCTCGTGCGCTAGTTTTCTTACGAATCTAGTCGCTAGTTTTCCGGTGGGGACGATCCTCTCGCGTCTACGTGTTCTTCTCGCAGAGGGGAACGTCCTCGTGTCGGAGTCGTCGCCGGAAGGTGCTCCTAGAGCCCTTAGGGAAGGAACCCTAGGTTGTTCTTGTGGTTGGCGCCGAGAGAAGGAGAGGAGAAGGGGAGTCGGCGGTGAGGGTTGGAGAGGAGAAGTTGCCGAACCAAACAAAAATAAACCAAACCCCACTTAAACTTCCTATTTATATTAAGTGGGTACTTTGGCCCAACTCTAATATAAATTAAATCGTTTCCCTTTCCTTTCAGCACGGCCCTGCTGGGTTCATCTGGTTACTAAGGCTAACTAAAAGTTATCGGATCCGAGAGGTCCCGGGCTCGATTCTCGCCTAAGCTATTTTGCGGTTCTAATTATTTTTGCTACTTCCGCTATTCTAAAAATTCCGGAAAAATATCTAAAAATTCCAGAAAAATCATAGAATATTTCTAATGCAGTTTTGAGAATTTTCGGGCGTTACAGATTTTGACCATTTAGCATTACCCTTAATATTAACAGCGCACTCTATATGTTGTAGAAAGATTTATTAGAATTATATTTTTTCTTCATTTGTAAAATTATAATATTATCTGTAGGGCATTTAATTGGGGGTGTCGTAAAAATTATTATTAATAATGTGCCCTAATTGTGCGCCGTTAATGACCTACTACGGAAAGTCATATTCGTTGTAGTGGGGTGAATAGATCCACCATAAAGGTCTATCTAGTCTACCGTAAACGGTTCATGGTAAGGACAATATCAAATCTATTTATGGAGGAAGCTTTGCCAAAAAGCCAAGGAGGACGTATAGATCCACCATAAAAACTTATTTAGCTCACAGTAAATGACTCACAATAAAGACACATCAAATCCGTTAACAACTGATTAATTGCTAAAAGTGACTTCATAGGATTTGGGGATGACACCAGGTGACCCGAGACTCATGACACATGGAGAGATTAACATTGACTACTTGGAGCCACCGGTGGCTCTCGGACATAGGGCGGTGATACATGGCATGGGGTTGCAGGGCACCCACTGATAGAGGGCACAGGACAGAGCATGGACATCGTCCAGCTTGCCCAGCTTTTATTTAGCGCAGAGGTAATGAAAAATCCACTCTTCTTTTTCCCCGATGGTCGCTGCCACCGATAGAGACTCGTCGCCCAACCCCTAGGAGGATTTCCAGTTCTGTCGCAAGATCCTTGCCGTCACAGGCTGCTGCTACTACCTTTCTTTTTGTCTATTGCTTCAATTTTCTATTTCACGATTTTGACTTTCTTGCATGTATAAGAAATTAACAAGGACAGCGGGCACAATATTACCAGTCGATGAAGATTTCATGGAAATGACACATTTTATGCTAAAGAAGAGGTTACCAAGGTAAATCACCAGTTCAGAGGGGAGGTTCTTGGTCTACATGAATTTGATGATATCCTGGAAAGAGTGGCAAGCAAGAGGTAAAGTGATTAGCATTACTAACATGGAGGTCAGCAAAGGGAAGTTAAGCAGCTTCTCTAATGGAGAAAATTTAATCTCTTCTTGGAGTTATTGGTATTAAGGCCAAAATGGTGTACTTGAGGGAGGAAAGTAAGTAGTTTACCAGCCTTCATTCAGTGGCTATATAATATTCATTAAATATGGATGTGGCTTTTACCTGTCGATACTATCTAAAAATTCATAAATATTGCCATTAAGCTAAGACTTTAGAACGCGATAGGTTTTAAAGGATTACTTCTCTTACTTCATATTGTTAATTTGCTATTGTTGTATTTCTATATTTAGGCTCCTAGGATACTTTTAGAGGCCCCCAGTCTCGTGATAAAGAATAATTGTCCTATGAATATATATATGAAAACTTCATTGATAAATGTTTGTGCAAAGGTTGAAAATAAAGGAACACAATGTGGCTTCAGTTTCAATTGTTTCCTGATGCAAGTGAATATTTCCAAAAATGTCGGAGAGCCAATTAAAGTTGTTGTTTCTACTCTTGTTCTTGGACTAATTGTGCGGGGAATTGTTGGGAAGAATTGGATATCCCATAATTCGTATGATGTTCTAGATATTTGCATTAGTCTTGGCTTCTGATTGGAAGTTGCAGAACAGTTTTTTATGGGCTTGTTAAGGAATGTAGCTATTATTGAGGCTGTTGGACACAAGCCATTTCGAGATTTGTTTTTCCACAATGCTTAAGGCTCTTATGATCTTGTATCAATGATACTAGAGATTTTGAATTTGCATCAATGCTCGAGTTGCATATTTCTAGCAAAAATGTGAAAACAATGGATTTCTTTTTGAAGGTCTACTTTAAGGTCTCCAACTCAAAGCCTTAATCTGTTTATAAATGTGTTGACAAGATTGACGGCGGATGAAACAAATTTGGATGGTCTTATCAATCAACTTATTGGAATAGCAGAAGCTGCAAACCAATAATTGGCGTTATGGGTAAACACATCTTTGTTGGCAGGAGCTTTGATCTTCATCATATTATGGTGGTTGTATAAAATATGGCTCTTTAAAGAGTTGTCCCCACATATTTCATGGTCCTAATCAAACATGCTGTCGGATTAATATGATTTGTTGTCGATCTACTCTCATATAGTGCTACAGAAAGTTTGGAGCTTGTAATCTTTCATCAGCACATTGCTGATGTTGACTTTCTACTATTATTATGTATGACTATGGTGGCAATCAAGTGAGAAAACGGATAACACTTTCTTTAACCAGGGAGTCTGATCAATGCAAAGCATGTGTTTTCAGGATTAATTAGTTACAACATCAAAATCTCATCAGGGATTCAATATAATAGACTCATTGGCGATTTGTTGCCACCTCCATCAAGTTTTTATACGGAATAAGCTAGAATATGGATTATTCACCAACAACTTGCAATCATCTCTAAGTGTTTTGTTTTCTGACACTTCTGATTCTGCATCATATAACATGCTTTAATCAACTCGGTTCAAAGGGACCTACCTTGACTATCTATACCTTGCTTTAATCTATTCCTTATCAAGTTTCATTGAGAGTTGCCTTCTTCCATCAAGAGCATCAACTTCTGGCACCTCTTAGAATTCTAAATTTCTTGACCCAATTAGCTGCAGTTGAGCTACCATCCCAAGTTTATAATAAGGCACAGTTGAGGTTATACTCCTTTGAATTAAATGGCGAGGAAAGGAATTAACAGTAATTTTGGCACGCAATGGTTGAATTTTACACAGAATGGTGTTGAATTAGAGGCTATTATATTCTATTTTCAATATGCAAGCCAACGTTGGTTAAACTGAACCACGTTGTTGAAACTTATTTTTTATTAAACATCTTGGAGCTTCCATTGGTAATCTCAAAGAATCTTCATTAGCAAGATATGTCATTTATTTCTCATTACTACACTTATCCTTTTTAATATCATTTGTTCAATAACAATATCAACTGATAGTTTTCCATTTAGCGGATAGAATATTTTTCCTGCCTATATCCAATTCGTTGCAGTGACCTGGAGAAGCATAAAGATCTAATTAGCTACAGTCAGTCTTAGACCATATGGATTTTGTGGAGATAGAACACTGTTATATTTTGCTGCATTGCAAAATCTTAGGTTTGATATTCTCTGTTGATTTTCCATCGTTCCCAGACTACGCTCTCTATTTGGATCATAACTGATTGTATTATGTCGGAGACTGCACATGGAGCTTCATGGATCAAAATTGACATTTTCTATTCAGCATCTGAGAAAAACACGTGTTTTTTTAGATATTCTCTATTTTTTCATAAAATAATATCTCATTTCTTGAAAAAAATGTGAAAATTGTTAACCAAAAAAAATTTTCCCTTTTCTCAAAAAATAAAAATTAAAAAGAACCAAACAAGCTGCCTTAGAGTTTCTATTAGTAATCTCAAGGAGTTTTCACTAACAAGATAAGTCACCTATCTCTTATTGTTGCATTTTGCATCCTTTTTTCTTAACTCAGTATCAATATCGTCTAATAGTTTATACACATAAGTAGATGAATTATTTTTTGTCCTACCTATGCTCAGATTGATTTAGGGTTGTGTGTAACATCATTCTGCAGCGTCATTGTCTTGTTAATCTATTGAGTTCCATTATAAAAAATTGTGTTTTGCAAATCCTTATAGAAATGCTAGATGTCACAATTTGAAGTTCTTTGATAATCGGTCTAATATTAGTCATTAATGGAAAACAATTATCTTGCTTTTTCAATAAATCTGTCTAACTTTGTTTCAAGATATGTTTTGCAGTAAGATTATCATAATCAGTAGATTAGTTATATATCAATAAGCCTCCTGCAACTATGATGACCTATAGACATGTATCTCACAATAGCCCTCGGACACTATAACAACACTATATACTTAGCATTTGCTAACAACCTTCGGGCCAACTATGACAACCTCCTGGCTACTCCTATGATAGCATCTGAGCATCAGTATAACGACATATATGCTAGGTAGCTAGTGCATCTAGGCCATAATAATAGACAATGCGTCAAATATTACAACTATGACAGCCTCCAGGTTACTTCCTATGATAGTGTCCGGGCTGTAAGTACCTCATGGTAGTTTTGATGTGATCAACCAAGTTAAGTTAGGTCATGTTATCTTTTGATGTCTTGCGTCTAAGTGTACAGAAACTTAGGAGCACAGGAAGTCTACCAAAAGACGCAGCTAGCAAGAAGGACGGCACGGGAGAGAGTCAACGGGCTCGGCGCGTCCGAAGGAAGAGGTGCTGTGGAAGAGTACGCTGGTAGACGAGGAGGCGAGCGGCGTTTCTAAGGGACGAAAAGCCGGAGCGGAAGGTTGCTCGAGAAGGTCGAAAAATGGGTTCTTGTGAGCCCTATTCCGGATGGTTGAAATCACCCAAGCGAGCGGAACCAGAGCGAAAGACTTAGATATAAAGTCAATTGGAAGTTGACTCTGCTCCGGGAGCCCGAATCACCTGGGGCAGCCAGGGCGCCCTGAGTGTGCGCCCTAGTCAAGGGCTGGTTTAGCCCGGTCCAGGCACTCGGATCTGGTCTAGGCGCCCGGACCGGAAAACTTATCTTTTGCCAAGTTGTCATAATTCATTGCATTGTGGATAAAATTGTATCCACCCCTAGACACTCAGAACCCTTCCAAGTGCTCAGATCGGCGCTGTAAATACACCCTGATTTCAGCAGTTGAAGTAGAGCACTTGTAAACGATTTCTTTGTCTGTTCTACTACTGTGTAAGCTATCAATGTTGTAAGAGGCTTCTCCACCTAAAGGAGATTTTGATAGTGAGTTTTAATTGCCTTGGATTAGCAATCCTCTGATTACAAACCAAGTAATTCCTTCTATGTCTTTAGTTTTGGTTAATTTACTTCTTATTTCTTTTTCTTACAAGTGTTTGTTTTAATAAAGCTATAAGTTTCAAGGAAGGTGTTTTGTTTGTTTTAATTGTGTAGGGTAATTCACCCTCTCTTGCCGGTCGTAAGGGACCATCAATTGATATTAGAGGGAGGCAACTTCAGAAGGACTAACTACCAACCAAAGCACAAGAGATGACCGGACCAAGCATCTACCCACCTAAGTTTGAGGAAGAATTCACATTTTGAAAAAGAAAGATGGAGGTATTCTTCAAAATGAATTTTGATTTATTACTAATTTTGAAGTATGATTTTATAGCATTGAAGGACAAGGAAGAACATCAATGGACTAAGAAGGAGCAAGCAGACTTCGTAGCAAATGGACGAGCCGAATTTCATCTACACGAAGGTGCGTCCGAAGCCAAACTCGCGTACGGGACCTGCTTTGGAACTAGATCTGCAACCTCCGGTTAGAAGAAGGAGAAACAGTCGCACACCTTCACTCAAGAATCAAAGAACTCATCACCGGACTCATGAATCTCAGAGAAAAGGTAACCAACCGAGTTTTGCTGAGGTACGCGCTTAACACATTTCCTAGGACTCCTGAATGGTCAATCCTAGTAGATGCTTACTTGATCTCTAGGGACTTAGAGGTAAGTAATTTAGAAGAACTTTTTTCAACTTTTAAAATTCACGAATCTAAAAATGTAGATCTAAAGAAGGAATTAAAGCACAATATTGCCTTAAAGATAAAAATGGACAAACCAGATTTCGAGGCATCCCTTAATGATGACGAAATGACGTTTATGGTAAGAAAATTTAAAAAGTTATTTAAAGCTAATAAATTTAATCAAGTGCAGGGTAAAATGTGGAAAAGAAAAGTAAGATGCTACTATTGCAAAGAAGAAGGACACGTGAAAGACAACTGTCTAAAATTGAAGAACAAAGACAACGAAAAGAGCAAGGACAAAAGACCAATCCAGAAAAAACATAAGAACCTAAAGGCAACATGGGACGAAACTTTATCAGAATCAGAAATCAAAGCCTACGCCGGACTTGTGCTGATGAAAAGTCACCAAGAAGAAGAAGATGAAGCAAGTTCTTCCACAATAAACATCGAGAGCATCGATGAAGGGGGAGCAATGTCACAAGAAAGCAGCACTACAGGGGGAGCTTCATATCAAGGGATCGACAAGGTAAGTCAGGTACGGTCTCTACCTCCTGATAAGTTGTACAAGTTTATAAAAATCTTGTCTAAAACTTCCTGTAAATTAGAAATTGAGAATAAGAAATTATTAAAAGAAAATAAAATTTTAAAAGAACAAATACAAAATTTGAAAAATTCTACATGTTCAACGTTTATTCCTTCAAATTATAGAAATAATTCAAGACTTAATTGGAATTTTAGATTTTATAAGGACCAAGTTAGAAAGTTTTCACCAAAATATATCCTTAGAAAATTTTTAAATAATCTGGGTTCCAAAATCATGCCTGGATTGAATTTTTATGCATGTCTTACATTTGAATTGCTTTAATATTTTTTCTTTCTTAGAATTGATAAATTTTTCATATAATTTATGTTTGAAATAAATTTGATCCTAATTTTTCTGAGAAAGAGGAATTCAATACTCATCTATAAAAAAAAAACTTCATATTTTTTAACCATTGTATTATTTTTCTATGAATTTTTTTTAACAAAATTTATATTTTCCATTTAAAATTATTTTGTAGGGTTATCTTTGCTAACTTTATTTTTTCTATGAAACTATATCATTTTCTTTATTTAAGAAATTTTTTCTGAAATTTTTTGACTGTTGGTGAATTTTATATAAATTATTTATCTAAATATAATTTTTTAATATTAAAATTTTTTAAAAATTTAATTCTTGAAAATTTATTTTTTCTTTAAAAATGCATTCTCTATTACATTTTCAGAAAATTTATCATGATTTTTTAACATGGAAAGCATTTTTAAATAATTTTTTTTAAAGAATAATTTTTTGAAAATAATTTTTTTCTGCTTATATGAAATTCATAACTTTGTGAAAATGTTTTCACAGCTTTGAATATTTCTGCTTCACTATTGTAAAATTTTCAAACAATTAAACATAATTCTAATATTATTTTTTCCAAAAATTGTTTATAAATTACAAAAATCTAGATTTTTGAAATTTAAACTTGATGATTTTTTTGGATGATAATCACTATATTTTTATCCCTTAGACTTTGTTTTAAATTTATTTCTAAGTCATTTTACGCTTACCCCTATTTTAAATGTGATCAAAGGAGGAGAATTAGATGTTAAGTCTAGGAGGAGGAGGTTGATTTTGAATATTTTTTTCTTAAATGAAAAATGTGTACTTGCAAGTTTTCTATTATTTGTTTTTGATTTACCCTAACTTAACTTGAGATTGCTCACATCAAAAAGGGGGAGGTTGTAAGTATCCCATGGTAGTTTTGATGTAATTAACCAAGTCAAGTTAGGTCCTATTGTCTTTTGATGCCTTGTGTTTAAGTGTGCAGAAAATTAGGAGCAAAGGAAGTCGAGTAAAAAACACAGCTAGTGAGAAGGACGGCACGGAAGAGACTCAATGGGTTCGGTGTGTCCGAGGGACGAGGTGCTATGGAAGAGTATGCTGGCGTATGAGGAGGCGCAGGAGTTTCCGAGGGACGAGAAGCCGGAACGGAAGGTTGCTCAAGAAGGCCGTAAAATAGGTTTAGGTGAGCCCTATTTCGAATGGCCGAAATCACCCTAGCGAGCGGAACTGGAGCGAAAGACCAGGACAGAAAGTCAACTGGAAGTTGACTCTACTCCGGGAGCTCAGATCACCCGGGGCAGCCAGGGCGCCCCGGGTGCGCGCCCTGTTCGAGGGTTGGTTTCGCCCGGTCCAAGCGCTCGGACCAGAAAACTTATCTTTTGTCGAGCTGTCGTGATTTGTTACGTCGTAGATAAAATTTTATTCACCCCCAGTCGCCCGGATCAGTGTTATAAATACAACCCTGATTTCCGCAGTTGAAGTAGAACACCTGTAAATGATTTCTTTGTCTGTTCTACTACTATGTGAGCTGTCAACGCTGTAAGAGGCTTGTCTACCTAAAGGAGATTTTGATAGTGAGTTTAATTGTCTTAGATTAGCAATCCTCTGATTGCAAACCAAGTAATTCCTTCCGTGTCTCTGTCTTTAGTTAATTTTCTTCTTATTTCTTTTTCTTACAAGTGTTTGTTTTAATAAAGCTATTAGTTTCGAGGAAGGTGTTTTGTTTGTTTTTATTGTGCAGGTCAATTTACCCTCCTCTTGCCGGCCGCAAGGAACCATCACGGGCTACTCCTATGATAACCTCCGGGCATCAATATAACGACATATGTGTCAGGTAGCTAGTGCCTTTGGGCATAATAATGGCTAATGCGCCTTGTATTACTACTATGACAGCCTCCCGACTACTCTCTAAGGCAATCTCCTGGCTACTCTTGTGACAGCCTCCGGGCTACTACTCCTATGATACCCTCCGGACATCAATATAATAACATATGTGATAGGTAGCTAGTGCCTCCGGGTCATACTAACGTCCAATGCACCAAGTATTACTACTATGACATCTTTCGGGTTATTCTCTGTGGTAGCCTGGGCTACCACTTACTATGATAGCTTCCAAGCATTAGTATAATGGCTTAAAGATCAAGTATCTAATGCCTTCGAGTTGATAAGGGTCAATACGCTAGGTATTTCTACTCAATCAACCTCTAAACATCAGTACAATAGAGTATCTCCGAACCATAATAATGGCCAATGCGCCAGGTAATATATGTTATAACAGTCTCCGGGCTTTAGTATAATGGCTTAAAGGTCAGATAGTTAGTGCCTCCGGGACTTAATAACTGCCAACGCATCAAGTATAAGCTTACCGCCTCCAGGTACAACTATAACAAACCCTATATTATAATATCTTCTGAATTGTACTCTTCCATCATATGTCAGGTTGTATTATTTATTCATATATCAAAAGGGGTACTAGTTTTATGATCTTCTCATATTTTTTCAAGAGTCAATATTGTTTTTATCAATATTACTCAATAATATTCCCTAGTGGGATTGAATTTCTGATCTTCTTGGATTGCTTGGTAATATCCCTCGATAGGGTTTGGATTCCTTATTTTGTCCTCTTGTTCGTTAACAGCATATCAAGATTGATTTCCTGACATCATCAGTACTCCTAGTTACTACCCCTGGCAGGGTTAATCATATGTTTCTCTCAGTATTCTTACTGATCTATCTGGTTGCGATGTTATCAGACTTCTATTATTCATAGTTTCGTAGTTATCATCCTGACCAAGGAATTAAATTCCTCTCCTCAGTCAAAATAGTATTGAATTTCTAGTATTCTTGATGTTTTATTGTCCTTTTTTGGTTCTCTGTCCTATTGTTGTTCAATTCAACCTCTCTTGGTCTTCCGCACTAGCATATTAGGCTGTGAATTTCAACCATGGTTTGCTTTGCCTCTTGACAGCACATTACACATTCTCAATACTTGTCTCACTACGATCAGAATATACATTTCAAATAAATTATGGGTAATAGGATTTCTCATAGATATATTTGAGGCCACTTTGATGTTGAGGGCCTCTCCTCAAACTCTGGTTTCTGTAATACAATTTGTTTCTTGCTGTGGGCTTGCTATACTATGTCTTCTCTCATTTTTTATCTCAAGGAAATTATGAATATTCTTGATTGGGTAGCGATTATGCTGGCTGGTACTGGCACAATAAGCACTTTGAATGTATTGCTTAGCATTTATAATAGTCAGAGGCAAAAATAGGAACTGATGCACTCTGAAATTATTGAAGAAACTATGTTTGGTTTGGGGTTTGACATTCAATTCTGGATATAGGAATGACATCTATCACATCTGTATTGAGTTGTGTACTTGTGGAGCAGGGCTTCTCAAAGTTAACAGTGATTATGTGCATTTTCATTAGCATCTACTTCAGTGCCACCAGTTTTGTTTACCAGATTCAAGATTTAAAGTATGGAAGAGTTATCATGGTATTCACATGTGCAGCTGTAGCAGCGATCATTACTGGTGTTCTAACTGGTATGATTACTCGGGGCGAACGTTTAGCCTTATTCTCCAATTGCTTGGATGTCTCTCTTGTTAAGATGAGATTGTCACAAATGTAACTATCACAACCTTATTACTAGATATATTGAGTTTGCTATTGGGTACAGCTTGATATTGAGAATGCATTGAAGTTCCGGACATGAATTATTGATTCTCGATTGTAGTGTGTGTGTGTCATCTTCCTGCCAACTCTAGCTAGTGCAACTTGATTGGGAATCTGATATACTACTATTGTTGCTCAGGGTCGGGAATTCTAGAACTTATGTTGATAACTGCATTAGTTGAATGATACAAAGCTTTACAATGAAACTGCAGTTTAATGGGGGAAATTAGTTATTTGATGGTAATTGAATTTACCCCGAACTAAGTATTTTTAAACACTTCTTTATCAGACTTCATTCGACTTCGCTCCTCAATCCGACTTGAAGGAGGGATACTTGATGGTAACTAGATTTATTCCTAAGTTTTGTATTTTTAAACACTTCTTTATCAAACTTCATTCGACTTTGCTCCTTAGCTTGACTTGAAAGAACGACATTTGATGGTAATCAAATTTATCCTCAAATAATGGGTTATCTTTTCTTGAGCTTCGAGATTATTTTCATCCAAGTATTGAGAGCAAGATCTGCCGAATAATATGGCCAAATTCTGCCAAATAATATATCCAAGTTTATTTGTTCAATATGCCCAAGGTCATCTGAGCAATATAGTCAAGTTTATCTGAGAAACCAAAGTCCTCGGAGCTGCAGTACATTGTAGTAATAGTTTTGCTATAGTAGAAGCTATAGTAGAGAAGATATGGTGTTTGGAAAATCATATTTATCTCCCGAGAAACCAAATCAAAGTCTTTGGAGCTATAGTAGACTATAGTAGCAACCCTTCTACAGTAACGAAGATACAGTATTTGAGAAATCATATTTATCTCCTCAGCAATCAATTCCTGTATGCTACATTAAGCTACACTAAATGCAACAGTTCCAACTTTGCTATAGCATTAGAGGTTTTGAAGTTTTTGGATACATGATGATCGATGAATGGAGAAATAGGTAGTGGATGTCAAAGGCGGTTCTCTTGATGTCTTCCTTGTCTTACGTGGCAACCAATGAATGAAAGAACAATAACAGTCTACCATAAATCTCCTCTTCACTCACTCAGGCAAAAAGAACTAGAAAAATGCGAAGCATCCAATATGGAGATGCCTTTCACACATCTATATAAGCACAAGGAAAAGTAAGTCACAGAAAGTTGGTCATCTTATTTGATGGCCTCTTTTTTCATTTAGCTCAGGCTTCTCTTCTCCAAGACATGAGATTGACCTCCCACCTAACAATATCCAAATACATTGAGATGTAACATGGATTAAAGCTTGCGCGGCTCGCTAACACAACCCCTCTGATACTCAAGTAAGTAATCAAGCAGAGAAGGAAGAAGAAGAAGAATAAAAAGGAGGAAAAAGATGGATAAGAAAGCTAGTGGAAAGGAGTCACATCCGATTGTGAGAATAAGAGAACCAACCTCTATGCACTTTATCTCTTCCGTTGTTTATAAAGGAACAGTAGACATTGGTCTGATTTAGGGTTTCAACAAAATCTAGAAATTAGGATCCGACATTCCGAAGATGGTCAAATAATTTTATTTTATATTATTATATTTTCTGTGCTAACTCTGTGATGCAAAAGTCAAAAATTTTACAAAAGCTTATTCAAGTGTCGGGAAGGGATCTAGACACCCTAATCACCTTAGTTTGCGATAGAATGAGATAGCAAACTCTAATTGGTTGGCACATGTCAGCATCCAGGCACCTAGAATGGATCTAGGCACCTGGGATGGGATAGACTTGACCAGGATAGAGCTTCGTCCAGAATGTGCACCATCAGAGGTCCAAGCGCCTGGAAGTAGATAAGTTGACGACGAAGGTAGATCGGATAGACCTTGGTGGAGGCACCTAGAAAGAATCTAGGAGCCTGGAATGACCTATAAAAGAGCCTTCGACCAATAACTCTAAACACCATTTTCTATGCTTAAACAACACTTGTGCTACTCTGAAACTCTGTTATAATGCTGAAATGCTACTCCGACAGTAACCTCCAAGTCTATACTATTTTCGGGTTGTCGGTATAATTTTTTTTTTTATTACACTTCATTCCTTATTTGTAATAAAATGTCTTGTACTTATCGAACTCTTAGTGAATTGTCTAATGAAAGCAATTAATGAGTACAAGTCTTGGATTGGCAACATGAATTGTGAACCAAGTAAATAAAGTGTGTTAGTATTGTTTTCTTTTAATTCCACTATGATATCTCTTATGTCTTTCAAAAAAGTGAAGAGCGTTATCCCCCCCTCCCTTTGTCTTTTGATCCTATAATGAGATGGTCAGAAATGTTGCGGTAGTTCTTCCTTTAATATTTATTCAGAAAGGGGAACTAGCGAGCAACCACCCTTTTGGAAGAAGGGCGATCAAGATAGTTCACTGTTAGGATATTGTTCAAACGAGGCATTATTGGTGATGGATCAACAGGTGTACCATGGATTCGGTCGTTGATTTGGTCGATATTTAGAAGTAACGCCCCTGGAACTATGTGAGACTGAGTAATTACTAGTGGTTTTTCTCTAGGTGATGCTTCCTTTCTGTTAGCTAGGTAGGTATCTCCCTTTGGTTGCCAAGTCTTTTTTAAGATTGTTGCCACCAAATGTGTTATTCTTTTGTGCAATCTTGAATCTATGCTACCTTCATTGACATTTGGCAACGAGATTTGAGAAGATCCAAGAGAATATTTTGATTGATTCCCTGTTGCTGCTTTCCTGAATCGAGTCATAGTAGCTTTTTGTAGGATCTTCCCACTAACAACACCAATTTGATGGTCTCTGTTCCTGCATCGCTTGGGCTCCTCCTCTCCAAGACATGAGATCGGCTTCCCAACTGGCGAGATCCAAACACCTTGAGATGTAAACAGATTAGAGCTTGGGTCGGCTTGCCAACATGACCCCTCTGACACTCAAGTCAGCAATGGAGCAAAGAAGGAAGAAGAAGAAGACTAAAGAGGTGGAAGAATATGGAGAAGAAAACTAATGGAAAGGAGTCGGCTCCGCTTGCAAGAATAAGAGAACCAACCTCTATATACTTTACCTCTTCCATTGTTGATATAGATATTTGAAAGGAATCTCCATGTCATTTGCTTTCATGCCTTTTTACTTCTTCCCTCCTAGTAAGAGAAAACAAGGTTTCTGACAATCCCATATCCTACTTCCACTACTTGATCACCACGTAAGACGAGGAAGGCATCAAGGGAACTACCTCTGACACCCACTACTTGCCTCTCTATTCACCTATCACCACGTATAATGGAGAAGGAATCAAGGGAACTACTTATGACACTCACTACTTGCCTCTCCATTCATCAATCGCCGCGTGTTAATAACCAGAAGCTTCCTTGCTTATAATATCTTGAAGAGATCAATCTGTATTGCTCAAAAGGGCTTAACTATATTGCTCGGAGGAGCTTATCTACTTTGCTCAGCAAAATTTATCCAAACTGCTCGATGGAACTTATCCAAATTGCTCGGTAGAAATTACTCAAATTGCTCGGAGGAGCTTACCCATATTGTTCTGCGCAACTTAGTGATACTATTCTATGGGACTTAATGATCTTGTGGAACTTTAGTAATACTGCTCTGTAGAACTTGACGATTCTATTTTGTAGAAATTTAATGATATTGCTCTGTGGAACTTTAGTAATATTGTTCTACGGAACTTAATAACACTTCTCTGTAGAACTTTATGATATATTGCTAGTAAGAGAACCTCATTACCTTTGAACAGAGAATCTCGACTTATTTTGCTCGGAGGATCTCATTATCTTTGAACAATGGATCTTGACTTATATTGCTGGGAACCATTCATATATTATCCTATTGCTCGGAGGTAAAATTCCAGCTATTATCATTATTTTTGCAAGTGGAGACAACCCATCTCCTCCAAGCTCTCCTCTTCTTCTTCTTGTATCACATCTTGATGTAGGAGGAGATCCAAATTGAGTTTTTTTTAAGTAGTTATTTGTTAATTTTTATTTTTAATTATATTTAATTTTGTCCTAAATCTTAGGAACTAAGTCTTGTTAGTTAATTTATCCTAAATCTTAGGGAATAAGTCTAGTTGATTATTTTTCCGTTTAGATTTTTTTAAGGGTTTTGAGAGCTATATAAATTTATGCTTAGATGATGTTTAGAATAAGTTATTTTGATATTGAATCAATTGGTTTCGCTTAAGCCACATAATGACTACATCTCTTTTATTCATCTATTCTCGCTCTTATTTTTTCGAGAAGTTTTTTTTAAAACCTAGCTTGGGTTACTTCTTATTTCATTATTTCTTTCTTATTTTCTCGTTAATTCCTCTGAAAAGCACACCCCAGAATAATCTATATTCTGCTTAGCGTCAGTTGGTATCAAAGTTCATTAAGATCCAATGGAGGGTCATCGTTGACGTAGTCGTGGTCGTAACATGTAGGTTCCGAATGAGGCAGCCTAGCGCCGTAATCATAATATCTAGGATGTAATGATGATTAAGGATTTGTAGAAGAAAGTTGCGGGATTAACCCAATGTCTGGCAGTATGAGATTTTGAAGATCGTGAGATTTCTAATCATAACTCTGAGTCTACTTTTGAAAATCCATATCACCATCGTATTACATACCGGGAACACTGTAGTCAAGAGGAACGATATGGGGACTTTGGTTTTCGAGTTGATCTTCTAGATCTTTTTGGCACATTACAAGAGGAAGACTTCATTGATTGGCTCAATGAAGTAGCGAGGATTTTTTAGTACAAGTACCTGATCACGTCAAAGTAAAATTGGTCATTATCAAGTTCAAAGGTCGAGCCTCAACATGGTGGGAGCAGCTTCGTTGATCACAAGAGAGACAAGGTAAATCTAAAATCAGCGATTGGGAAAAATTGAAAAAACTTATGAGAACCCACTTTCTTTCCTTTGGCTATGCACAAACGTTGTTTCAACGACTCTATACATTGAGGCAAGGGGCTAGAATCGTCGACGACTATACGAAGGAATTCTACCAGCTTATTGCTAGGAATGATCTATCTGAAATCGAGGAGCAAACGACAGTACGATATTTAAGGGGATTACGACAACCCTTACAAGATTCCTTAAGCCTCCACTCATTTTGGACTGTTTCAGAGGCTTATCAGCGAGCTTTGATGTTTGAAAAATAGTTAAACCATTGACCAACAAATAAAAACAATCAAAACAATCGAGTTGTTCGTTCTCGGAGTTACGCCCTTCCCAGCATCTACCACAAGGTAATTCTAAGACCTCTATCAAGTGTCTTCGATGTGGTGTTAGGGGCATCAAGATTCAGATTGTAAAAGATCCCTAAATCAAAAAAAATAAAACTCTATTGGTTGAGGAAGACATGGAGGATGAATTCGAATAAATTGATGAGTCAATTTATGACTATGATATCGATAGCGAGATTCTTTATGGAGATGGTCATGAGACTCTCGTCGTACACAAGAGCCTACTAGTCCCCAAGGAAGAATCGGAAGAGGATTGCCTGAGAACTAGCATCTTTCATACAACTTGCACAGTTGTAGACAGAGTTTGTAAGATGATTATTGATAGTGGAAGCTGTGAAAATATTGTATCTGAAGAAGCTGTGCAAAAGCTGCAGTTGAAGACGGATTGTCATCCAAAACCCTAGAAGTTGTAATGACTGAGCAAAGGGAGTGAAGTAACCATAAATAGAAAGTGTCTTTTAACTTTTTCTATTGGCAACAAACATTACGATCGAGCATGGTGTGATGTTGTATCAATGGGCGCATGTCATGTATTGTTGGAACGACCTTGGCAATATGATCGTAGCGTCATCCATAATGGACGGAAGAACACCTACACCCTCAGCATCGAAGGAAGGAATATCGTATTGGCTCCTAGACGAGAAGGAACCCCTTCAAATTTGGTAACCAATAACTCTACACTACTTTCTATGTCTAGAATTTTGAACGAGATGAAGCACGAAGACATGGTCTATGCTTTGCTTCCTTACAAAAATGATGAAATAGACCTAGACTCGGATTTACCACCTAAGGTGCAATAACTCCTATCTGACTTTGCTAATTTAATGGATGAAGACCTTCCTATGAGACTTCCCCCTATGAGAGACATTCAATACCAAATTGATCTCGTTCCATGGTCAAGCTTACCTAACCGGCCGATAAATCGTCTTATCCATAAGGATGCCAAAGAACTACAACGACAAGTTGTGGATATATTGAGACGAGGCTACATTCGTGAGAGTATGAACCCTTGTGCAGTCTCTGCCCTACTCGTGCCAAAGAAAGACGGTTCGTTGCGCATGTGTATTGATAGCAGAGCCATTAACAAAATCATGGTGAAATATAGATTTCCGATTCCACGCTTAGATGACATGTTGGATCAACTCTCTGATTCAAAGATCTTCTCCAAGATCGATCTTAAGAGTGGATACCACCAGATTCGAATTAAACCTGGAGATGAATGGAAGACGACCTTCAAGACACAACATGGGTTGTGCAAGTGGACGGGCATGCCTTTCGAACTATCCAATGCACCCAGCACATTTATGAGATTCATGCATTAGGTTTTGTGGCCTTTCATGGGAAGATTCGTGGCTTTGATGACATCCCCATTTATAGCCTGACACGAGCTTTTCACCTTGATCACCTCCGCACTATTTTTGAGAAGCTAATGGCGGAACACTTGTTCATCAACGACAAGAAGTGTTCTTTCTGCACGACCATAGTTTCATTTCTTGAATTTATAGTATCTATCGATGGTGTTAGTGCAGATCCATCAAAGATAAACACAATCTTAGAGTGGTCGTAGCCAAAAACCATTCACGATGTCCAAAGTTTTCATGGATTAGTCTCTTTTTACTGTAGATTCATTCAGAATTTTAGCTCCTTAATTGTTCCTATCACTGAGTGTCGCAAGGGGTGCGAGTTTAAGTGTACTGAAGTGGCTACGACTAGTTTTCAACTAGTAAAGCAAAAGATGACAGAAACACTTGTTCTAGCAATTCCAGATTTCGACAAACTATTCGAAGTAAACTGTGGCGCATCTAGCATTGGCATTGGTGGTGTTCTAAGTCAATCAGGACACCCTATTGCTTTTTTAGTGAGAAACTATCTGGTGCTAAGAAAAATTATTCTGCCCATGACTTGAAATTCTATGTTATTGTGCAATTCTTGAAGCATTGGTGTCATTATCTTGTGCAGAAAGAATTTATCTTATCCACTGATCATGAGGCTTTAAAGTACATCAATGACCTACATAAGCTGAGTAGTCGACAGGCCAAGTGGGTAAACTACTTGCAGGAGTTCACCTTCTGTTGAAGCATCAATTCGGGAGTCTCGATCGTGTTGCAAATGCTCTAAGCCGTCGTTCTTCCCTGCTTACTACCATGAACATTAGAGTTGTCGGCTTTGGATCTTTCTCAGATATGTATATTGATGACCCTTCTTTTGGCAAGATATTTCAGTAGGTAAATAATGGTCTTCGCAATAACTTTTTTTGCACAATGGTAATCTATTTCATGGACTACAATTATGCATTACGGACTGTTCCTTAAGCGCATTATCAATGAATTGCATAATGAAGGGCATTTTGGCCGAGATAAGACATTAGCCCTCATCTCTTCTGACTTCTATTGGCCCAACCTAACCAGTGATGTAGCTCATTTCGTGAACCGTTGCTTTATTTGTCAGCAATCTAAGGGAACTCTTATCAATGCTGGTTTGTATACTCCCTTACCAATTCTCGAAGCCCCTTGGTGCGAGGTTAGTATGAATTTCGTATTGGGTTTACCTCGCACCCAACGGACTACAAATTCTATTCTAGTTGTGGTGGACCAATTCTCCAAGATGGCTCACTTTGTGATGTGCAGAAAAATCATGGATGTTGTTCGGATTGCCACCCTCTTCTTTAAAGAGATTGTGCGTTTACTCGGTATTCTGCAAACTATTACTTCATACCGTGATACTAAATTTGTCAGTCAATTTTGGAAGACTTTATGGAGAAAACTAGGGACAAAACTAAACTTCAACAGCGTCTATCACCCTCAGATGGATGGTCAGACCGAGGTAGTGAATCAGAGCTTAGGAAATCTTCTAAGATGTCTCACAAGAACCAAACTAAAGCAATGAGATATGGTTTTACCTCAAGTAGAATTCGCATACAATAGATCAAAGAATAGGACCACTGGTTTGAGTCCTTTTGAAGTTGTTTATGGACAAAACTCATCTGGGGTACTAGATTTAGTCCCTATTTCGCATCCAGGACAAACTAACCCCAAGGCTGAGGAGATGACTGAGCATTTGTGAGTTATTCATGAGCAGGTTAAGCAGGCTATTCAAGAAAGCAACACTAAATACAATATCAGGGCAGATCGACATCGACATTAGGTTCATTTTACGTTGGTAATATGGTTTGGGTTGTATTAACTCGTGACTATTTTCCTGTTGGTGAATACAACAAGCTCAAAGATTGAAAGATTGGACCTTGCGAGATAATAGAAAAGATTAATGACAATGTCTATAAGTTGCGTCTTCCTAGTCATTTAAAATTTTTTGATGTTTTTAATATAAAACACCTAAGTCATTGTGCTCTGGAGCCGGATACACCCACCCTAAACTTGAGGATGAGTTCTCTTCAACTCCAGGCGATTGATGCAGGAGGAGATCCAAATTGAGTTTTTTTTTTAAGTAGTTATTTGTTAATTTTTTATTTTTAATTATATTTAATTTTATCCTAAATCTTAGGAACAAAGTCTTGTAAGTTAATTTATTCTAAATTTTAGGGAATAAGTCTAGTTGGTTATTTTTTTCGTTTAGATTTTTTTGAGAGTTTTGAGAGCTATATAAAACTATGCTTTGATGATGTTTAGGACAAGTTATTTTGATATTGAATCAATTGGTTTCACTTAAACTACGTTATGGCTACATCTCTTTTATTCTTCTATTCTCACTCTTATTTTTTCAAGAAGATTTTTTTAAAACCTAGCTTAGGCTACTTCTTATCTCGTTATTTATCTCTTGTTTTCTCGTTAATTCTTCTGAAACATCATGTCCCAAAATAATCTATATTCTGCTTGGCATCACATCTTTTTCTTCCTCCTTCCTCGGTGACTGAGTTGAGCATCGGAGGACCGTGCTAATAAGCCATGTCCTCTAATCTGTGTTACTTCTTATAGTGTTAGATCTCATAAGTTGGAAGGCAAATTTAAATTTTCTAGAGAGGTGGAGCCCGAATAAGTAGAAAAAGAGACCATTATTAATAAATATATTATTTTAAATAATATCATTTTTATTAATATATATATATATATAATATAAAATATAATACATATAATAAATATATTCTATATCTTGACCTCTCAAAATTAAAATATATCAAAATCACCTAGCCTGGTTAATAAAGCCCCGCCTATGAAGACATGGGCATTAATGTGCTTTCAACCGTCGTTGTGCCACCAAGGGCTCTTCTCCATGAATTATGCGTGCAACTAAAGGATACTGGATTTTTAAATTGTCCATTATGAGCATCTCTCGATTTATTTAGGAGGTCTATAGAAAACTTTTGTGGAATCAGATCGGTCACCCTGAGGGCTAGTCAATGAGACTGAGTTTATCATTTTTTTTCTCCACAAATCGTGCATCCCCTGGGACTATAGTGTAGCAGTAAGGGTGTTCAGTTATCATTTAAGTATTCACGGTTCGATTCCCAATTATAATATATTTGTAAGAATTTTTTTTCCAAATGAGACTTGTAATTAAAGGATGCTGGACTTCTGGGCCGCTCATCGCATGTACTTCCCGATTTATCCTGATGATCGGTAAGAAAACTTCTGTGGGGTCGGATCAATTATCCCAGGCTCAACGTTATCTAGCTTGGTTAGTTTTTTTTTTTCTTCTCCATGATTGTGTCTCGAGGCTATGGGGTAACGGTAAGGGCACTCAGTTATTTTTCAAGTATCCATGATTTGATTTTTAGCTATAATATATTTGTAAAAAAAATTTTTCTACATGAGACTTATAACTAAAAGATATTAAATTTTTTATTTTTAGCTACTAAATTTTTAATTTTTAGTTACGGTATATTTATAAAAAAAAAAATCTCTAAATAAACTTAAAACTTCGGGATACTAAATTTTGAGATATCTATGCTGAGTTTTTGAGATATCTCAATCTGATTAAATCATTTTTCTTCTCCACGTTCGCGATGACGATGTCTATCCTCCTAATGCATCCGCTAAAGCTCACCTATTTCTCCAATTGTGTTAGCTGATTGCACACGTGCAGACTGAGAGCATGCATGTGTAGGCAATTGAACTAATACCTTGAATAGTACGGCACTATAACGACACAGATTGATGTGCACAATATGTGCAACGTAACATACGATAATTTACCTAGTGCCGATGAGTTTTGTGCATTAGTGCAGGATCGAAATAAATTTTTTTACAATGTAATTAAATGACACTATTTGGTGTTTAGTTCTATAGAATGAAATAAATCATTCCTCGTATTGCTTATTCCTATATTATCATTTAAACAGTAACATAAAATCACGAAGAAGAGAATAATTGCTTTTATTCTATTCCATTCTACGCCACTAATTAAATGCACCCTTAATGTATTATTTGATAGCGATAGGGTTTAATTTAACAAGAAGACAGTTTAGTTAAGTGTTTGTTAATCTAGCCAGTTTATATTATATGGGGTCCATTTGGTTAGTTAACTATTTCATGTCCGTCCATTTAGTCGGTTATTTCATGTTCGCCTGCTTTTATTTAAGTTAATTACATTGGTCGATCAATAATGCAGATCTATAGTATCATTTAAAATATTTGTCGTTAGACATTTTAAGCATATTTTTTTTCATGAATATATTAAATTTAGAGGAGTAAACTATTACTGTCATTAAGAAAAGATTAGCATATTTAGAAAACTTAATACCAGTGATGATTATCTTTCCTTTTCTTAATTAATCATGTAGTTACCATTTGTGAGTCGGGAATACAATCAAATCTCATATTAAAAATAAATGAAAAAGATCATAATTTAAAATATGAAAGATATTTATATTAGTTTGAGACTTTTGGATAGAATTCAAAAATAAATTTATGAGAATTTAGGTCCAAAGTGAAGAATATCATATTATTATAGAGATATTTAAATTATAAGTGGATAATATCATACAATTATGGAAATATATGAATTTGTTTGACCCTAACAAGTGATATCAAAGTAAGATTACTCTTTACCGGACTAACCATTGGAAGAAGCACGAGTTAAAGTTATGGTCCAGACCGGATGTCATGTGGGATGACCTTGAACAAGTTGAGGGGAGCCCCGGAGCAGGTCAAGTGTGACCGAATGATTATGGAAAGACCCAGAGTAGGTCAAAAGTTATCAGATACCTGAGAGGAAAACCAAACTATGAGATTAATGATGGCTCTTTGTTTGAAAAGAGGATTGTTTGGAATAAAATCAAAGTCCTACATTGGAAATAAATGAAAAAGATTATGAATTTAAAAGATGAAAGATATTTTCATTGGCACGAGGTCTTTAGGGTAAAGTCTAAAAAAAAATCCATAATGCTTAGGCTTAAAGTGGACAACGAGAGCATATGCAGGATTCAAAACTACCTGAGGTTGATCATCATCCAAAATTTACAATACTAAATTTTTTAATTAAAAATTCATACTTAAAAATTTATAAACATCATCGTCCAATATTACCGCAACTCAAATAATCACAACTAATTTCTAAATATTCAAAATAATTTTAAAGTTATCAAATTTTATCTTAAAGTAGCGTAATTTCAAAACCTATAAACTAGCAAATAAACAATATTAGCATGATATATGGGTTGAAATGAAACTAAATCAAATATGTAAAATTCTCACTCAAGATGGCCGCAAATCAAACATATATAACAAATTAATTAATCAATTTTCAATGTCAAGAAATAATTATTTATCAATTCTTATTCCAAATTGATTGTTGTACCTACGATAATCTCTTTGAATGAGAATACTAGAATATTAAAAAATAAGGAAAACTATGATTCACATTGGTTTAGGCAATGCCAGAGTTGTAAGTTGTCGCCTTTGGCACTCCGACAGTGGATGGTAGAAGATAGCGGAATTAGCAATGTTTGTTGTGATGAAAAAAGCAAACAACAATATTTGTTGTAGTTTGTTAGAATAAGGAAGAAGATATGAAACAGAAACCTAGTAAGATAGAAAAAGGAAGGAAGGAGAACCTTTGTCCTCTTTGTTGATGGCCTTGGCTAATTTTGATGGGCTCCGACGATGACCTTGACTGGCTCCGACGATGACCCTGACTAGCTCCGACGCCTATTATTGGGGTTTGTTGTTGGCAAGGAAAAGAAGACGGTAACTAGGGCTGCTATTGTTGAGAAGAGGAGAGGGAAAAGATGTAGTTTAGTGGCAGGAGAAAAAGAAGAAGAAGAAGAAGAAGAAGAAGAAGAGAAGGGTGGTGTGTTGGGTGAAGTTGCTGGCGCATGGAAGAGGGCGGTGTGTAGCAGTGGGTGAAGGATCGATAGAAAGTGATAGGGGGGTGAATATCACACATTAAAAACTCTTTTCATAAAGTAAAAATAAGAGCAGTGCAGCAGAAAATGAAATACACATTTCGGTTACTTGATTCGGAGTCTAGGCCAACTCTTACTCCAAGACCTACGATCCTTGATCGCACCGTTGGGCAATTTACTATAATTCTTCTTTCCAAAACTTTCGGAAAGAAACAATTCGTATAATGAAAGATGTAAGATAGTAACAATCTACTATCATACTAGAAAATAAGTACAATGTAAGCTAATAAAAATTATACCGACAGAAGAATAAGGATGTAGCTAGTCGACACTTCTTGGAGCAATAACTTGCCTATGAAGATGTAGTAGTAGCACGAGCATCTTTATACACGGATCAACAGGAAATAGATATCCAGCCTCGGACCTCGAGCTCAACTTTTATAAGAATTATTACCGTTCGGTCAACTGATCCTTGGGTTCGATCGACTAAACCCACTCCCTTCCTTCTTCGATGAGATACGATCTTCGAGCATTGATGACATTTAATGGTTCGGTCGACCCATCGACTGAACGGTGAACTTTCCCCATTCTTCAAGGTTCTTCATTAATGAGCATTTAATGTGATAATTGTTTAGTTGACCGATCCCTTGGTTCGGTCGACCGATCAACCAGGCTTTCATCTTTGCTTTTGATCGATCTGATCTATGCCACATCATCAAGGTTAGGTCTACCGATCAAGCTTCGATTATACTCTGCTTTGCTTTGGTCTGAACTAGTCTCTGATCTGAATTAGCCTTGTTTGGTTGACCGTTCTCTGTGTTCGATTAACCGATCAAGTCGCTCCCTGGAAAACAGAGTTAGACAATTCCCTACAAAACAAAAGTTAGCATAGTAATAAGATGCATGAGTAGTAATAGACAGTAAGTAACATTATCTTTATCTCAACTTTAGAAACCTTCCCAGTTTCTTCAATTGGATTAGCGACCTAGGGTTTGTTCCTTTTCAGAATACGACCTCACTATCGCTCCCTCCAGTTGCTTATCTCAAGCTACTTGTCAAAATTGGTCCTCCAGACCTATTTGAACTTTATTGCTTAGCATCGGATCGACACATAGGATTTCCCTTCGATCTACGGTCCTCCAGACCTATCGAGCTTTCCTGCCCAGTGTCGGGTCCTCTCGACCCACTTGGGCTTTCTACCTGGCTTCCACAATCTGCTAAGGCTTTCTCCAGGTTGAATAAACATCCTGCACACTTAGTTAACTTGTTAGATCCAACATAACTTAACTTGAACCTTTGGCAACATTAAAACTCAGGTTTGATTCTGGTTCACTTTGCACCAACAAACTCTCCCTTTTTGATGTTTAGCAACCAAGGTTCACAGTTAAGTTAATATATGTAAAGATATAAGTAAACAAGTATTTTTAATTTAACCCTTCCCCTGAGTTAAATTGTTAGTTAGAGCCCTAGAGCCAATTATATGATGATTGTTGTATGGACTCGATGTATCATATTCCTATATACTTATAAAGGTATTTCTTTATGATTATTATACTTACTTGTATTGGTGCTAAATAACTAAGTATAATAGCGTCCTTGAGTAGAAGATTCTTATCTATATCAATCGATTGGTTGAATCGATAATGAGATGATATAGAGAACACTACTCTTAATCATTCCTAGTCAAGTATTAACATTCAGGGACAATGTTAATGCGACGAGACTAGCATGTAGGTCAACTCGATGCCTTGATCTCACAAGTCATGGATATAGAGATATCAAGTTGACACATGGGTATGCATCGGAGAATGTATACTGAATGACCCGCCATGAGAAAGTATCATGGATCATTATATGAGTGTCATATACTTTCTCATGTGACTATTAGTATGACTACCAGTTCTTGGACATGAAGTGTCACGCCCCGGAGGAGTCACTGTCCGAAGAAATTTTGGCAGCATCTCCCCTGTACGGCGGACAATCTGAAAATTTCTACATCTCCATATACCTTAGCCACATGCGGCGGGAATAATAACAGAAATAAAATACAACACACAGACATTCCACGCAGTTTAATAAGCAATGATAAGAAGACTCAAAATCCACCCTACTCAACTACACTCATAAAGCACAAATCCGACAAACTCACCTCTTCTGCCGTCCAGGCAGGTATGTAGCAAGACACATCCAAAAACCAAAAAAACCATCGACACATAAAATTCATACCAGATCCATAGTATCAAAAATCCATAGTTTCAAAAACAGATTAAGTCTGAACATAGACTAATAAAGAAGAAAAACCAAAAGATTACTAAGCCCTCGTGGTCAGCAAGGGACTAACGACTGGAACTCTCTCCTGACAGCAGCAACCTGAAAAATAACAACAATGGAGGCGGGGTGAGTCCAACACTCAGCAGGTACAACTGATATACAAAGTAGGGAAATAACACCTAGCACTAATCATGCATACAGTCTCCTGATATAAGAAAGATAAAAATGCATCTGAAGTAAACAGGAGAGAAATTGTACTAACCAGGACCTAGGTATAAGGATAAACAGTCCGAGTGATATGGAAATCTTGTATGCATGTCAAACATAGGTATCCAAACAATATGCAGCATATAAATGCAGCAAACACAAACACAAACAATAAATGCATCATGCATATGATGCCAATGATGCGTCCTGGTCACCCCTGACGCCAGTCGATCATCTCACACAATAGTGAGGCCGAGTGGGTAGGGCTGTGACAACCGTGCACTCTGTCGTCACTACTCCTGATGAGTGATCGAGTGGACGGGATGCTGTTGGAGTACACCTATCTTCCTACCCCAAATCATAAATGGGGAAGCGCAATGCTCTCAACTCCCGGTACACGATGACGGGGAGGAATCCCTGCTGGCTAACACATTGCATCACGCTACCCATGAGCGGACCAACGGAGCCAAACAAAGTCACTGCTGCAACACACACTGCCTGAATCGACCACTAACCCATGAGTGGTGGTGTGTGCAGATTCATGTAACTGGAGATGTGCTCAACAATAATGAAGCGGACTATCACACAGTATGCAATCATGCAAATGGTGCATGGCACTAACCACAAAATATCCTGAGCTAAACCATGTATATATATAGAAAGTGCACCATAAGTCAATGGATCAAAACAACGGTACATAGATCAGATAAGGTATACAATCTAGGTCCTGAACATGGTGAAGCATGGTATACCACTACCCCTACAAGCATGTATAAACAGGTAAAGTATACATGAGATGCAAACCAAGCAATCAACCAAACATGTAACAAGTTTTGGGTAGTGATTAACCGAAACAGAATGAGGAACATAATTAATGCAATTTGTTAAATTCACTACTATGTATATCAAACGACATAAAGTCAAAAGTACCCGCCTCCAATATAAGGATCGTGTCCGAATAAATCCCCCGTCGAGACACCGTCTCGAATCAAAGTCCTGTAATAAATCATACAGTTTAGCTAAGTTCTATTATAACTAAATAGCTAAACTAAAATCCTATTTCTAAAATAATAACTAATTGATTAGCTAATCCCTCTTGTTAACATCATAAGTCGGATCTAACTTGAACTTAAGTTAGATCCCACATTTTAACCTCAATTACCTCAATCTGAGTCAATTATCCCATACCATACAACATTAATTTGTATTAAGCTAAATCAGAGTACAATTTCCAACCCTTACTTAGTACAATGTCGTCCCTGTGGACACACTGCCAGGCGATACAGATGCGGGACAATGCTAACCGGAAGATTTTGTTGCCACAAATCTGTTGTCGACACTGAATTGGTGCCTCTCGTTCCCTTTGCCGGCAACTGGTGGACGAAAAAGGTCGTCCCGGTGATGAGTCTAGGGCACGGGAGGTGAGACTAAGTGCTTGGCAGAACCTGGTGATCAGATGTTGGTGATGCTAAGGCACGGGCGACGGCAGCGCTGTGTCAGATCTGGTAGCCGGCGGGGCTCGCAGTGAGAAGGAAGAGTAGGGCACGATTCCTGATCAGAAGAGGGGGCGTTCTGCCGGGTGCTCTGCCGTGTAGATGAGGCCGAAGAAGAAAGGGAATCGCGGTCGGCGCTGCTCCGTTCGACGGCAGCAAGATGCGTCTAGGGCAGAGTAGGGAAATCGGAAGAGAGCGGCTCGGCCGACGATGGCTCGCAAGATCGCTCCGCGAGGGGCGACTGTCGGCAAAGGAATTTGGCCGGCGTCGCTGGCAGCCTAGCTTCGGACGGCAGGTCACAATGGCAGTAGCGTCGGCGTGCGTGAGGAGCAAGGTGGCCGGCCCTCGTGTCAGCGCGCAGAGGAGAGGAGAAAAAGATGTCGGGCAGAAGAAATGAAGAGGAGAAAGAAAATAAAAGAAGGGAGAAGAACCGTCAAATGGTTAGGGCACGGCTCGGCGTCGAGAATAGCTCGGCACAGCGCAAAAAGAAAAAGATGGAGAAAAGAAATAAGAAAGGAAAAGTAAATAAATAAAAATTAACTTTTCCTCGCTTAAATGAGTAGCCTAAACAGGCCTTTTTCCGGGCCCCATTTTTATCCCCGTTAACTAGTCCGTACGAGCTCCAAAAAATTTCCGAAAAATATCCAAAAATTCTGGAAAATTCCCTTATTAATATTCGCCTATTTTTGGTATTTTTCATGAAGTCACCATGGTTCCCTACATAAGGAGTTACATACTTTGGCTTCGTCAAACGTCACCCGTAACTGGGTGGACTATAAAGGCGATTACTGGGAATGTAACAAATTATGCGGAGGGATGTGAGTGATGTAGATGGGATCTATCCCTCCTATATGACGGGAGTGACATCATTATTCTTGATAGAGTGAGACCACTAAGTGCATGACCATGCCCAAATGAGTCAATATGAGATATTGAGCTCATTTGATTAGAATGAGTCTACTTGGAGTTCAAGATATAGATTGATTAGAGGATGACATGGTCTATGCCTCATTTGATCAATCTAGATGTCAAGGATAGAAGGACATTATCATATATTGTGAAGGGTCACAATTAGTAGTCACAAGGTGATGTTAGATCTCAACATTCTTGTAACTTGGGTAGTAATAATGTGTTGCTAGATATCGCTCATTATTTATGCTTCTAAATGGGTTTAGGAGCATTGCCAACGTTACAAGAACCTATAGGGTCACACACAAAGGACAATTAGATGGAGATTAGGTTGATATGATGGACCAAGAGGATTAGGTTCATGTGATGAACCAAATTGGATTAAAAGTAATCCAAGTTAAACTAATTGAGTTGGACTAAATTTGATTCATGTGTCCAATGAGTCTAATTTAGATTATGACTCATTAAATAAATTTAGTTTAATGAATAGAGATTCATTAAATCAAATTGGCTTGAACCAAAGGTTGGATTTGATCAACCATCGGAGAATTTAAGTCAAGTTTGACTTGACTTGAGAGGGAAGATGAAGAGTCAAGTTTGACTTGACCTTGACTTGACCATGAAGCAACTCTAGTTGAGATTGTACAAACTGTGTGAGATTGATGCTTTAAAGTGATAAGCATCAATCTCACACAGGTTATGATAAAATTTAGTACAAAATGTGAGATTGTATGCATGTCTACAGAGAACCAAACTATCTAAAGAGTAATATTGAATGATATCAATTATTTTAGGACAGTAGGCCGGGTAGAAAGGTAGGTCAAGACACCTAGTTACCAACTACTAAACAAGTTTTGTTGCTAAAGGATTGATGCATGTCTTCCGTGGAAAACCTAGGGTCTTGATTGGGGTTAGAGGAGCTAGCCTCTTTTTAGGCACGTTTACAAAGTTTTCGCTACAATAACAAAAATAGAGTATAAGGAAATTAAGCATAAAATGAAAAATACTTTTAAAAGCATATCGAGGCATGATTCTGATTTGAGAAAGATTATAGATGGAGAAATAGGTGAAGAAAGAGAAGAAAGGAAGAAGAGAATGGGATCGGTGAAAAAGTACTCGGGCACGCGGAACTAACAAAAGGTTTGCAAAGAACCCTTAAAAACGCCTCGTTTCCGACCAATTAGATGTAGTGGTTGGTTTTTGGTTGACCGAACCATTTTTTCGGTCGACAGATAAATTGATCAGAGCATAATTTTTGTGCAGTAGATGAGGTTGAATTTAGATTTTCAGTCGACTAAATCAGTGTTCGGTCGATCGAATAATTGAAGATGACTCAATTTACGATGATGAACTTATGTTTTCAGTCAACCGAACCAATATTGAGTCAACTGAACAAATAATTGTTTGACTTATTCGGGTTGGGTCGTAAGTCAGTGTAAATACTAGATTCGGTCAATCGAACAGTTCATTCGGTCGATTGAATCATTTTTTTTAAGTTAGATTTAGTTTAAATTAAGTTTTTGTTAATTTTGAGCTTTAAAAATTTTAAAGTTAAAGTTTTAATGTAAGTTTGGATTAAGTAATTAGATTGGTTTTTAATTAGTTTTAATTTTAATTACGTTTAAGTTTAAGTTTTAATTAGTTTTAAAATATTTTTAATTAAGTTTTAAAATATTTTTCATTAGGTTTTAAAATATTTTTAATTAAGTTTTAAAATATTTTTAATTAAGTTTTAAAATAATTTTCGTTAAGTTTTAAAATATTAAGTTTTAAATAATTTTCATTTTAATTAAGTTTTAAAATAATTTAAATTAAGTTTTAAAAAGGTGTTAAGGTTAAATTTTAATTATGTTAGTTTGTTTTGATTAAATTTTTAATTAAATTTTAAGTTTAATTTTGAGGGTTTTAATTAATTTTGAGGTTAAGTTTAAATTAACAATTTTAGATTTAAAATTTTAAGTTAATACTTTTAGTTTAATTTAAGTTAATAATTTTAGTTTAATTTTAAGTTAGTAGTTTTAATTTAATTTTATAAATTAACAGTTTTAATTTAATTTTTTTAATTAATAATTTTAATTTAATTAAGTTTGAGTTTTATTTTTAATAATTTTAAGTTGAGTTCTAAGTTAGATAAATTTTTTTAATTAAATTAGGTTTTCATTATTTTTTAAAGTTGAATTTAGTTAAGTTGACTTGGATTTAAGTTTTAATTATTTTTCAAATTTAACTTTAAGGTAAGTTTAAATTAATTTTAGATTGAGGTTTGAATTAATTAATTTATGATTTAAGTTATGTTTTAACTTTAGATTTAATTAAGTTTTAATTAATTTTAATAACTTAAACTTGATATTAGATTAAGTTCAATCAAGTTTTACTAAAACCTATTGAAAAGGTTGTTTAACTCATTTTAGATTCAAACTTAGCTTTGGGTTAATCAAGTAAACTTCCTAAGGATAAGTTTTTAGCTCAGTGGAGAGACATATAACCTTGTGTATTAACGGTGGACTACTTGTTGAATACTTTCCAAAATAGTCTTATCCAAAAAACTTATTACTAAGTTTTGGTCTAACTAGTCCATGTTTGACTAGGATAGCTTCGGTCAGATCCACTAAGTTTAGTGCACTAGGTAGAATACACAAGATTCAGCATAGACATGCCTTTGACAAAGCTTCCTTGACGTACTATCATCCGAATCCATTCCGATACTATGTTATTAGGGTTTGGTAAACATTTTTAATTAACCATTCTAAACTAAGCAAAAAGTAAGCCTAATCCTATATATGCAAAGTAGGTTGATCCTGTCCGAATCGCCGAACCAAAGGACGCTGGGCACGTGGCGCGATCCTAGTTGATGGAGTGGATCTCCGGCTGGTCGAACGAAGCTCCGGCGATCCTGCACAAAAGTCGAGCCGGGAAGGGATTCCCGGCGGCGACCCTCCGACGCTCAAGTCAGGTAAGCGGTGGAAAAAGTGGCTGCCAAGCTTGTATTATGCGTACCTTTTGAGAAGTGAGAGGCTCTTTATATAGGGCAGGGAAGGAACTAATGCACGTCCACCGTGGTGCATACGTGTCAGCAACCCATACCTTGGTATGCACTTGTCAGAGAGCTTACCTGACACCATACTGCTACAGTCCGAGCATGCCTTCGATGGGACAACAGGACACCCCGCTGTCAGATTAGGAGTATGACGTAGCCATACGACTTGACGGCTGTCAGAAGATGTTCCCGTCTTTTACCCACCGCCCGGCGGGGACGTCCGTCCGGCCGGCCGGGCGAAGAACGTCGTCCGAACGGCCTTAATTTCCTTCCCGGCCGACCGGGCGAAGAACGTCGTCCGGACGGCCTTAATTCCCTGCGCTGGCCGGGCGGCACGTCCTTCTGCTCGGTCATTATGTACTGTTTCATTTGAGCGTCAGAACCCTGGTCCTTACCAGGGTGCCTTTTACTACCTGATGTCCCTTTCTTCCAAGTCTGGTCGGCTCGTCCTTCTCCGGCGGGCCACTGGGCCCTTTGACCTCCCCGTGGCGTTGACCCCTCGTTATGGGGTTCCGGATTCTTACCACCGGATCACTTGCCTTCCCCTCGAGTCTAGTCGAAGGAGGCGAAGTCCGACTGACTGGACTGCCGATATGACTGAGCAATGATCATTGCATTAGGCCGCTCGGCCAGGCATAAGGATGCTTATCCGTTCGGCAGTATCTATCCGTCCGGCGATATCGTGTCCGTGCCTTGTGTTTTCTTGGAATCCACGTCCGCTGTTCTCCCATACTACCCATCACGTGCTCTGCGCACGGTAAGGGGAGCTCATTAAATGTGGCTAGTAACCGGCTGACACATGGCGATCGTGCGTTTGTCAGTGTATGGCGGTTGCGTCACTTCCGATGGGACAGCCGCCGTTTGAAATGGACGGCTAGATGACAACCTCGATATCAATGACCTGGATCAGACGGTGGAGATTGCTCCCGGGCGGCGATATAAAGCCCTCGACTCCGTTTCCGCCGCATTTCGTCCTCCTCGTTTCCAGACACCTGTTGCTCCTCCTTTCGTCGGCGACCTTGTGCTCAGGCTTTCCGGCGACCATACGGCTTCTTCCGACCATCTCCCTGGCTTGTAAGACCCTTTTTCTCGCTCCTGACGCTTTCTTCTTTCTGCTAATCGTCTCCTTCAGTCGATTTCCCTCCATTCCTTGCTTGAACCTTCCCTTTTGGTCCCGTATCCTTATTTGTCGACCGTGACTAGCACCTCGCAGCCGACCGGCGGTGCTCCGGGTCTCTGGTACTCGAACATGGAAAGCCGGTTCGACGAGGAGGACGCCTTGCGCCTCACTCGAGCCTATGACCTGCCGATCGACCACCAAATAGTGTTAGCCACACCGGCCGATCGGCCTCACGATCCGCCGCCCGGCACTGTTGTTTTCTTCCGAGACCAATTTCTGGCCGGACTGCGTTTTCCACCCCACAAGTTTTTCTTAGAAGTTTGCAATTATTTCCGCATTCCGCTCGGCCAGGTAGTTCCCAACTCTATTAGGTTGCTGAGCGGAGTGATAGTTTTATTCAAACTGAACGGCATCCCCTTAGAACCAAAAACTTTCCACTACTTTTTTTATCCCAAGCAAGCCGAGTGGGGCACCTTTGTTTTCCAGTCTAGGATAGGCTTCGTCCTTTTTGATAATATGCCGAGCTCCAACAAACATTGGAAGGAGCATTTTTTCTATATACGTTTTCCCGAACGGCCAACTTTTCGCACCAAGTGGCAGACGGCGATGCCATCGCAACCGGAGCTCGGCAAATTTAGAGGTGACGCGGCCTACCTTCATGCAGCCGAACGGCTAGTTGGCCAGCGCTATCATATTGACAAGCTACTCCTCCCGGGAGTAATGCACATATTCGGCTTGTCCTCTACCACAGCCGATCTGCCCTGCAGCATGAGTAAGTTTCCTTATCCTCCCATTTGTTTTGTTCTAACTGATTTATTTTTTGCTCCTGCAGCTGAAGTCATGTGGCGCGCCAAAGCTACCGAGAAGCTCAAACTGAAGGCCGCTCAGATTGAGGCGGTGACGAACAAGGAGGCCGCCGAACGGGGCCTTGCTCCGGCTGATCCGGCCGGCGAAGAAGGTGAGGGGACACCGACTGTCCCCGAAGCCTCAGACGCCCCAGCCCCTCATGATGAGGCTGCGGGCGACATAAAACCTCCCACTGAAGCTGAGGTGGAGGGCCGTTCGGCTGATGATGTGCCGCTACGCACTCGGAAACGCCGACGACCAGAATCCGCCCCTGCCTCTACACTTGATGAGCCCCAACCCGAGCGGGGAGCAGGTGCACCGGTGCTGTCCGGGACGGTTTCCCTCGAGAGTACCCCGACCCCTCAGGGTTCTCTGAGGGCCAGCTCTGAGGTGCCGTCCTCCAGCCCTTCAAGAACTTTGCGCCGTATCAGGCGTTTGGGCGAGCTTCCCTCCTCGTCCACCGGTAAGGCCGGTACTTCTCAGAGCGAGCCGAGCGGCTCGAACTTAATAAAGACCGTTCTGCGCCTCCCCTCAGAGGCGTACATGGCTGCTGCTGATCGGCCAGTGGTCCCCGAGTAGCAGATTACCCTGACGGGCCCTCTTGCACAAGCTTGGATAGACGTTCGGCGTCGAATAGCCAAGATGACTCCCGGGCAGCTCGGTGACAGCAACCTCCAACAGGCCACCGGGGTATGTTCTCCTTTTCTTTGTTTGCATATTCAAATTAAGTTTTTAACCTGCGCACATTTGCTGGCAGAACTGGGTGGAGCAGATCGCTATTAGAGATCGATTGGCCGAACTGGAAGACGAGTTGAAAAAACAAAAAGCTGCGGGGGATAATGGGCAGTCGATGGCCGCTCTGGAGAAGTCCCAAAAACTGCTGGATGCCGAGCGGAAAAGGGCGTCCGATCTGGCAAGCAAGGTCGTTCGGCTTGAGGCGATGCTCAAGCAACGGGATAAGGAGATCAAAACGGCGACCACTCGGAAGCAACAGGCCATCAATGATATGGATCGCATGAAGGTGGAGATCAGGGGGCTGGAGCAACGCATCAAAGACTTGGACGCCCTGCTGACCACCGAGAAGGAGAGCCGCTCGACTGATCTCCAGAGATTTGATGGGGACTTGAAGGAGCTTCAAGCTGCCAGTGATGCCGCCCATGCCGCGCTCAAGGAATACCAAGAGGGGGAGTCGGTCCGCTCGGATGAAGTGAGGAAGGCATTCCTCCGCTCGGAAGACTTCGGAGAGAAGTTTACCGACAAGATATCCCTCACTTTCGAGGAGGCGATCAAGGCGGCGGTGGGCTATCTGAAGACCAAAGGCCACCTGCCTGCCGAGCTGACCATCCCCCCCGAGGATCTAGCGAGCGTGATGGACACCATCCCCGACGCTCTTTTTGATTTTGATGTGTGAGGAGCGTTTTTGTAAACTTTTTTGAATTCCCGCCGTTCGGCCCTGCTTATCTCTGTAATGACTTTTTTGGCTTGCATAGTAGATAATCTTCTGTTCCTTTCACTTTTTATTTTGGCAAGAAATTTTTCCTTCGTCACAACCAAGTGTTCTTTAAAACTCTTCCGCTCGGCACCACGCGAATTGTCCTTAATGTCTTTCATCATGCGACTAAGCAGCCGCTCAGCGTGCGAACGTCGCTTGTTAACTTGTGTAACCTTTAAATTCCGATTAACCATCTTTTGCTTCGCGCCTCACCTCAAAGGGGTTTTCGCTGGATTTTCGCATGCGAGCCGCGCAGATATTTATAGCCGGACGGCACGGCTCTCGATCTTTAACAACGGAGCTCGTCGGCGTGGATATTTATAGCCGGACGGCGCGGCTCTCGATCTTTAACGACGGAGCTCGTCGGCGCGGATATTTATAGCCGGACGGCGCGGCTCTCGATCTTTAACGACGGAGCTCGTCGGCGCGGATATTTATAGCCGGACGGCGCGGCTCTCGATCTTTAACGACGGAGCTCGTCGGCGCGGATATTTATAGTCGGACGGCGCGGCTCTCGATCTTTAACGACGGAGCTCGTCGGGCTATTTATAGCCGGCGCCGCTCTCGATCTTTAACGACGGAGCTCGGGCGCGGATATTTATAGTCGATCGGCGCTCTCGATCTTTAACGACTGAGCTCGTCGGGCGGATATTTATAGCCGGACGGCGCGGCTCGATCTTAACCGGAGCTCGTCGGCGCGATATTTATAGCCGACTGGCCTCTCGATCTTTAAAGACGGAGCTCCTCGGCGCGGATATTTATAGCGGGCGGCTCTCGATCTTTAACGACGGAGCTCGTCGGCGCGGATATTTATAGCCGGATGGCGCGGCTCTCGATCTTTAACGACGGAGCTCGTCGGCGCGGATATTTATAGCCGGACGGCCCGGCTCTCGATCTTTAACGACGGAGCTCGTCGGCGCGGATATTTATAGCCGGACGGCGCGGCTCTCGATCTTTAATGACGGAGCTCGTCGGCGCGGATATTTATAGCCGGACGGCGCGGCTCTCGATCTTTAACGGCGGAGCTCGTCGGCGCGGATATTTATAGCCGGACGGCGCGGCTCTCGATCTTTAACGACGGAGCTCGTCGGCCTTTCAAGGCTAACTCCTTACCATGCCGAGCGGACCGGGCCTTCGTATCATATCCCGCGCTTGAACAATATTTATGCCCGGCCGAACAGCACGGGCTATTTGCTTACAAGTCTTTAAACATATAAACCTCCCGGCCGATCAGCTCAGGGGCCTTCACTTAGTAAGCCATTCGGCGGAGAATGCTCAATGTGTTTTCATCTTTTTGCTTCCTGCATTACAAGTACATAGGCGACTAGCATATACACAAAAATGGATTACATTCGTGCACCTTTCATCCAGCTCGATAAGGCTGGAGATGATTTGCACTCCACGGTCGATCCAGCTGCCACCCGGCTTCATCTTCCAAATAATAGGCTCCCGAGCGGAGCTTTTCAATAACTTTGAAGGGGCCTGCCCACGGTGCCTCCAGTTTGCCTACGTCGCCGACCGGCCTGACTTTCTTCCAGACGAGATCGCCGACTTAGAATGATCTGGGGATTACTCGACGGTTGTAGTTCTGCTTCATCCACTGTCGGTATGCCATCAGCCGAACGGATGCCTTGGCTCGCTCCTCTTCGACCAAATCCAGCTCCATGTCCCTCCGTTCGGCGTTGCCATCATCATAGTTCTAGATCCGGACGGACTCAACGCCGACTTCCACCGGAATGACTGCCTCGCCGCCGTACACCAAATGGAACGGTGTAGCGCCCGTCCCTTCCTTTGGCGTTGTTCGGATAGCCCACAAGACGCCCGACACTTCATCCGGCCAACTTCCTCCCAAATGGTCGAGCCGAGCACGCAAAATACAAAGGATTTCCTGATTGGCTACTTCGGCTTGACCGTTGCTCTGGGGATAGGCCACAGACGTGAAGTGTTGTTCGATGCCGTAGCTTTTGCACCAATCCTCTAGCACCTTCCCTGTGAACTGCCGCCCGTTGTCAGAAACCAATCGGCGAGGGATGCCGAATCGACAGATGATGTGTTGCCAGATGAATTTTTTAACCATCTGTTCGGTGATCTTTGCCAGCGGCTCGGCCTCCACCCACTTGGAAAAATAGTCGACCGCCACTAGTAAAAATTTCCTCTGCCCGGTCGCCATCGGAAATGGACCGACAATATCCATTCCCCATTGATCGAACGGGCATGAAACGGTTGATGCCTTCATTTCTTCGGCCGGTCGGTGGGAGAAGTTATGATATTTCTGGCACGAAAGGCATGTAGATACTGTCCGAGCGGCGTCTGCTTGTAAAGTTGGCCAAAAGTACCCGGCCAAGAGGATCTTCTTGGCCAACGAGCGGCCGCCCGGATGCCCCCCGCATGATCCTTGATGTACTTCCTGGAGGATGTAGGCCGAGTCCTCCGAGCTCACGCATTTCAGCAACGGGCGAGAGAAAGCTTTCTTGTAAAGCTGATCGCCGATGAGTGTGAACCGACCGGCCCTCCTTCTTAGCAGCCGGGCTTCATACTCACTGGATGGTGTGGTGCCCGAGCGGAGGAACTCTATGATGGGTGTCCGCCAGTCGCTTGGAAATGTAAGGCCTTCCATCCGGTCGACGTGCGCTACTAACAGTACTTTTTCAATTGATTGCTGAATGGCAACCGACGTTATTAAGCTCGCGAGCTTGGCTAACTCATCAGCTGCTTGATTTTCTGCTCTGGGTATCTTCTGTACAATAACTTCTCTAAAATCAGCCTTGAGTTTCTCGAAGGCTTCAGCGTAGAGCTTGAGCCGAGCGCTATTGATTTCGAAGGTACCAGAGAGCTGCTGAGCGGCCAACTGCGAATCCGAGTGAAGAGTGACTCGACCGGCTCCCACATGCCGAGCTGCCTGCAAGCCAGCTATGAGGGCCTCGTACTCTGCTTCATTGTTGGTAGCTTTATAATCCAGCCGGACGGATAAGTGCATCTTCTCTTCTTGGGGGGAGAGTAACAATATCCCAATCCCGCTTCCGAGCCGTGTGGACGACCCATCCACGTATATTCTCCACATAGCTTCTGGTTCCGGCCTTTGCACTTCAGTCACAAAATCGGCCAAGGATTGAGCTTTGATCGCCGAGCGGGGCTGGTATTGGATGTCAAATTCACTCAACTCCGTCGTCCATTTGATGAGCCGTCCGGATGCCTCTGGATTTAGTAGCACACGTCCGAGCGGGCTATTGGTTTTGACAACGATCGTGTGCGCCAGGAAGTATGGACGAAGGCGCCGAGCGGCGAGAACCAGAGCGAAAGCCAGCTTTTCGAGCCCGGTGTAGCGAGATTCAGCATCTTTTAAAATGTGACTAAGGAAATACACAGGTTCTTCTCCGCTCGACCTCACTAAAGCTGAGCCGATTGCATGCTCGGTTGAAGACAAGTACATATGAAGTGGCTCACCCGCAGTCGGCTTGGCTAATACCGGGAGGGAGTTCAGGTATGCCTTCAAATCTTCGAACGCCCGGTCGTATTCTTCGTCCCAGTGAAATTTTGTAGCTTTGCGTAAGATCTTGAAAAAAGGAAGGCTCCGGTCGGCGATTTTGGAGATGAACCTAGACAGAGCGGTTATCCGACCGGTCAAACGCTGCACCTCCCTTGTATTTCTTGGAGGCGGCATATCTTGTAGAGCTTTCACCTTGCTGGGATTTGCTTCGATTCCCCGTTCGGTCACTATATACCCCAGAAAACGCCCTCCTTTTGCTCCGAACAGGCACTTCTGGGGATTTAACTTGACTCCATACTTGCGCAGCGTTTGGAAGGTTTCCTCCATGTCTTTGAAGAGATCGGCCGCTCGGACGGACTTAATGAGAATGTCGTCCACATAAACTTCTAGATTCCGCCCGATCTGCTCTCTGAATACTTTATTCATCAAACGCTGATATGTGGCTCCCACATTCTTCAGTCCGAACGGCATCACATTATAGCAGTAAGTGCCGTCGGTCGTCACGAAGCTGACTTTTTCTTGATCTTCACGGGCGAGCGGCACTTGGTGATAACCCTGGTAGGCGTCGAGCATACAGATTAATTCGCAGCCAGCCGTAGAGTCCACCAGCTGATCTATCTGGGGCAAAGGATAAAAATCTTTCGGGCAGGCTTTGTTAAGATCCCGAAAATCTATGCACACTCTCCATTTGTTGCCCGGCTTGGAGACTAATACCACTTATCGGTCGACCGATCGACCTCTATAAATACAGGTTTCGGCAAGCCGAATGCCTCATCCCCCAAATCTCTTTTCTTTGCTTTCGTCCGTCCATAAGAAGTTCTTCTCGCTGGTTTCAGTTTGTCTAGCAGCCCGACGAAGACATCATGATTTCTTCTGAGGCATTGGATCAGCTCCTCTTTCTGCTTCTCCTCCAGATCGGACGCAATAAAGGTTGTGGCCTCCGATCGAGTGGGGTGAATTTGCACTTCCTCTTTTTCTTCATAAATTAAAGTGGGTGGCTTTTCGGTGATGGCGTTTACCTCGATCCGGGGCGTTTTCCGAGCGGAATTGGCTTCTGCTCGGACCATCTCAATGTAACATCGCCGAGCTGCTAGCTGATCTCCTCGTACTTCTCCCACTTGGTCCTCCAGGGGAACTTGATCTTCTGGCCGGTCGTCCCAAAATGACGTTGTAGGACGAGGGAGAGTCAACCACCACGAAGTTTATTGTTCTTGTCCTCCTGAGCGGCTCTTCTCCAAGCGAGGTAGCCAGCCGGATCTGGCCGACCGGCTGAACTTCGTTACCCGTGAACCCGTAGAGCGGAGTCGTCATGGGTAGCAGCTCGGCTTGATCAATTTGCAGCTGATCGAACACCCTCTTGAATATGATGTTGACTGAGCTCCCTGTGTCAACAAATACGCAGTGAATAGTATAATTGGCTATTACCGCTTTGATGAGCAGAGCATCGTCGTGGGGTACTTCAACTCCTTCCAAGTCCTTCCGCTCGTTCTCGGCTACAGCCGACTGCATGAATCTGGAGCTGCCGGGCGCTTGCCTTTCTAGCTCGGTTGGAGTCTCCTCCGGTCGGCCCGCCAGCAATAACGTTGATCTCGCCTCGGGAAGTATTGCTTCTATTTTCCTCTTCCCGAGCGGACGGTCGGGACCGTTCTCTGGACGCTCGGCGATTCTCCTTCCTTGGAGACTGATGCCGATCGGGAGTCTGTCGCTGTCGTCTATCAGCTCGCGTCCGATCGGCTTCATTGGCTCTTTGTCGCCTGTCGACTGAGGGAGACCGTCGTCCGGCGTTCCGAGGCACAGGATGAGCCACGAAGGGAAGCCTTCGACAATCCCTTGTGTTGTGGGTATCCGTCCGGTGGAAGGAGCAGAACATCGGGGTCCATCTCTTCTTTATCTTGGGCCGAGCGGCAGCTACCTCTTGCACATGGGACCTAACGTGGGGGGATCGGATTGCTTCAGCCCTTGGTCCTCTGGGCGGCTGATGAGCAGCAGGTTGTTTCCGCTCAGCAGGAGGAGCCCGCTCAGTTGGAGTTTCTTTTTTCCTGGCCGCTTGCGCTTCTTCCTCATTGATGTATTCGTTCGCTCGATGTAGCATGTGATCATAGTCTCGGGGCGGCTTTCGGATGAGCGATCGGAAGAAATCTCCATCCACTAGGCCTTGTGTGAAGGCATTCATCATAGTTTCCGAGGTGGCCGTGGGAATGTCCATCGCCACTTGGTTGAATCGCTGGATGTAAGCTCGGAGCGATTCACGGGCTTCCTGCTTGATGGCGAACAGGCTAACGCTTGTTTTCTGGTAGCGTCTACTGCTGGCGAAGTGGTGGAGGAAGGCCGTTCGGAAGTCCTTGAAGCTTGTGATGGATCCGTCCGGCAGCCTTCGAAACCACCGTTGGGCCGATCCCGAGAGAGTGGTAAGAAAAACTTGGCACTTTACTCCATCTGTGTATTGATGGACGGTTGTCGTGTTATCAAACATACCCAGATGATCATCTGGGTCGGTTGTCCCATTATACTCGCCGATCGTCGGAGGTACGTAATGTTTGGGTAGAGGGTCTCGTAGAATAGCCTCTGAAAATTGGCGATTGATCCGCTCGGGTGATGCTTCCGCTCGGGGGGCTTTCCCCTTCCTATCATCTCGTCTAGGCATTTCATCCGAAGAAGACCCCCTATCTCTGTGAGTTGGTACGGCTTCAGGGGTGCGGAACAGAGCCCGATGAAATGCGACGGTGGCAGGTGGTGCTTCCGCTCGGCCACCAGATGCTGATGTTGCTTGCTGCTCCGGCCGCTCGGATACGGCTTTCTGTTTTTGCTCCATGAGCTTGGCGGCCCTTGTCTCGATCAGAGCGTCGAGTTCCTCGTTCGAGAGCGTCACCATGTGTTGTCGTCCAGCCTCGTCCATTGTTTCCGATCGGATGCAGGAGCGTTCCCACAGACGGCGCCAAATTGATCCTGTCTGAATCGCCGAACCAAAGGACGCTGGGCACGTGGCGCGATCCTAGTCGATGGAGTGGATCTCCGGCTGGTCGAACGAAGCTCCGGCGATCCTGCACAAAAGTTGAGCCAGGAAGGGATTCCCAGCGGCGACCCTCCGACGCTCAAGTCAGGTAAGCGGTGGAAAAAGTGGCTGCCAAGCTTGTATTATGCGTACCTTTTGAGAAGTGAGAGGCTCTTTATATAGGGCAGGGAAGGAACTAATGCACGTCCACCGTGGTGCATACGTGTCAGCAACCCATACCTTGGTATGCACTTGTCAGAGAGCTTACCTGACACCATACTGCTACAGTCCGAGCATGCCTTCGATGGGACAATAGGACACCCCGCTGTCAGATTAGGAGTATGGCGTAGCCATACGACTTGACGGCTGTCAGAAGATGTTCCCGTCTTTTACCCACCGCCCGGCCGGGACATCCGTCCGGCCGGCCGGGCGAAGAACGTCGTCCGGACGGCCTTAATTTCCTTCCCGGCCGACCGGGCGAAGAACGTCGTCCGGACAGCCTTAATTCCCTGCGCCGACCGGGCGACACGTCCTTCCGCTCGGTCATTATGTACTGTTTCATTTGAGCGTCGGAACCCTGATCCTTACCAGGGTGCCTTTTACTACCAGATGTCCCTTTCTTCCAAGTCCGGTCGGCTCGTCCTTCTCCGGCGGGCCACTGGGCCCTTTGACCTCCCCGTGGCGCTGACCCCTCGTTATGGGGTTCCGGATTCTTACCACCGGATCATAGGTTAATCAAGTTGGTTGAACAGTCTTTCTATTTGCTCTCCCTGAGTCATAACTTGGACATTGTATATCTAAGTAATAAATTTGACTCTTATGGATCAAATACTGGTTTGGTTTGATCGGTTTAGTTAAATATTTTTTAGGGATTGATGCTTGGACTTGATTTCTAATATTTTGATTGATTAGAGATAGATATGGTTTGTTGGTTTTGTTTGGATTATAGTCAAGTCCCAATTTATTGTAAATGGCTCGTTGTGACCTAAGTATCATATTTAGACACTTGGATCCTAGCTCGAATTTTTCCAATGTTTTCTTGAGTCACTCGACTTGACCTTTCAAGTTAGAATTTTCTTCCTCAAGTTTTGCAACTTGAGTTGAAGTTTCAACTTGAACTTGGTTAGTCGAGTTACTCAAGTTAACTTTCTCCTTAAGGTGATCAATCTACTTAAGTAGTAAGTTATTTTATTTTTCTATTTTTTTAAAAAATTTTAAACAAATATTTAACTACTTTAAGTAAATTCGACTTGGAATAAAAGGTTACCATATCGAGACCTTCAAACACGGATACAGATCCATGGCTTCTCTTAGACTTAGTATCGGTCTCGGACTCGTACTCTTCCTCGAACTCTGAATCTTCATTTCTTGCCATAAGGGCAAGATGACTTAAGTGCTTTTGTTCTACCGCATTGGACTCTTCGGAGGATGACTCGTCGTACATCGCTTTGAGGGCTTTGGGCTTTCTTTCTTCTTATTGATTTTGGATTTTCCTCCTTTCGATTAGGACATTCCTTTTTGAAATGTCCTTTCATGCTGCATCCATAACAAATCATTTTTGATTTATTTTGCATCTGGTTGATGGTGTCTTCTTGGTACTCCTTTTGAATTTCTTCCTTGCCAGTAGTTTTCGAACCATATTGACCAGCTCCTCTTCATTGGTTGAGTCTGAGTCAGACTCACTTTTTGGTTCCTTCTTGGCTCTGGTCTTGGTTGTTTTGCTTGATCTTGCATACAAAGCAATCTCTGTAAAATACCGAAAAATGGTGAATAATGATAAGGGAATTTTTTGAAATTTTTAGAAATTTTTTTGAAATTTTTCAGAGATCGTATGGACGAGTTTACGGGGATTAAACTGGGCCCCGGGAAAGCTTGCTTAGGCTATCCCATTTAAGCGAGGAAAAGTTTGATTTCTTTTCCTTTTTGTTGTTTTTTTTTCTTTATTTTATTTTTTCTCTTCCCTCGCCGTTTCTCCTCCCTTCTCCCCTCACGCATGCCCAAACCTCCTCGCGCCGAATCTCTTCCTCTTCCTAACTGGCGCCGCATGTGACGGTTTCCTCTCCCTCGCGGATAAGAATCGGTGGCCAAGGGAAGCCTCGCCTCTTCCTCTCACCTCTGCCGATTTCCTTCCTCTATCGTTGCCCCTCCCCGTGGAGATCTCAGTCGTCGATGACGCCGTGCCCTAGGGCAAAGCCGACTGCTACGATCCTATCTCTCACCGCCAACCTTCTCTTCTCCTCTTCCTCTCTTCTCTGCCCTAGCGTCGACAGACGATCACCCCCTCTGCTGCGACTTGGCAGCACAACCGCCACCCCGAGCCCTAGCTTGATTCATTGTCGCCCCTTCTTCCCTATCAGAGTGTACCCTCGGTATGGGCTGGACTTCGGCCAAGAGGAAGGATTTATGCCCTAGCCTTGATTAGTCGTCGTTCCTTCCTCCCTTTTTCTTGCCGCAAAACGCCACAATCCACCCTGACAGCATCGTGGATTCCTCGGCACCTAAGGGGATTTGATTTGGAGGTTAGTAGTTTCATCCAGCCCTGATTATCGATTTTGACAATGAATCTTTGTTTGCTGTGAATTATCGAGTGCTGGATTTACTTTAGGGATCAACAGCCACACTGGTTTGCTTCGGTCACATTTTTCCAGCAGCAAACAACCTTCATCCAGCAGCTCACTTTATTCCAGTTGCCACAGCAGCTGTGAATTGAGGTATGGTGTAGGAATTTGATCTTGTTGTAGTTCGATTTAGGTTTTTGATTTAATCTAAAGGGTTGATTGGGGATTAGGTAACTAACCCTAATTAACCGTTGGATTTAAATTAGGTAGGGTTAATGTTATATGATTAGGGTTTTGCCCTAATTTAGGGCTAGAGATTTTATTTAGCTATTTATAAGAATTTAGTTAAATAAAATATAATATATTGGTGATACAGGACTTTGACGCGAGATGAGCATCTCGACTTTGGATTTGGACCGGATTGGACCTTTCTATTAGAGGCGGGTACCTTGACTTATCTTTGATAATGTCATGTTGATATGTTTAGTAGGTTATAACCTCTAGTAATGATTATGTTCGTCTTTGCTTCGGTTGGTCACTACCCGATACCTGTTACATGCTTGTTTTGTTTACCTATTATGCACTTCATGTTAGTACCTACCTGATTATATATGCATATAGGGGTAGTGACACAACCATGTGTTTATTATGTTCAGGATCTAGGTTTTTGATACCTTATATGACCTATGTACCTTTGATCTTTAGATTGATCCATTGAGGCTAGGGTACACATTTTATATCTATGGATATGTTGAAGATATTTCCATGCTTAGTGACATGCACCATCTTGCATGATTGCATGTTGTGCGATAGTCGACTCCATTATTGTTGAGCACATCGCCAGTTACATAGATCTGCACACACCACCACTCATGGGTTAGTGGTATATCAGGCAGGTATGTGACAGTTCTGCTGTTAGGCTCCGCTGGTCCGGTGACTCAGCGTGGTAGCTGGCAGACAGTTTTGCTCTGTTAGGCTCCGCTGTTTTAGTGTAGCAACGTGGTAGCCGGCAGACGGTTGGACTTTGTTAGGCTTCGTTGGTCCGCTCATGGGTAGTGCGACGCAGCGTGGTAGCCGGCAGAGATTCCTCCCCGTCATCATGTACAGGGAGATGAGAGCATTGTGATCCCCCACTTATGATTTGGGGTAGGAGGATAGTTGTACTCCGACAGCATCCCGTCCACTCGGTCACTCATCAGGAGCAGTGACGACAAAGTGCACGATTGTCACAGCCCTACCCACTCGGTCTCACCATCGTGTGTGAGATGGTTGACTGGCGTCAGGGGTGACCATGTCATTGGCATCATATGCATTTATGCATTTACTAATTGTATTTGTTGCATTTATATTCTGCATTTGGATGGATGCATATGTTTGACATACATACAGGATTTATGATACTCTCGGTCTGACGACTGACTATTCTGATAGGAGGCCCTAGTGAGTACAGTTCTCTTCAGCATTTTCTATTGTGCATTTCTAGCTTTTGTCCAGGAGATTGTACTCCATAGTTATTACCATTTGTTATAGTTTACTATACATGTCAACTAGGTATCTGCTGAGTTGTTGAACTCACCCCTGTGGACACTATCTTTTTCAGGTACCAGATTGTTTATGGAGTCGCTTGGAGTATCTTGCCTGCCGGTTCCCACGTCACATCAGAAGACTTACCGTTTCCATTTATGTTTTATTTGTTTTATGTATCAGTGTATTTAGCTTTGTGCTCCAGTTTTGCTTCTAGAGTGTTGTTTTGTTGTGTGGTGTAAGCCTAGTCGGCTAGCAGTCTTCATTTTTAGTTTGTATGTGTTGTCCATTGTATTTCCGCTATGTTTGGTTTTGGTACAGCCGAGTGGGCTATTATATTTACATATAACTACGTGGTTGTGTTTTTATGGTATCAGCCGAGTATGCTGCATATAAACTGCATGGTTGTGTGTATATTCCAACCGCCTGTGGCTGAGATATATTGTGTGTAGAAATGATTTAGATTGTCAGCCCTACAGGGGAGGTGCTGTCGAAATTTCTTCGGACATGGACTCCCCCGGGGCGTGACAATCTCTTTTTTGACTTGACTCAAATTAGACTGTTCGTGTAATTCTAATTCATAAAATAGTTTATTTAATTTAAGAATTAAAACATCCCTTGAAACTTTGTATGCATCTACTATTGATGCCAACAAAGTATTTCTCGGAATGACGTTTAATGTGTACCATATTGTGTCACGATTCTCTAAATTGTGTTTGATTAAATGTAGGCCATTGAGAATATCTTTCAGTCGAGTGTGTAGTTGCGTGGGCGTCTCTCCTGGAAGAATTTTAATATTAAATAAATTATTTAATAATAAATCTCTTTTGTTTACCTTAGATTCGTCGGTTCCTTCGTGCAGCTTCACCAGATGATCCTATAGTTCTTTAGCATTTTCATAGGGCCCAACTCAATTCAGTTCTTCCATCATTAGGCTGCATTAAATGGTGTTAATTACTTTGTAGTTCAGATTTGCCTTCTTGATCATCTAAGGGGTCCAGTCTTCTAGTTCTACCTGTAAGTACCCCAAGGTAGTTTTGATGTAATCAATTATGTCAGGTTATGTCTTGTTAGTATTTAACCCTTGTGTCTAAGTGTGCAAGAACTTAAGAGCACAAAAAGTCTAGTGAAAGATGCAGCTAGCAAAAAGGATGACATGGAAGAGAGCTGACGATGCATCTGAGGGACGAGGTACTGGGAAAGAGTACACGGGTGGACGAGAAGGAGGTGTGCGACGTTTCTGAGGGACGAGAAGTCGGAGCGGAAGATTGCTCAAGAAGGTCGAAAGTTGGGTTCGAGTAAGCCCTATTCTGGATGGCAGAGATCACTCAAGCAAGTAGAGCCGGAGCGGAAGACCGGGACCAATGCGAGCGGAAGTGGAGCGAAAGACCTTGATTGAAAATCAACAAAAAGTTGATTTTTCGATCTAGGGCGACCGGACTGGAAAAATTAGCAAAACACGACGTGGCGCGTTGCGTTGCGATGGGGATAAAGTTTTATCCTCCTACAGGCACCTAGAACCCTTCCAGGCTTTCCAACCAGGGCTATAAATATATCCCTGGTCCTAGAAGGTCAGACCAACACTTATGATTGATTCCTATTCGGTTCTGTTATGTAATCTAGTGCTTTACTTACTGTAAAGAGGCTTCTCCTCCTAAAGGAGAGTTTAGTGAGCATTCAACTTCTTAGATTAACAATCTTCCCAGTTGTAACCAAGTAAATTGTTTGTGCCTCTTCCTTTCTTTATTTAAGTCTCTTATTTCTTTTATGCAAGTGTTAATTATTATTAAGTTGTGAAACGTGAGGAAGGTTTGTTTTTCTCTGTAGGGCTATTCACCCCCCTCTAGCCGGCCGCCAAGGATCCTACAAGTAGTATCAAAGTGAAGTTCACTTCAAGAGGACTAAAGGCTGAATGAAGCACACGAGATGGCTAGACCGAGCATCAACCCACCGAAGTTCGAGGTGGAATTCGCGAGCTGGAAGAAAAAGATGAAAGTATTTTTTAAAACAAATTTTGAATTATTAATCATTATGAAATATGATTTTGTAGCCCCGAAAGATAAAGAAGAATATCAGTGGACGAAGAAGGAGCAAGTCGACTTCGTGGCAAACGGCAAAGCAGAGTTTCATCTGCTTAGCATTTTACCACCTCAAGAAGTCAACTGAATTGGAGCCTATGAGTCAGCCAAGGAGCTCTAGGAGAAATTCCTGGAACTACACGAAGAGACCTGCTCCAGAACCATATCAGCAACCTCTGGTTAGAAGAAGGTGAAACTATTGCACAACTTCACTCAAGAATAAAGGAGCTCATCACCGGACTCACGAATCTTGGAGAAAAGGTAAGCAACCAAGATTTATTAAGGTACACACTTAATGCATTCCTAGGACTACTGAATGGGCATGATTAGTAGATGCTTATTATATATCTAAAGATCTAGAATTAAGTACGTTAGAAGAATTATTTTCAACTTTTGAAGTCCATGAAACAAGATGTGCAGATCTGAAGAAAGAGCTAAAGCATAACATTGCCTTAATGACAAAAATAGACGAATAAGATTCTGTGTCTTCTCTCGATGATGACGAAACATCACTCATGGTAAGAAAATTTTAAAAATTATTTAAAACTAAAAAATTTAATCAAATGCAAGGTATAAAAAGAAAAAGGAAAGTAAGATGCTATCACTGCAATGAAAAAGGGTATGTCAAAGATAACTACTCAAACTTGAAGAACAAGGACAAAGAAAAGAACAAGAAGCTAGTTCGAACCAAGTATAATCTAAAGGTGATGTGGGATGACATGTCATCCGAATCGGAGATAGAAGCCCTCGCCGAACTTGCGCTAGTCGCAAGTCACCAAGAAGACGAAGATGAAGCAAGCTCGTCCGATATGAGCATCGAGAGTATCGATGAAGGGGGAGCGACATCAGAAGAAAGCAGTACTTTAGGGGGAGCTTCAGATTATGGGATCGCCAAGGTAAGTCAGGTATGGTCTCTTCCTCCTGACAAGTTATTTCAGTTTGTAAAAATGTTATCAAAAAATTATTGTAAGTTAGGAAAAGAAAATAAGGAGTTAAAATCAACCTTAGCTGGTTCTTGTCGATTAGAAGATTTCGACAAAGTAAAAAATAGAAAATGAAAAATTGGAAAAGGAAATAGAAAATTTGAAAAGTCGTACATGTTCAACTTTTATTCCGTCTAATTTTAAAAAAATTTCATGACTTAACTGGTATCTTAAATAACATAAGGGTTAAATTAGAACAATATCAAAGAAATATATTCTAAAAAATTCTTGATTAATCTTGTAGGAAGGAATCTATTGGGTTCCAAAATCATATTTAGATTGATTATTATTTTTTGAACTAAGGGCTTTCAGAGAGAAAATTAAATATTTAATTTTTTTAAGAGACTTTGTCTAGAAAGTGGTTGTTATTCTAATAACTAAGAAGGTCTAATGCCTCGCCACAGCCCGAAAGTCAATTATTCATATAAATGTTTAATTGACTTACTGTGAAGATTTATTTAAGTTATTTTACTTTTTTTTGTGAAACTTTAATCTAAACAATTTTTTTTTCGTTAGAAAATTTTCTATAAACTAGTTATCAAAATGTTAATTTTTAAATTTTGCCTAAGATTCAACTTTTTTGTGAAATTCTTTTTATTCAACCCTTGTTATTTTTTTTAAAAAAAAGGAGTTTTGTTTGTAAAACCAAGGTTTTTAACTTAACCTTTCATATTTTTTTCCCTTAGACTTTAAATTTAGTTTTTCCAAAGTCATTTTAAAAGTACCTCATTTTTAATATCAACAAAAGGGGGAGTAGTAAAGATTAAGTCTAGGAGGAGGGTAGTTAGTACATTTTTTTTTACTTAAATTATAACTATTATTTGTTTATGGTTTACCCTAACTTAACTTGGGGTTGCTTACATTAAAAAGGGGGATATTGTAAGTACCCCAAGGTAGTTTTGATGTGATCAACAAAATCAAGTTAGGTCCTATTGGTATTTAACCCCTGTATCTAAGTGTGCAGGAATTTAGGAGCACAGGAAGTCGAGCAAGAGACGCAGTTAGCGAGAAGGACGCCACGGAAAAGAGCTAATGAGCTCAGTGCTTCTGAGGGACGAGATGCTGTGGAAGAGTATGCAGGCGGACGAGAAGGAGGCACGCGACATTTTCGAGGAACGAGAAGCCAGAGCGGAAGATTATTCAAGAAGGTCGGAAGTTGGGTTCGGGTGAGCCCTATTCCGGATGACCTAGATCACCCAAGCAAGTAGAGACAGTGTAGAATACCCGAACCAATGCGAGTAGAAGCGAAGGGAAATACCGGGATTGAAAATCAACAAAAAGTTAATTTTTTGGTCCAAGGCGCTTGGACTGGAAAAATTAGCCAAATACGACATGACGCATTGCATTGCGACGAGGATAAAGTTTTATCCCCCTATAGGCACCTAGGAACCCTTCCAGGTGCCCCAACTAGAGCTATAAATACAATCCTGGTCCCAGAAGGTCAGAGCAACACTTGTGATTGATTCCTATTCAGTTATGTTCTGTAATCTAGTGCTTTAATTGTTGTAAAGAGGATTCTCTGCCTAAAAGAGAGTTTAGTGTAACGACCCGCCTCCTACTAACTGTAGGACCGTTGGGCCGGCTAGAAGGGTTGGTAAATAACCTGTCAATTAAAAACTGACAACCCTTCCTCGAATGATTAAGCTAACACTTGTAAAAATGAATTAAGCAGATAAATAGAAGCATAAAAGAAAAGACGAGGCACCAGATGTTTACTTGATTACAACCGATGTGGTTGTTAATCCATGGAAGATTAAGCTCAAAAACTCCTTCAGGCGGAGAAGCCTCTTACAGCGTTTAGGCATAGAAAATAGAAGCTTAACTACAACTAAAGCATACAAGTGTTTGGAAATAGAATGATCGTGATTGTTGAAAAGCTTCTGGACCAAGGCTATATTTATAACCTTGGTCGGGGGGCCTGGAAGGGTTCCGGATGCCCTGGGGGGGATAAAACTTTATCCCCCAACGTCCAGAACGCGAAAGACGCGTTCTAGTTAAACTTCATGCTCCGGGCGCCCCGGGCTGCTCCGGGCGCCCCGGAGCAAAAGTCAACTCTGGTTGACTTTTACGTCCGGGACATCTGCTCCGTTTCAGTCCCGCCTCGGTCCGGATCTTCCGCTCCGGATCCGCTTACTTGGGTGATCTCTGCCATCCGGAATAGGGCTCACCCGAACCCATCTTCCGGTCTTCTCGAGCGTGCTTCCCTTCGGCTTCTCGTCCCTCAGAATTGTCGCGTGTCCCTTCTCGTCCACCAGCGTACTCATCCGCAGACTTCGTCCCTCGGTCGCACCCCGTGCCGACCTTCGCGCTAGCTGCGTCTCTTGCTCCCCGAGCAATCTTCCGCTCCGGCTTTCGGAACCACGCGCACTTCCTTCTCGTCCGCCGGTGTACTCTTCCGCAGCACCTCGTCTCTCGGACGCACCGCGTGCCATCCTTCTCGCTAGCTGCGTCTTCCGCTCGAGTACCTGTGCTCCTAAGCTCCTGCACACTTAGACACAAGATTAGAAACAACGCAGGACCTAACTTAACTTGTTGATCACACCAAAACAACCTTGGGGTTCCAACAATCTCCCCCTTTTTGGTGTGATCAACCCAAGTTAAGCTAGGGTCAACAATAGATATGAAATTAAACAGTTTATTGCAATAACATGCAACATGATAGAAGAAATTAAATTTCAAACATTCCAAATTTTAATTTTCAATTTTCTACCTCCCCTTAGACTTATATTTTCCTTCTCCCCCTTTTATCACAAGAAATGGGGAACAACTAAAATCTAAGGGGTGACATTAAAAAAAAATTGAAAATATATTTCAATAATTTTCAGGGAAATATTTCTAAGTCAAGACAAATTTCTAAGTCAAGAAATAACTTTTTTTAAAAAAAAAAATTCAATTATTCGTCATCAATAATTAAACACTTTCTAAGCCGGAAAATTTATGCAAGAAAATTTTAAGAGAATTGATAACATTAAAAGAAATTTTCTATGCATTTATTTATTTATATATTCTAATGCTTTTATCAGAAAATTTTAAATTTCCATTTTAATTTATCATAATTTCTTAACTTTGAAGCAAGAAATTTTGAGCATGTAGAAATTTGTGCAAATTGTAACATGTCATTTTTAATTCCTAATTTGCAAAGATATTTCGATAATATAAACTTGATAAAGTTTTTCGACAATACTTCTGATTTGCAAACTTCGTTCGACAAAATATTTTGTAATTTGCAAAAGTATTTTGACAACATAAATTTGCAACAACCTGTGGATAATAGATTTACTACTGTGAAAAACTCTTTCGATAATATCTTTAATTTGCAAACTTTGTTTAAAATAATGTTTCGTAATTTGCAAGATTCTTTTGTCAAATTATTTTGCGATTCGAAAAACTCTTTCAACGAGATAATTTGTACTTTGGAAAAATTTTTAGATCCGGAAAAAGTTTTCGAAAAATTACTTTGTGATTTGCAAGAATCTTTCGTCAAAACACTTTATAATTCGAACAAATTTTAGATCCGGAAAAAGTTTCGATAATATTTCTAAGTTGCATAATTCTTTGTAAAAATATTTTGTAATTTGCAACAATTATTCGACCGAAGATTTTCTAATCAGAAAAGTTCTTTCGATAATTCAAATTTTGGTTCACAAAAATCTTCAGGTAATTTGATTAATTGAACCAGTTGTTCAGAGGGTAGAGGCCATACCTTACTTACCTCATCGACCGTTGGTTCTCCCCTTGTTAAATTAATTTCTTCCGAAGATTCTCCCCCTTCATCGATCTCGGGATGTACTTCGGCTGTTGGGGCTGTCTTGGTAATTTCTTCCATCTCGGATTCTTCTGATGACGGCTCGATGTCTATTGAGGAGACGACTTCAACCGGTTCTTCGTAGAGCATTAAGAACTTTTCCCAAAGTTCTTTCGCGCTTTTGTACTCTCCGACTCTGTCGAAATCTTTAGTTGGTATTGCGCTTAGAATATGAAACTCTGCCCGAGCATTTGCCATGGACTCTTCACATTGCTTCTCGTTCCAGAGGCGTATGCCAATTTTCTCTCCGTTCGTGTCTTTCGGTGCTTCATAACCTGTTTTCATTATTAGAGAAATACCAATATCAGAGTTAAGAAATACCATCATTTGTTGCTTCCAAGAAGCAAGCTCCCCCTCGAATGCTGGTGGGTAGTCGCTAGCTCCGGCCATTGTTTTGTTGCTTCAGATGACGGTTAGTCCCTCTGAGGCGTATTCGGCCCTGATACCACTTGTAGGACCGTTGGGCCGGCTAGAAGGGTTGGTAAATAACCTGTCAATAAAAAACAGACAACCCTTCCTTGAACGATTAAGCTAACACTTGTAAAAATGAATTAAGCAGATAAATAGAAGCATAAAATAAAAGACGAGGCACCAGATGTTTACTTGGTTACAACCGACGTGGTTGTTAATCCAAGGAAGATTAAGCTCAAAAACTCCTTCAGGCGGAGAAGCCTCTTACAGCGTTTAGGCACAGAAAATAGAAGCTTAACTACAACTAAAGCATACAAGTATTTTGAAATAGAATGATCGTGATTGTTGAAAAGCTTCTGACCAAGGCTATATTTATAACCTTGGTCGGGGCGCCTGGAAGGGTTCCGGGCGCCCTGGGGGGGGATAAAACTTTATCCCCCAACGTCCAGAACATGAAAGACGCGTTCTTGTTAAACTTCAGGTTCCGGGCGCCCCGGGCTGTTCCGGGCGCCCCGGGCTGCTCCGGGCGCCCCAGACAGTTCCGGGCGCCCCGGAGCAAAAGTCAACTCTGGTTGACTTTTGTGTCCGGGACATCTGCTCTGTTTCAGTCCCGCCTCGGTCCGGGTCTTCCGCTCCGGATCCGCTTACTTGGGTGATCTCTGCCATCCGGAATAGGGCTCACCCGAACCCATCTTCCGGTCTTCTCGAGCGTGCTTCCCTCCGGCTTCTCGTCCCTCAGAATTGCCGCGTGTCCCTTCTCGTCCACCAGCGTACTCATCCGCAGACTTCGTCCCAATCTTCCGCTCCGGCTTTCGTACCTCGGAACCACCACGCGCACTTCCTTCTCGTCCGCCGGTGTACTCTTCCGCAGCACCTCGTCTCTCGGACGCACCGCGTGCCGTCCTTCTCGCCAGCTGCGTCTTCCGCTCGAGTACCTGTGCTCCTAAGCTCCTGCACACTTAGACACAAGGTTAGAAACAACGCAGGACCTAACTTAACTTGTTGATCACACCAAAACAACCTTGGGGTTCCAACAATCTCCCCCTTTTTGGTGTGATCAACCCAAGTTAAGCTAGGGTCAACAATAGATATGAAATTAAATAGTTTATTGCAATAACATGCAACATGATAGAAGAAATTAAATTTCAAACATTCCAAATTTTAATTTTCAATTTTCTACCTCCCCCTAGACTTATACTTTCCTTCTCCCCCTTTGATCACAAAAAATGGAGAACAACTAAAATCTAAGGGTAGACATTAAAAAAATTTGAAAATATATTTCAATAATTTTTAGGGAAATATTTCTAAGTCAAGACAAATTTCTAAGTCAAGAAATAACTTTTTTTTAAAAAAAAAAAAAAAATTCAAGTATTTGTCATCAATAATTAAACACTTTCTAAGCCGAAAAATTTATGCAAGAAAATTTTAAGAGAATTGATAACATTAAAAGAAATTTTCTATGCATTTATTTATTTATATATTCTAATGCTTTTATCAGAAAATTTTAAATTTCCATTTTAATTTATCATAATTTCTTAACTTTGAAGCAAGAAATTTTGAGCATGTAGAAATTTGTGCAAATTGTAACATGTCATTTTTAATTCCTAATTTGCAAAGATATTTCGATAATATAAACTTGATAAAGTTTTTCGACAATACTTCTGATTTGCAAACTTCGTTCGACAAAATATTTTGTAATTTGTAAAAGTATTTTGACAACATAAATTTGCAACAACCTGTGGATAATAAATTTACTACTCCGAAAAACTCTTTCGATAATATCTTTAATTTGCAAACTTTGTTTAAAAAAATGTTTCGTAATTTGCAAGATTCTTTTGTCAAATTATTTTGCGATTCGAAAAACTCTTTCAACGAGATAATTTGTACTTCGGAAAAATTTTTAGATCCGGAAAAAGTTTTTGAAAAATTACTTTGTGATTTGCAAGAATCTTTCGTCAAAACACTTTGTAATTCGAACAAATTTTTAGATCCGGAAAAAGTTTTCGATAATATTTCTATGTTGCATAATTCTTTGTAAAAATATTTTGTAATTTGCAACAATTATTCGACCGAAGATTTTCTAATCCGAAAAGTTCTTTCGATAATTCAAATTTTGGTTCGCAAAAATCTTCAGGTAATTTGATTAATTGAACCAGTTGTTCAGAGGGTAGAGGTCATACCTTACTTACCTCGTCGACCGTTGGTTCTCCCCTTGTTAAATTAATTTCTTCCGAAGATTCTCCCCCTTCATCGATCTCGGGATGTACTTCGGCTGTTGGGGCTGTCTTGGTAATTTCTTCCATCTCGAATTCTTCTGATGACGGCTCGATGTCTATTGAAGAGACGACTTCAACCGGTTCTTCGTAGAGCATTAAGAACTTTTCCCAAAGTTCTTTTGCGCTTTTGTACTCTCCGACTCTGTCGAAATCTTTAGTTGGTATTGCGCTTAGAATATGAAACTCTGCCCGAGCATTTGCCATGGACTCTTCACGTTGCTTCTCGTTCCAGAGGTGTATGCCGATTTTCTCTCCGTTCGTGTCTTTCGATGCTTCATAACCTGTTTTCATTATTAGAGAAATACCAATATCAGAGTTAAGAAATACCATCATTTATTGCTTCCAAGAAGCAAGCTCCCCCTCGAATGCTAGTGGGTAGTCGCTAGCTCCGTCCATTGTTTTGTTGCTTCAGACGACGGTTAGTCCCTCTGAGGCGTACTCGGCTCTGATACCACTTGTAGGACTGTTGGGCCGGCTAGAAGGGTTGGTAAATAACCTGTCAATTAAAAACAGACAACCCTTCCTCGAACGATTAAGCTAACACTTGTAAAAATGAATTAAGCAGATAAATAGAAGCATAAAAGAAAAGATGAGGCACCAGATGTTTACTTGGTTACAACCGATGTGGTTGTTAATCCAAGGAAGATTAAGCTCAAAAACTTCTTCAGGCGGAGAAGCCTCTTACAGCGTTTAGGCACAGAAAATAGAAGCTTAACTACAACTAAAGCATACAAGTGTTTTGAAATAGAATGATCGTGATTGTTGAAAAGCTTCAGGACCAAGGCTATATTTATAACCTTGGTCGGGGCGCCTGGAAGGGTTTCGGGCGCCCTGGGGGGATAAAACTTTATCCCCCCAACGTCTAGAATGCGAAAGACGCGTTCTAGTTAAACTTCAGGTTCCGGGCGCCCCGGGCTGTTCCGGTCGCCCCGGAGCAAAAGTCAACTCTGGTTGACTTTTGCGTTCGGGACATCTGCTCCGTTTCAGTCCCGCCTCGGTCTGGGTCTTCCGCTCCGGATCCGCTTATTTGGGTGATCTCTGCCATCCGGAATAGGGCTCACCCGAACCCATCTTCCGGTCTTCTCGAGCGTGCTTCCCTCCGGCTTCTCGTCCCTCAGAATTACCGCGTGTCCCTTCTCGTCCACCAGCGTACTCATCGGCAGACTTCGTCCCTCGGTCGCACCCCGTGCCGACCTTCGCGCTAGCTGCGTCTCTTGCTACCCGAGCAATCTTCCGCTCCGGCTTTCGTACCTCGGAACCACCGCGCGCACTTCCTTCTCGTCCGCCGGAGTACTCTTCCGCAGCACCTCGTCCCTCGGACGCACCGCGTGCCGTCCTTCTCGCTAGCTGCGTCTTCCGCTCGAGTACCTGTGCTCCTAAGCTCCTGCACACTTAGACACAAGGTTAGAAACAACGCAGGACCTAACTTAACTTGTTGATCACACCAAAACAACCTTGGGGTTCCAACAATAACTGGGCTGCGAGACCGGACCGTCACATTATGCTGTGCTAAACTATTTTTAAGGTGCGGAAAAGCTGAACTAATTCAAAATTTTAATAACTACTACTATTTCTTCTGCTAACTGCTATTAGATCTGAAATTCATGTTTAAACTGCATCTTGAATGCTGTTCCTATGCTAAAGGAAGTAATCTAGACTTCACATATGAACAAGGACTGAGATAAGGGGTTTCCAGCTGTTATCAGGCCTCCCAATCGATCGGTGGATCGATTGGAGTGGTCTGATCGATCCACTGATCGATTCAGCTTGCTACTGTACACGGGGTAAATTCTGGATCGATCGGCTGATCGATCCAAACTTGTCAATCGATCCAAGGATAGATTCCAGAGCTCTCTGTTCGCAACAGAAGTTTTTTGATCGATCCAGTGATCGATTCCAAGGCTCTCTGTTCGCGACATAACGCGACCGAATCGATCAGCTGATCGATTAAGGAGCTTACTATTGGCGAGGAAAACTCCCCAATCGATCAACTGATCGATTGAGGACCTCCAATCGATCGGTGGATCGATTGGGGTTTCTGATTTTGCAGCTAAGTTCTGATTTCAACACTGTTTCGTGCCAAGATCGCATACATAAGTTCTAAAATAACTGGAAAATATTCTAATAGCAACAACTAGTGTTCTAAGCATGTCCACTAACCATCTAAGCATATCTTGCATAATTCGGACACTTAAATATCTAGAAATGCAGAAAGTAATACTATAAGAAAACACTATGTTCTAGAGGTTGCTAGTTTCTCCAAGGATCTTCATTCCAAGTTCCTGCCCACACACATCTTTGTAGCATTGTCCTCCAGCCTCCGCTAGTCCATCTTTCCTTTACCTTTATCTGCAGTATAAGGAAAAGAAGTATCTGTAAGCTTACGCTTTGTAAGAAACCATCTACCTCACAAAACATGCATACGATGCAATTTATGCTTTTAAAACATGCTATTTGAAATATATGTTGAACATTGCTAACCATGGATTCTAAAACATGGCATAATCACATACAATACATGACATTCAAAACTAAGCAGAGAACTATCATGTGAATCCATAAGAAAAATAAACTGAAAGGAAAGCTGAGCTGACTAATCTTAAACTAATGCTAAAGCTGCACTGCATTCACATAACTAATTCGTGAAGTTTGAAAACTATTTATCATAAATAGATGAAAATACATAATCATGCTGCTGATGGGCCCGACAACTGTACTTGCTGTGCGCGCATCCCTAACTGAACCCGGGGTTGCAAATTCCGAATCTAGTAGGGTTTACTAGGTTATGTAAACCTAGGGACGACTATGGGAGCCCAACCCAATGGATATCTAGTCCAGTACATTGCCATTGCTAAAAATAAAATACTGGTTAAAGCAGAATTTTTCTTATCTTGCTATTTCTAGGTTATCTGAACCTAAAGCTAGGTTGTCTGAACCTAGAGGCGACTGTGGGAGCCCACCCATTGGACTGTAGTCCCATATAAGCTGTAATTAAACTACATATACTGAATAAATGCTTCTATTGCATTTAGCTAAGCTATTAAAATGCCTGTGGTAGCATTTAACTGAGCTACACATTTTATCAAACATATGGTGTGCACTAGTTCACACCCTACATACTAAAATTCTGCATACGACTAAACTAATGCGTAAAACCTCAAAAAGAGCTACTTATACTGCTGGTGAGAGTTTTCTTACCTCCTGCGCTAGATTTCTTACAATCCAAACGCTAGGTTTTTCGGAGAAGAGATCTCTTCGACGATCTTCTCGCGTCTATGCGTTCTTCTCGCGGAGAGGAGCGTCCTCGTACCTTTGATGTTGTCGAAAGATACTCCTATGGACCTAGGGATGGAACCCTAGGTTCTTCCTTTGGCTTGGTGCGCCGAGAGAAGAAGAGAAGGGAGAGGGGTCGGCGGGTGAGGGTTTGAGGAAGAGAAGAGTAGCGTTAAAACAACTCCCCACTTACTAATTTCCTATTTATACTAAGTGGGTAATTCCGCCCAACTCTAACATAAATACAATTGGTTCCCTCTTCTTTCAGCATGGTCCTGCTGGGTTCACTTGGTTACTAGAGTCCTCTATAAGGCATAGGGCCCATAGGTCTCGAGTTCAATTCGCGCCTAGACCATTTTACGTTTCTATTTATTTTTGCTACTTCCGCTACTCTAAAAATTCCATAAAAATATCCTAAAATTTCAGAAAAATCATAGAATATTTCTAAAATTGATTTGAGAATTTTTGGACGTTACAATCCCCCATACCTTCTAAAAAGTTCATCCTCGAACTTAGAATAACTCTGGGTACTTCTGTCTCATACTGGCTTCTGTCTCCCAAGTTGCCTCTTCTGCTGTGTGACTTTGCCAAATAACTTTTACTAAGGGTACTTCCTTATTCCGCAATTGCTTAACTACTCGGTCTATTATCTGAATAGGTCGACTATCATAGCTGAGGTCTTCGCGGACTTGTACCGACTGGGGCTCAATCACCTGGGTGGCATCTGAGATATGCTTTTTCAGCATAGAGACATGAAATACATTATGGATAGCTGACATCTCCTGAGGTAGCTCTAGCTCATAGGCTACCTTGCCAACTCTTCTGGTAATAAGGTATGGTCCCACATATCTGGGACTTAGTTTGCCCTTCTTCCCAAAACGCATTACTCCCTTCATGGGAGTTACTCTGAGGAATACTGTATCCCCAACTGAAAATTCTAGGGGTCTGCGCCGTATATCAGCATAGATTTTCTGGCGGCTCTGAGCTGTCTCTATCCTCTGGCGGATCTGCTGTATAGCTGCCGTGGTGTCTGCTACTAGATCTGTCTGAAGTTCTAGTTCCTTCTGTTCACCACTCTCATACCAGCAGATTGGAGATCTACACCTCCGCCCATAGAGAGCCTCGTAGGGTGCCATACCGATAGTGGTCTGATAGCTATTGTTGTATGCAAATTCTGCTAAACTCAGATATTTGCACCAACTTCCCTTGAAGTCTAGGGCACATGCTTGGAGCATATCTTCGAGTACCTGATTTACTCGCTCCGTCTGACCATCTGTCTGAGGATGGAAAGCTGTGCTAAATTTTAACTTGGTGCCCAATGCTGACTGTACACACTCCCAGAAGTGTGATGTAAATCGACTGTCTCTGTCTGAAATAATGGTTTGTGGGACTCCATGTAGTCTAACGATCTCCTTGAGATACAATTGAGCTAGCTGTTCCATGGAGTAGGATATCCTGATAGCTAAGAAGTGGGCTGATTTAGTTAACCTGTCAACTATTACCCAGATGGTATCAAAACCATTCGTGGTTCTGGGTAATCCCATTATGAAATCCATAAAAATGTCTTCCCACTTCCATTCCGGGATCTGGATAGGCTGCAGAACTCCTCCTGGTCTCTGGTGTTCTGCGTTTACTCTCTGGCAAGTCAGACAGGTACTAACATATCTAGCGATGTCTCTTTTCATCCTAGGCCACCAAAAACGTTTCTTTAGGTTCTGGTACATCTTGGTGGAACTAGGATGCATCGCATAAGAAGTTCCGTGAGCCTCGTCTAAGATCTTCCTCCGTAGTTCCTCCTGATCTGGAACACAAAGTCTATCACCAAAATATAATGCTCCACTATTTGATACTCTGAACTCTCAACTTTCTGATCCAGCTAGCCCTTTCTTGATTTTCTGAATTTTAGGATCCTGTCCCTGAGCTGTCTGGATATCACCAAGCAAGGTGGATTCTAATGTCATAGTAGAGAGTTGTCCCACTATAAGTTCAAGGCTGAAATCTGTGATCTCCTTCTGTAGGGGCGGTGACATGGCTGCTAGTGATAGTAAGGTGGCGTTGGACTTCCTGCTAAGTACGTCTGCCACCTTATTGGCTTTTCCTGGATGGTAGAGGATGTCTACATCATAATCTTTGACCAGTTCGAGCCATCTACGCTGTCGCATATTCAGATCCTTCTGAGTAAAGAAGTACTTCAGACTCTGATGATTTGTATACACTCTACACTGAGCTCCATACAGGTAATGTCTCCAAATTTTGAGAGCGAACACGACTGCTGCAAGCTCAAGGTCATGAGTAGGGTAGTTCCTCTCATAATCCTTGAGTTGTCTGGAGGCATAGGCGATCACCTTACCTTCTTGCATCAGAACTGCTCCTAGTCCCAATTTAGAGGCATCACTATAAATGTCAAAACTGTCTGTGTTTTCTGGTAGAGCCAGAATAGGAGCACTGGTCAATCTCCTCTTTAGCTCGCTGAAGCTATTCTCACAGTCCTCTGTCCACTGAAATTTTCTGTTCTTTCTGGTAAGAGCTGTCAGTGGGGAGGCTATCCTGGAGAAGTCCTCTACGAATTTTCTGTAATAACCTGCTAGTCCCAAAAAGCTCCTGATCTCACTAGCATTTTTGGGTCTTTTCCAATTACTCACAGCTTCTATTTTGCTGGGGTCTACCATAATACCATCCTTGGAGATAATGTGACCCAGGAAGGCTACCTGATCAAGCCAGAATTCACATTTCGTGAACTTGGCGTACAACTGGTTCTGCTGAAGGGTCTGCAAGACTATTTTCAGGTGCGCTGCATGTTCTTCCTGAGTTCCGGAATAGATAAGAATATCATCGATGAACACGATAACAAACTTATCTAAGTATTCTCTGAATACTCTGTTCATGAGGTCCATGAAAGTAGCTGGAGCATTTGTCACGCCAAAGGGCATGACTACGAACTCATAATGTCCGTATCTAGTCCTGAAAGTCGTCTTGGGTATATCGCCTTCTTTAACCTTCACTTTGTGATACCCCGATCTGAGGTCTATTTTAGAGAACACTGCTGCTCCCTTTAGCTGATCAAACAGGTCATCTATTCTGGGAAGAGGATACCTGTTCTTGATCGTGACTTGGTTTAGTGCTCTGTAATCTATACACAGGCGCATGCTCCCGTCCTTCTTCTTCACGAACAATACAGGCGCTCCCCATGGTGAGTGACTAGGATGTATGAAGCCCTTGTCAAGCAGCTCCTGTAGTTGCTCCTGAAGTTCCTTCAGTTCTGCTGGAGCCATGCGGTAGGGTGCTTTGGAGATGGGATTTGTACCGAGAATAAGTTCTATCTCGAATTCAATCTCCCTGTCTGGTGCTAGGCCTGGTAACTCTTCAGGGAAGACGGCTGGGTAGTCATATACAACTCGGACCTCTTCTTGCTTTTGGTCCTTGTCCTGACTGGTATTGACTACATGCGCTAAAAATCCCGTATATCCTGAATCTAGCAATTTCTGTGCTTTCAGAGTTGAAAGAAATTTCTTGGCTTTTCTCTTTGGTTCTTCGCTGTACTCAAATTGTACTCCTTCTTCAGGTTGGAATATGACTTTCTGTTTACGGCACTCTATGGAAGCCCCGTACTTGATCAGGAAGTCCATTCCAAAAATGACATTGTAATCAGTCATATCTAGCACTATCAGATCACAAAAGAGTTCTCTGTCTGCTATAACGACTGACACTGCTCTGAGCCAGTGCTTGGATGCCATAATTTCTCCCGAAGGTAGTGTTGTCAGAAACTGACCACTGAATACCTCTGGGGGTACTGCTAACTTTTCGGCGAATGTCCTGGATATATAAGAATGGGTTGCCCCAGTATCGAATAAGACAGTTGCACTTTGCTGTAAAATACTAATCTGACATGTAACAACTGTCGAGGTATTCGCTACATCCTCTCTGGTGAGTGAATAGATCCTTGCGTTCATCGTGGATGAGGGGGCTTCTAGTCTGCCCTAGCTGATGGATGGACCGTCTAAAACAGCCTGCATCTGGTGTAACTGGGCTGGCTGGCCTCCATGCTGAATCGGCTGTGGTTGAGGAAAACCGGTCTTGTTCGGGCACTGCTTAGCCATATGCCCCTCTTGTCCACATTCGAAGCATCCCCGTGTGCCCTTGTGACAAACTCCTGGGTGGAATCTCCCACAAGTAGAACACTTGGGATAACTAGGCTGTTTGTTGGCTGGTCCTCCTTTTGGGTAACTCCCTGGTTTGCATTTGTTGCTGGAGTTCCCTTTCCAATTTTAGCCGTGGGAGCTGTGGCCCTGGTGTTTCTGAGTACCTGAGCCTCCCTGACCCTTGGACTCTGAGAGGACTTGCTTTTGCTGTCTGATATTGTTCTGGTAGTGCTCGGTGGTCAAAGCACTGCTTACTAGTTCTTCAGTGGTTTGCGGCCTATGGACGCCGCTGGTCACGTTCATGGCTATTTCCGGCCTTAGCATCTTGAGCATCAACCGGACTCATTCTTTTTCAGTGCTGACTAATTCAGGGCATAGACGAGCCAATCTGTTGAATTTCTTCAAGGCTTCCTCCACTGAAAGGTTGCCCTGACGAATTTCAGTGAACTCGTCGTAGTGGCAGTTTATGACCCGCATGTGGAAAAACTCCTCGAAGAATTCCCTCTCGAAGTCAGCCCATGTCATCTGATTCACTGGGCGCTTCGCTTTGATTCTTTCCCACCACATACGTGTGTCTCCTGCCAGGCAGAAGGAGGCACATTTCACCTTCTCGTGTTTTGGCCAGTCCAGAAACTCCATCGTACTCTCCAGTATTTTGAACCAGGCTTGAGCATCCCATGGTTCACTGGTGCCTGTGAAGTTCTCTGGCTTAATTTTCCTCCACTGGATCAGATAAGCTTCCCTCCTTGCCCCTGTTGCTGGGGCTACTGGTGCTGTAGGTTGGACTGGTGGAACCGCTATTACTGCTGGGGTTGCCAGGTTAGGTTCCGGAGTGACAGTGGGAGTGTTCTGCTGACTAGCCCTTAAGGTGGCTATCTCCTGTTGTTGTTCAGCTAGCTGCTTCTGTAACTGAGCCACTACTGCGGTAAGGTCTGGGGGAGGCACTGAGTTTCCTGCATCATGCTGGGGCTCAGTAGCTGGTGTCTTTCTAGCTGGGCGTCCTCGTACCATTTTCTAAAGAATAGAGGACATACATAACTAACAGGACGTATGGTATAACTATTGTTATCATGTTTAATTAGCTACCATAATCACACTAGAGGCTATCATACACAAGCATGCTTTAATTATCTATAAACATGAAAGAAAAACATAACTGAAGTGAGAGATGTTCTTACTTGAAAGCTGAAGGTTCAATGCTGATGTGTGTGTGAGAAAGTATGGAACTTTTGCTCTGATACCACTCTATAACGACCCGCCTCCTACTAACTGGGCTGCGAGGCCGGACCGTCACATTATGCTGTGCTAAACTATTTTTAAGGTGCAAAAAAGCTGAACTAATTCAAAATTTTACTAACTACTACTATTTCTTCTGCTAACTGCTATTAGATATGAAATTCATGTTTAAACTGCATCTTGAATGTTGTTCCTATGCTAAAGGAAGTAATCTAGACTTCACATATGAACAAGGACTGAAATAAGGGGTTTCCAGCTGTTATCAGGCCTCCCAATCGATCGGTGGATCGATTGGAGTGGTCTGATCGATCCACTGATCGATTCAGCTTGCTACTGTACACGGGGTAAATTCTGGATCGATCGGCTGATCGATCCAAACTTGTTAATCGATCCAAGGATCGATTCCAGAGCTGTTCGCGATAGAAGTTTTTTGATCGATCCAGTGATCGATTCCAATGCTCTCTGTTCGCGACAGAACGCGACCGGATCGATCAGCTGATCGATCCAGGAGCTTACTGTTTGCGAGGAAACCTCCCCAATCGATCAACTGATCGATTGAGGGCCTCCAATCGATCGGTGGATCGATTGGGGTTTCTGATTTCGCAGCTAAGCTCTGATTTCAGCACTGTTTCGTGCCAAGATCGCATACATAAGTTCTAAAATAACTGGAAAACATTCTAATAGCAACAACTAGTGTTCTAAGCATGTCCACTAACCATCTAAGCATATCTTGCATAATTCGGACACTTAAATATCTAGAAATACAGAAAGTAATACTATAAGAAAACACTAAGTTCTAGAGGTTGCTAGTTTCTCCAAGGATCTTCATTCCAAGTTCCTGCCCACACACATCTTTGTAGCATTGTCCTCCAGCCTCCGCTAGTCCATCTTTCCTTTACCTTTATCTGCAGTAAAAGGAAAAGAAGTATCTGTAAGCTTACGCTTAATAAGAAACCATCTACCTCACAAAACATGCATACGATGCAATTTATGCTTTTAAAACATGCTATTTGAAATATATGCTGAACATTGCTAACCATGGATTCTAAAACATGGCATAATCACATACAATACATGACATTCAAAACTAAGCAGAGAACTATCATGTGAATCCATAAGAAAACTAAACTGAAAGGAAAGCTGAGCTGACTAATATTAAACTAATGCTAAAGCTTCACTGCATTCACATAACTAATTCGTGAAGTTTGAAAACTATTTATCATAAATAGATGAAAATACATAATCATGCTGCTGATGGGCCCGACAACTGTACTTACTGTGCGCACATCCCTAACTGAACCTGGGGTTGCAAATTCCGAATCTAGTAGGGTTTACTAGGTTATCTAAACCTAGGGACGACTATGGGAGCCCAACCCAATGGACATCTAGTCCAGTACAGTGCCACTGCTAAAAATAAAATACTGATTAAAGCTGAATTTTTCTTATCTTGCTATTTCTAGGTTATCTGAACCTAGAGCTAGGTTGTCTGAACCTAGAGGCGACTGTGGGAGCCCACCCATTGGACCGTAGTCCCATATAAGCTGTAATAAAACTGCATATACTGAATAAATGCTTCTATTGCATTTAGCTAAGTTATTAAAATGCCTGTGGTAGCATTTAACTGAGCTACACATTTTATCAAACATATGGTGTGCACTAGTTCACACCCTACATACTAAAATTCTGCATACGACTAAACTAATGCGTAAAACCTCGAAAAGAGCTACTTATACTGCAGGTGAGGGGTTTCTTACCTCCTGCGCTAGATTTCTTACAATCCAATCGCTAGGTTTTCCGGAGAAGGGATCTCTTCGACGATCTTCTCGCGTCTATGCGTTCTTCTCACGGAGAGGAGCGTCCTCGTACCTTTGATGTTGCCGGAAGATACTCCTATGGCCCTAGGGATGGAACCCTAGGTTCTTCCTTTGGCTTGGTGCGCCGAGAGAAGAAGAGAAGGGAGAGGGGTCGGCGGGTGAGGGTTTGAGGAAGAGAAGAGTAGCGTTAAAACAACTCCCCACTTACTAATTTCCTATTTATACTAAGTGGGTAATTCCACCCAACTCTAACATAAATACAATTGGTTCCCTCTTCTTTCAGCACGACCCTGCTGGGTTCACTTGGTTACTAGAGTCCTCTATAAGGCATAGGGTCCATAGGTCTCGGGTTCAATTCCTGCCTAGATCTTTTTACGTTTCTATTTATTTTTACTACTTCCGCTACTCTAAAAATTCCATAAAAATATCCTAAAATTCCAGAAAAATCATAAAATATTTCTAAAATTGATTTGAGAATTTTTGGGCGTTACATTTAGTGAGTGTTCAATTTCCTTGGATTAGCAACCTCTCCAATTATAACCAAGTAAATTGTTTGTGCCTCTTCCTTTCTTTATTTGAGTCTCTTATTTCTTTTATGCAAGTGTTGATTATTATTAAACTATAAAGCGCGAGGAAGGTTCATTTTTCTTTATAGGGCTATTCACCCCCCTCTAGCCGGCCGCCAAGGATCCTACACTATCGGCTTTCCATCTATCATCGGGGGAGTGTATCCTTTAAGTATGGTGAACTAGAGCTCGATGTCGGACTTGAGGTAACACTCCATTTTGTTCTTCCTGTAGCTGAAGTTCTCTCCTTTAAACAAAGGAGGGCGATCGATGTTGTATCTTTCTTAGTAGGAATTTGACATCTTTGCTATCAAAGGAAAAAGGAGAAGAAGATTTCCAAGACTCTCGTCTTGGGATTAGTAGTGCGAGATAAAGAATTAAGAAAGAAATTAAAAAGAAATCTTTTTAAGAAGAAAAGATTTTTTTTTTTAAAATTGCTCGAAAATGATTAAGTATTTTCAGATCTACCAGGCTCTGATACCAATTGAAGGATCGATAGAAAGCAATAGGGGGGTGAATATCGCTCGTTAAAAACTCTTTCTTTTCATAAAGTAAAAACAAGAGCAGTGCAACAGAAAATGAAATACACGTTTCGGTTACTTGGTTCGGAGCCTAGGTCAACTCCTACTCCAAGACCCGCGATCCTTGATCGCATCGTTGGCCAATTCACTATAATCCTTTTTTCCAAAATTTTTGGAAAGAAGCAATTTGTACAATGAAAGATGTAAGATAATAACAACCTACTATCTTACTAGAAAATAAGTGCAATGCAAGCTAATAAAAATTATACCGGCAGAAGAATAAGGATGCAACTTGTCGGCACTTCTTGGAGTAGTAGGTTGCCTATGAAGATGTAGTAGTAGCACGAGCTGCTTTGTACACGGATCAACAGGAAACAGATATCCAACCTCGAACATCGAGCTCCACTTTTTAAGAATCATTATCGTTCGGTCGACTGATCATCGGGTACGGTCGATTGAACTCGCTCTCTTCCTTCTTCACTAAGATACAATCTTCAAGCATTCATAACATTTAATGGTTCGCTCGACCGATCACCTTGTTCGGTCGACCGAATGGTGAACTTTCCCTGTTCGTTGAGATTCTTCATTAATGAGCATTTAATGTGATGATTGTTCAGTCGACCGATCCCTTGGTTCGATCGACCGATCAACCAGGCTTTCATCTTTGCTTCTGATCGATCTGATCTGTGCCACATCATCAAGGTTCGGTCGATCGATCCTCTTGTTCGGTTGATTGATCAGGCTTCGATCAGACTCTGCTCTGCTTTGGTCTAAACTAATCTCTAGTCTGAGTTAGCCTTGTTTGGTCGACTAATCTCTATGTTCGGTCAACCGATCAATTCGCTCCCTGCAAAATAAAGTTAGATAATTCCTTGTAAAATAAAGGTTAGCACAATAATAAGATGCATGAGTAGTAATAGACAGTAATACTGTCTTGATCTTAACTTGGAAACCTTTCCCATTTCTTCAGTTGAATCAGTGACCTAGGATTTGTTTCTTTCTGGAGCATGACCTGACTATCGCTTCCTCCAGTTGCTTACCTCGACCTACCTGCCAAATATTGGTCTTCCAGACCTGTTTGGACTTTATCGCTTAGCATTGGATCAACACACTAGGACTTCCCTTCGATCTACGGTCCTTCAGACCTATCGAGCTTCCTTGCCAAGTGTCGGGTCCTCTTGACCCACTTAGGTTTCTTATCAGGCTTCCACAATCTATTAAGACTTTCCTTAGGTTAGTAAATAGCCTATATACTCGGTCAACTTATTAGATCATAACAAAACTTAACTTGAACCTTTGGTAATATCAAAACTCAAGTTCAATTCTGGTGCACCCTGCATCAACAGTGGGAGCTAGGTATGTAGAGAAAAAAAAGAAAGAAAAGATTTTCTTTAAAATATCCTTAACTCATTTTAAACGGATTGAATCAGTTCAACTTATAATTTAGTTGGTGGCCAAATCAATTTCAGTTTAAATTAATGTACTCTTTATGTTTGCATATACCCATTGGATTTAATTTGCACCCTATCCAATTTAAATTGAGCGCCTTCATTTCATGTTTAATAACTCGATACATCTATATTTTATTTATTTATTTATTTTTTATTGAGGATTTTTTTTAGTACTTAATTATCTTGATGGACTGAAATATTTCCAAAATAAAACAAATGTATTATTATTATTTTTTTTTGAAAAAGTAAGTGAAGCTGGAGTCCATTCTAATTCAAAGGTGGCTCTATCCCTGATAGATATATATCATTATAGAATTATTTGAATTTTTTTAGACCGTATAGCAGAACTCAATAGATTAGTCACCTCTACAGCGAATTGTAATTTATATATCTCAGGTAAACTGCCTACTTTCTCGATCCCGATTGTGCTAATTTGTACCCATCCAGGTAGCTGGGAACGTAGGTACCCTAAGCTGATTAATAAATTTGGAAGACCTGGATGTCAGAACGTGTCATGTGTTCCCCAATTGAAAATTAATGCTTGTTGAGAGTTAATATGATGCTTCGTGGATCACTTGTCATGAGTAGCTGTTCCAGTGACTTTTGTCTCCTAAGGATAAGCTTGCTTAGATGACTAGCTGTTCCAGTGACTTTAGTCTCCTAAGGATAAGCTTGCTTAGACATTGGGAGTACAATCATGGATAATGCTGATAGAGACCCTGGCTCACTATACTGCCTCCTCCTCCCATCACTCTTCTTATCCACAAATCTAACTTCTCGCGATATAGTAATCAAGAGTACAAGACTCTCTTTCTAAATTCTCTAATGCATTACATTGGTCGACAATATTGAATTCCTGGATGCAACCGAACAGAAAGTCAAAATCCAGTCCATCGCGTCTATTATATGGATAATGTATTATTAAATCATTCGCCACGTGTCACTCCATCATTGAGACAATTAAGTCTTTCCTCTCCTCTTCTGCTCGGATTGCATTTCAATAAAAGGAAGGCTGAGGCTCTTCCTTCCTAACTGTGCGTCGCCAATATGGTACATGCCCTCTCCTTCTCTCCCTCCAAATTCCTCGCCTTGCCGCGTCCTCCTGTGGTATTGAGGCCCTCATTCGTCGTCGTCGCTGCCGCCGCCGTCCGATCTCCGGCTGAGTCTGCCACGTCGCTCTACGAGGTCCTCGGCGTCCACACAGGCGCCAAGAACGGCGAGATCAAGGCTGCGTACCGGCGTATGGCGCTAGAGTGCCATCCGGACGTCGGCGCGCCTGCCGACGAGTTCCTGCGCCTCCACGCCGCCTACGCCACGCTCTCCAACCCCGACAAGCGCGCCGACTACGACCGGAAGCTGATGGCGCTGGATCACGGACGGAGGCGCCAGAGGCCGACGTACACGGGCACGAGCCCACCGCTGTCCCGGGAAAACTACCGGCGGACGTGGGAGACGGACCAGTGTTGGTAGGAGGCAAAGGAGAGTTCTCATCCGTCGGATGGATCGACTGATCCCCTTTCTGGAAACAAGTGAATATATTATTTGAGTGCCTGTGAAACTGTAAATGATTTTAAATACCAGTAAAATTAGTCTCCGCCTGTTTTATTGATTTGTTTTTGGATTATAGTATCCAGTCCATGATGCAAATTGGCGTCTATCTTTTTTTTTTTTTTTGTTATAAAAGGAATGAATTTTTGGACTGAATTGAGTTACTTAGTATGGAATAGAGTGAAAAGGATTCGAATTTCGATAAAATTAAAAAATTATAATTAATCAGTATGAGAGGGATTGTTGGAATAACGGATTCTATATTTTATTATCCTATGTGAAAGGAAGGGAAAAAAAAAATAATGTATTAACATTGCTTTAGATTTTAAAATTTAGATAAAATTTATAAAATTTATTGTTAATGATTTTGGATTTTGATTTACTAAGCCACGAGTTGTGTACTTGTGTAATGCCAAAGACTAATGATGCATTTGCAGAGTTGGGATGTGAATGAGCTACGCTTTATTTTTATTATTCAATTTATCCAAGTTTGTTATCAAACATTTTATTATTGAGCTTAGTTTTTTATGGAGTTTAAATTGATATTATTGTCCTTTTATATATATATATATATATATATATATATATATATATATATATATATATCCTGCGGCATTTCTGTGTGGTTTCTGTGCGGCACAACAAAATCGCGAATCCGAGCTGGTAAAAAAGTTACACATCAGCGGCGAGTTTTTTTAGTGCAAAAAAACTAAACCCTAAATTGAAGCTGCGCCGACTCACTCTCCGAACCCCTCCTCTCCTCGTCGCGACGCAGAGCCACAAACCCTCGCGGAGCCGTCGCCTCCCTCTCCGAACCCCCTCCTCTCCTCGTCGCGACGCAGAGCCACAAACCCTAACTCGGTTCATTGTCGGAGTCGTCGCCTCCCTCTCCGATCCTCTCCGCAAAACCCTAGACAAAGCAGAGCCGCCTCCCTCAGGGAGACCCCTCTCTGGCCGAAGCTCGGGCGCGGTGCTTTCTATCCGGCTGATCTCCCTCCACACTAGGGCATTTCTCTGCGCCAAACCAGGATAAACTCCTTCTCTCTTATAGAATCTTGCTATCTATTCTTTTGATGAATATTACACAACTAATTGCATACTTGTTTGTAGAATCTTGCTGTGTATAAATTAATTAGAAGCGGATTGACAGTAAAACTATATTAGTTATGAGTATTTTTAAGGCATCAGATAATTTTTCAAAAAATTCTTAAAAATGTAAATTTATAGTCCTTTCCAAAAAGCTCAAAATTTCATTAGACTAATTTATGTACTAATATAATGGACCAACATTTATTTAAATTTGGGTTTTAAATTAAACAGATTTTTTAATTAGACCACCGTGATGTAGGTGTCTAGTTAATTAACATTAACACTTAGTAGTTAATTGGAGATTGGTACTTCATTTGACCAACACTTTTTACTATGCTCGTGTTATTCTTAGGGTTGTGTACTTATTTGTGCAAATAATCTTTTACAAGAGAATAATGTTAATCATGGCACAACAATTTATACTTATTTGAATTGTAACCCTTGGTAATTGATTTGTCAATTGTTAATGGTGTTTGTGTAGATATTATGGAGTTAAAGACACCACCTATGTGCGAGTGTGGGAATGGGGCCATGATCTTATGCAAGGCTGGTGATTTCTCAACCCGTCCCGGGAAGTATTACTATCTATGCCTAGCACGACTTAAACATCGAAAGCGTTTCTTTTGGTATGATGAATACCATGCAAAAAATGTACCTGATAATGTGCATCAGTCAGCTGAAATTGGTAACGACTCAACTACCTCCCAAACTCATACATCCTACAATCACAACAGGATGCGTCATTACACACACACGTCGCAGGCAACCTGTAGCTCACAAACTTGTCCTCACCATACACATGCGCTAGAACAATAGTAGCAGTAGAAGGGGTGATGGAATCTAACACAAGTGGGTTACAAAGCAAGACCATCAAGTGTAGACCATTGTCCGGGGACCAATTAGTTTGTTGTTGTTTTGGTTTTATATGCGCACTACTTTTTGTTTTGATTTTTCTTTTGATTCTTCTTCTAGTGTCAATGTAATATATTGTATGTGTTGTGTGTAATATAATGGTTCACAAGTAAGTTAATAATTATGTTTTTACTTTTAGATAATATGGTGTATACAAATTGGAAAACTAGTTATGTGTACTCTTCTGTTATACTTGTTATGTGTACATATGTTATGTAAAACTTGGTACGGTAAGCATTCAATACTTTGACATATTAATATAGTCACGAGGAGCATAAAAGCCATCAATCCATTCAAACTGCATAATGCCACATTTAAATGATGTAACGATTGGACTTTTGAAGAATCGATGGTATTTGTTAGTGGCGTGGGCATAAGCAATAGAACCTATGTGATCATGGATGCATACTCCTTTTCAACTTCTTCTTTATCAACAGTTGACAAAAATCCTAGAGCCATCGAAAACCCACAGTTGACAAAAAAACCCATAGGCATAATCGATGGTATTTATTATGTGTGCAATATAATGAGTTACAAGTGACCAAGAGTTTTCAACACACCCACAGTTGACAAAAACCCCATCATAAAATACAATTTCCACAAGTGCATTGCCAAACAATTCAAAAAAACTCGTATCAGCAAAATAACAAAAACTAGACTTCATAGCACTTGCACACTTTCACTTATAATAGCTTAACCAAAATCCCAGAGCCATCGACAGGGGCAGAACTAGAAAATCCCAAATTGTCTCTTTCATTCATTTTTGTTTTCATTTGATCTACAGAAAAACTGAACCATATTTTCTCACAATGCCACCAAAAATTTTGCTCGAATTTTAATCTCATTAGCTGCAAACTCAGTACCAACACCAGCTGTAATAAATTTCCAGCAAGGGTGTTTTAATCTCATTTGCTCCAATCTCAAACTAAAATTCTTGTAAACAAAGATGAAGCAAAATCAGCATTTACCAACACTTGAACAACAGTTGGATTTCAACTTTTCCATTTTGCACAGCATAATACAGAACTCTACAAATGTCCAGAATTTCTATTTCCAAAGGGAGGTTTTCCTCGTCTACAAGAGATCGAACTGCATAGATTGAGAAACTTGGAGCATTGGGTAGTGGGAAGTGGAGCATGTTTCTTGCATTGTAATAAAATGAGCTGACTGTTTTCCATTACACCAAAATGAGATTTCAGTTTCCCATACGAACACACACATATAGCAGGTACAAACTGTTTTCAACCATTACAACCAAATGAGTTGTCCATTTTCCATTACAACAAAATGATATGTCAGTTTCCCATACGTACACACACATATAGCAGGTACAAACTGTTTTCAACCATTACAACCAAATGAGTTGTCCATTTTCCATTACAACAAAATGATATGTCAGTTTCCCATACGTACACACACATATAGCAGGTACAAACTGTTTTCAACCATTACAACCAAATGAGCTGTTCGTTTTCTATTACAACAAAATGAGATGTCAGTTTCCCATTACAACAAAATGAGCTGTCCATTTCCCATGCCTGGAAAAACCAAACAAGACTAAGCAATTATTAGACATGAATATAGAAATATGCATATTTCGTTAGATAAAACATTATCAATACAAAACATGATAATAGAATATCCTGAAGACTATGGAAATAGATGAATACCAACCATAGATAATTACAACACCTTATCTTATGTTGTTTGAACCTGCAAAATAAAGACAATTTATTAATTTCATATTCTCAATAAAAAATAAACAACTATAATTTAACAAAATAAAACTTTGATGATACCCGCTATAGATCCCAAACCAGATTCATATGTATCTTCAAAACTGATATAATTATCTTCAATTGATCTGATAATTGACACATTGTCATATACAAGATATAATAAAATTAATTTGTGTTTGCAAGAAAAAATATAATAAAAATACAAAAATAGAATTGACATATACCCTTGCTGCAAATTGGGGAAGTTACATTTGTCATGTGACACTCCTCGATGTCTGCATCCACGACATAGCCTGGAATTTGAGGTTGATTTTTTCCTTTGTAGATTTCAATCTCTTTCCACATCCCTTAGTTCTTACTACAGAAGGATCAATAATACCAAGGCCCTCATCAATGGATTTCTTTTTTTTACTTCTATCATTGCACGTTGTACTGATGGACATCTCTTTCATTTTGTTGTAAATACAATCAAATTGTTCATCCAAGAAGGTTGTCTTCTCATTACTCATAGATGCATCATCAACTAATACTGATGCTTTATAGGATAGCCTTGAGTGCCTCGACATCAAATACTTTTCTGAATCTGGATCATTAATGACATTTTGCTCCCCTAAATCATATATTTCTCCAACTTTTGCATCTCGTGTCCATCGTTTTAGTATATACGTATCAGGCAAATGAAACACTTGGTTGATACAAAAAAAGCTAACATATGTCTGCATGGAATGCCCTTAAACTCAAATTTCATGCAGTTACACGATATGTAATCCCTTTGTTTGTCATGCGTGAGTACTGTTGATTTTGAGGAAGAAGAAATTTGAAATTTCATCACATGGTAAACTGCTGAGACAACTCCTGTAAATGTCTGTTGCACATAATAACTATGACTCTCGGTCATTTCACTTTGAAACTCCAGTCATTTCTTTTTTGTGTACAACTTAACCATTTGAGTTTCCATTAGCCAGGTTGTATTAACCTTGGGATGTTTATTCATATCAATATGATCCGCAACTAACTCATTGTGTCTTTGGTGTCTCAGTGCTCTATTAAAACATGTGATAAAATTCATTAATGAGTTCTTATTTGAGATATATTTCTTGAAAAAATGCATGTGAACCTTCAGATCTTTGACTACTTGACATTCCTGCAGAAAATACATGACTAAAATATGATGGGACCCATCTGTGTCGCAATTCATACATCAAGGACAACTAATCATTTTTCTCTAAGTTAGCATCCTTGATAGTCTCTTCCCATGTCTTCTCAAAATCATCAGGTGTTGTAGAATTTACGATGATGTCCTTTATACTGTGATAGTGGTTTCAAAAAGTCAAAGAGTCTAATTTATCTGGGAATTTGTTCAATATGTGTAACAAACAATATCGATGCACTGTTTGAGGAAAAACTTGTGCAATAGCTTTTGTCATAGCAAGATCTTGATCAGTGATGATAATGTTTGGTGCACCTTTAGGCATGGCTTCTAAGAACTTTGTAAGCAACCAAACAAAAGACTCAGTTTTCTCATCACTAAGAAACCCGCAACCAAAAAGAATTGTTTGATGATGATGATTAACTCCAACAAATGGTGCCAAAATCAAACCATATTTATTGGTGTTATATGTCGTATCAAATACAATTGCATCACCAAATACACTGTATGCCCTTCTTGACACATGATCATCCCAAAAGCACCTGCTAAATCTGTTATCTGAACCAGTCTCGTAGTCAAAGAAAAAAGCTGAATTCTTCTCTTGCTCAGATGTAAAATCCTCAATCAGTGTTTCAGCATCAATACCCTTTTGTTATTCCTTAAATTTCTCTCAAAGTTTCTAATATCAGATTCTGTGCAACCTACCCATTCTGGACCTCCGTACTCTATCTCTAATAAACGCATTTGTTGACAAGTTGGTATATTGGCCTCTGAAAATTATTTTGTCAATGCTTTTTTGGCTGCAGAAACACTGCATAGCAAATGCACCTTTGATGGAGTCGAAAGCGGATAATTATGGGCTTCTATAAAGTTATAGACAACCCAATCTGATCCAATTTGTTTCTTGACAAATGCAATATTTGACTTGCAACCTGTTCTAATTGTGCCACGTGTTCTTTCCCGTGCTAGTTGATCATGATTTAGATTTTTATTGTTCCACTGTCGATCTGTATGTCCTTCTTTAAAACATACAATTTGTTTCCATGTCACTTCATTTGTCATCTTAGTTTTCTTACTCGTGCTATTCCTTGAACTAAATCCAGCTTCTCGTGCATATTGGTTATAGAACGAATATGCATCCTCTAGAAAAGGGAATTCCATTCCAATTGTTGGCTTTCGATCATCTGCAACTTGGGGAATGAATTCCTGATATCAACTCTATTTTCTTCCATTTCTGAGCGCCCTTGTAGTATATTTGACAAAAGATAAATAGATAAATAAATAAAAACTATAACTTATTTCAAAGTAAATAACTGTTCTAATTAACTAGACAAATAATTTCTAAACTCTAAATTTGATGGAACAAATCATGCAATTTCTAAGGTAAACAACTGCTCCAATTAACTAGTAAGGGTTAATGGTATTATTGAAATGGAGATTAGTAAAATAACTAGACATTAGCAACTTAAGTGAATAAATTTGCAAGGGAGAATAAGTAATATTCATCAAACAACTAGTTGATCAGACGAAGCTGTGTTTCACGAAGATTTAAAAAAAAAAATTTTGCATCAGCTCAATCTTGAACCAACCCTCTTTTTGATTCAAATCATATATGAAGTATGCCACACAAAACGGAAACTATGAAAACCCTAAACAGAGAACATATGTGATTCAAACATGAAGTATGTCACAAAAGAATAGATAGCAAGATTCTACAAGAGAGAAGGATTTTACCCTGGTTCGGCGCAGAGAAATGCCCTAGTGTGGAGGGAGATCAGCCGCACAGAAAGCACCACGCCCGAGCTTCGGCGAGAGAGGGGTCTCGCTGAGGGAGGCGGCTCTGCTTCGTCTAGGGTTTTGCGGAGAGGATCGGAGAGGGAGGCGACGGCTCCGACAATGAACCGAGTTAGGGTTTGTGGCTCTGTGTCGCGATGAGGAGAGGAGTGTTGGTGCAACCTTAGGTCAAGGTTGACCTGGTTGACCTGACTCGAGTTGTATTTTGATGTTTGACTTAGGAAGATTGTCGGTGCAACCTTAGGTCAAGGTTGACCTAGTTGAGTTGCATGTTGATGTTTGACACTCGTGAGAGAGTTGTATTCTTGATGTTTGACAAGAATAGGTGTTTGGGAGATTGTATGTGCAACCTTAGGTCAAGGTTGACCTGGTTGACCTGATTCGGGAAAAGTCCAAGCAGGGAGCTTGGCACGCGAAAAGTCCAAGTATGGAGACTTGGCAACGGAAAAGTCTAAGCAGGGAGTTGGGCACTGGAAAAGTCCAAGTATGGAGACTTGGCACTGGAAAAGTCCAAGTAGGGAGCTTGGCACGCGAAAAGTCCAAGTATGGAGACTTGGCACTGGAAAAGTCCAAGTATGGAGACTTGGCACGGAGAAGTCCAAGCAGGGAGCTTGGCACGAGGGAAAGTCCTAACTAGGATGTTAGGCAGTTGGAAAGTCCTGGTGAGTGAAGCCGGGTGGGAAAGTCCTAACCGGGATGTTAGGCGGTTGGAAAGTCCCGGTGAGTGAAGCCGGCGGTGGGAAAGTCCTAAGCGGGATGTTAGGCGGTTGAAAAGTCTTGGTAAGTGAAGCCGAGCGGTGAGAAAGTCCTAACTGGGATGTTAGGCGGTGTGGAAATCTGGTGAGTGAAGCGGTGGAAAGTCCCGTGAGTGAAGCGGGCGAGGAAAATCCAGATGGATCAAGGGTGATCGGACATCCGGTGTTGAGAAGTCAAGCGAGTAAAGCTTGGCATATGGAGTCGGAGAGGGCTCGGTGGCTCGTTCTCCGAACTAGGTTAGAGAGGGCAATCTAAACCTAGGAGTTGGATCGGTGCAGACCGATCCGATGATCTCGATGTTTCTGATCGGTCGGTGACCGATCGATTCCACCGATGGCATCTTGTGGAGTTCTGATCGGTCCGACCGATCGTGCAACCTTGATAAGCGAAGAAAAGCTCTGATCGGTCCGGGACCGATCAGGTGTATCTGATCGGTCTCCACGACCGTCGAGACAATCTTGATCGGTCTCTCACGTAGAGGAGAGCTGGATCGATGCAGGGACCGATCGGCCTGATCGGTCCCCACGACCGATCAGGAGGTTCCCTGATCGGTCCATGGACCGATCAGGGACGGAACAGAAGCAAAGGCTTCTTCCCTGATCGATCCACACACCAATCAGGGTTCTAGCCGTTGCGACGCAACGGCTAGTTTCTTCGCTGTCTTCTTCGCAGGTATAAAGGGGTCGAGGGCTGCTGCTGCATTTTCGCTCCTTTCTCTTCTCTTCTGCTACTGAGCTGTTGGTGTGCTCTTGAGCTTTGCTGAGCTCTCATCGCTGCTGAAGCTTTGCGTGAGTTTCCTGCTGGTGTTCTAGCTGCTGGATCTGAGAAGCTGCTGCTTCATCAAGGTTCCAGTCGACAACAAGAGGCAAGCAAGTGTTTTACAATATCTGTTGTTCTTATTTGTTGTCTCTATTGTTGTACTCCTTTGTTTGCTGTTGCAAAAGACTGTGGCGAGGTTTCTCCACCCATAAGGAGTATTTATTAGCCGGGTTTCCGGGGATTCATCCACCGACGGATTGACAGGGCTCGTCCACCTTACGGACACGCCGAGGAGTAGGAGCCCTAATCTCCGAACCTCGTTACATCGCTGTGTTAAGGTTTGATATTCTTCCTTTCGTTTCTAGTTTATTTTTCCGCTGCGCTAACGAAGTGTAGGAAGAAACGCGAGTGATTTAGGGTCGGCTATTCACACCCCCCTCTCTAGCCGTACAAAGGATCCTAACAAGTGGTATCAGAGCAAAGGTTTGCTCTTCATCGGATTAACACCCGGGGAGCACGAGCTAGAGGATGGACCTACTCGGAGAAGATGTCACCATTCCACCCTTCTACGAATGCGGTGACTTCGCGTATTGGAAGGTAAGGATGAAGTACTTTCTTATGACTAACATAATGAATTGGTTTTGTGTACAAGAAGGGTTTTCCCCTCCTATGGATGAGGAAGGAAAACCTATCAAGAAGAAGGAGTGGACGAAAGAACAAATCCGACAATCCGAAATCAATGACGAGGTAACAAAAATTATTGAATTTGCGTTACCTAATAATGTTTTGTGCAAGATAGATAGGTACAACAACGCTAAGGAATTGTGGAACAACTTGGCCAAGTTTCATGAGGAGAGCTCCACTTCAAGCCATGAAGAGGAGCCTAGTGAGCCAAGTAGCTCACATCATGGAGGGAGCGAATTGAGAGTTGAGGGCTACTCAACATCCAAGGAAGAAGAGGAGGAGAGTTCCTCTTGTTCAAGTTCGGAGCAAGAAGAAGAAGTTTCCACCTCCGGAAGGGTTGAAGAAGAAAGCTCATCTCCACCCTCAACCCTAGGTAACTCAAGCAATTTAAGTTCAATTAAATTACACATTATGTGCTTTGAGTGTAGGGAACATGGACATTACAAGAGTAAGTGTCCAAAGAGGGTAAGAAAGACTCCACCGGCGCCAAAGGTCAAGGAAGCCGGAGTCCCGAAACGCAAGGGCAAGGAGCACATCGTGTGCTTCCAATGCAAGCAAAGGGGACACTATAGGAGCCATTGTCCGAGGGGAAGGCAACCTCACAAGGGAAAGAGACCGGGCACAACGATAGGGGAGCTAAGGCAAACCCTAAGGTAACCTCTAAGGTTCATTATTGCAATTCTAATAAAACTCATGCTAGTAGTTTTGTTGCAATTGTTAATAATGATAAGCATGTTAACTTTAGGAACCAATACATGTGCTTAGGAGCTAAACATGTTAGCCTAGGTAAGGATAACACTAGAAATACCAACCCTAGGATTAACGCTTCTAAAGTTAAGGAAAACCTAGGTAGAAATCCCAAGAAGACTAGACACATGCCTAGGAATATCTCAAGAGAAAATGACAAATTAAAACTTGAGGTATTAGAGAGAGAAAATCAAGTCTTGAGGTCAAGACTTGATAATTTAGAAAAGGCTCTTAAAAACATGGAGAAGTCATCTCTAGGGTTTAAGAGTTAAAAACTCAAGTCCAAGGACAAGAAAGGTTTGGGTCACAAACCTAAGTCCCAAATGGTCAAGCCCACTTACCACAATGTTCCATTCGATTATGGAACAAAAGACCATTACCAAGGTTACAAGGGGAGTCACCCCTATAGTTGACCTTGACGAGACCCAAATGACCAAGGCTTCAAAGCCTAAGAGGGTCATTAGGAGGGTTGCTAGGGAAGTCATCCCTAGTGAATATTTAGTGAACCCAATGAGTTCAAATAGGTATTGGGTTCCTAGGAGCATCTTCTCTACCCCATAAATGGGTTAGAGAGTGTCAACTCCAATAAGGAGGGTAGTTAACCCAACTTTGAGGAAATTGACACTCAAGGAGCATTTTCAAGGTTTTGAGAACTTTTGAAAATGAAATGGAATTATCATTTACTCCTTTGAAGAGTTAAATGTGCCTAAAGATTGGAAATTTCATTTTTAATCTTATTTGGCACAATTTAAGAAAACCTAGAGAAATACCATAATTGGGATTTTGGTTTTCTCTTAGGGATATATGGGCAATCTAGGGTTAGATTTTAAGTTAGCAAAGGCTAAGGATACTTAGATAGGGAATTTAGGTATTTTATTTGTGCTAACTTGCCATGATTGGTTGCCATATGCCATGCCATGACATCATATTTATTTTATTATCATTTGAAATGTCATGATAATGCTTAGGTCATGTTTATTTAAGTTTTCAAACTTTATGCCATGACATCATGACATTGGCACATGTTTTTACTTATGATATCATTTTATGCCATGTCATCATCTCTTGCATTAATAATCAATGAAATTGATTTAAGGATGAAAAACACATTTTGATATTGAGATCAAATTTGTGTTTAGAAAATGCATGAGACCTTAGTCTAAGATACCTAAACCCATATCTCACATCAACATTGACTTGGATGTGTTTGATACACTTTAGATGTATGTGAGATATTAGGATCATGAGTTAGGATCAAGGTGCATAGTTTTTGTACCTAGATGAGCCTAATTCAAGAAATGGAGGATCATAGGGAAAGCTAGTGTACAAGTCATGTACATTTAGCCCTAAGATTATGGTCCTAAATTAAAAGGTTTAAAATCATTTTGAAATTGATTTGAAAAACCTTGATGAAGTCATCTTAGTGATTGCATTCATCATTGAACATTGTGATACAAAGTTGAGTTAAACTTGAACTATTTCAAAGTCTCTTGAACTTTGTATCAAGATTGAAAAATGGAAGTTATTTTCATAGAAAACTATTTTTCCATGATAGTATATGTTATGAGGAATGTATCCTCAAAATTTCACAATTTTTCGAATTTTCTGGAATTTTCTAGGAGTTTCTGAATTTCGGGAAGGAAATTTTGAAATTCTGATATCAGGATTGTGGACCGATCCGGAAGTTGCCTGATCGGTCCAGGGGATCCTGGATCGGTCACCAGACCGATCCAGGGAAACCCTGATCGGTCTGGTGACCGATCAGGGCGTGCCAGATGCTGATCTTTCGGTCTGGGGACCGATCAGAGCGTGCCAGTTTCTGATTTCAGCTGTTGGTCTGAAATTTCAGCTGGAAGTTGGGTTTTGTGGATTTCTAAAGGTTTGGAACTCACAAAGACATTGTTGGTGCAATGGTCAAGGGGGAGTTGACCTTTAGGGGGAGTTTTACCTAATTGTCAAGGGGGAGTTGACTTTTAGGGGGAGTTTTTACTCCTTAAGACTTTCGAGGATTAGTGATATGGGATTATCACTAAGTTGATTGTTAAGTTTAGTATCAAGGGGGAAATTAAGAGTTTCAATGAAAGGTATGGGACTTTCATTAGGAAGAAACTCTTGACCTTGATACCATCTTTTTTTCTTTTTGATGTGTGTCAAAAAGGGGAGAGTGTTCATTGGAGAATTATTGGAAAACCCAAGTTAGGTTATCGGGTTAACCTAAGCTAGGGGAAGAATGTCAAGGAATGTTCAAGGAAGAACATTGGAATTCTTTTTGATGTGTGTCAAAAAGGGGGAGAATTATTGGAGAACCCAAGTTAGGTTATCGGGTTAACCTAAGGGGAGAATGTCCAGAGAATGTTCAAGGAAAGAACATTAGACATTGGAAGATGATTGGAAAACCTAAGTTAGGTTATCGGGTTAACCTAACTTGATTATGGGTTTTGTCAAACATCAAAAAGGGGGAGATTGTTGGTGCAACCTTAGGTTAAGGTTGACCTGGTTGACCTGACTCGAGTTGTATTTTGATGTTTGACTTAGGAAGATTGTCGGTGCAACCTTAGGTCAAGGTTGACCTAGTTGAGTTGCATGTTGATGTTTGACACTCGTGAGAGAGTTGTATTCTTGATGTTTGACAAGAATAGGTGTTTGGGAGATTGTAGGTGCAACCTTAGGTCAAGGTTGACCTGGTTGACCTGATTCGGGAAAAGTCCAAGCAGGGAGCTTGGCACGCGAAAAGTCCAAGTATGGAGACTTGGCAACGGAAAAGTCTAATCAGGGAGCTGGGCACTGGAAAAGTCCAAGTATGGAGACTTGGCACTGGAAAAGTCCAAGCAGGGAGCTTGGCACGCGAAAAGTCCAAGTATGGAGACTTGGCACTGGAAAAGTCCAAGTATGGAGACTTGGCACTGGAAAAGTCCAAGTATGGAGATTTGGCACAGAGAAGTCCAAGCAGGGAGCTTGGCACGAGGGAAAGTCCTAACTGGGATGTTAGGCAGTTGGAAAGTCCTGGTGAGTGAAGTCAGGCAGTGGGAAAGTCCTAACTGGGATGTTAGGTAGTTGGAAAGTCCTGGTGAGTGAAGCCAGGCAGTGGGAAAGTCCTAACTGGGATGTTAGGCAGTTGAAAAGTCCTGGTAAGTGAAGCCAGGCAGTGAGAAAGTCCTAACTGGGATGTAAGGCAGTGTGGAAATCCTGGTGAGTGAAGCCAGGTGGAAAGTCCTGGTGAGTGAAGCCGGGCAAGGGAAAATCCAGATGGATCAAGGGTGATCGGACATCTGGTGTTGAGAAGTCCAAGCGAGTAAAGCTTGGCATATGGAGTCGGAGAGAGCTCGGTAGCTCGTTCTCCGAACTAGGTTAGAGAGGGCAATCTAAACCTAGGAGTTGGATCGGTCTGCAGACCGATCCAGTGATACTCAGTGTTTCCTGATCGGTCTGGTGACCGATCGATTCCACTCAGTAGCATACTGTGGAGTTCCTGATCGGTCCACAGACCGATCAGGCAACGATTAGAAGCGAAGAAGCCTGATCGGTCGGGGACCGATCAGTGTATCCTGATCGGTCTCCACGACCGATCAGAGACGCAGCCATGTCTCTCACAGAGAGGTGGGATCGGTCTGGGGACCATCAGCACAGGGCCTGATCGGTCCCCACGACCGATCAGAGGTTCTGATCGGTCCATGGACCGATCGAGACAAACAAAGGCTTCTTCCTGATCGATCCACACACAATCGGGGTTCTAGCTGCGTTGACGCAACGCTAGTTTCTTCGCTTCTTCGCAGTATAAAGGGGTCGAGGGCTGCTGCATTTTCGCTCCTTTCTCTTCTCTTACATCTTGATTGGTGTGCTCTTGAGCTTTCTGAGCTCTCATCATGAAGCTTTGCGTGAGTTTCTGCTGGTGTTCTAGCCGGATCCGAGAAGCTTCATCAAGGTTCCAGTCGACAACAAGAGGCAAGCAAGTGTTTTACAATTTCTGTTGTTCTTGTTTGTTGTCTCTATTGTTGTACTCCTTTGTTTGCTGTTGCAAAAGACTGTGGCGAGGTTTCTCCACCCATAAGGAGTATTTATTAGCCGGGTTTCCGGGGATTCATCCACCGACGGATTGACAGGGCTCGTCCACCTTACGGACACGCCGAGGAGTAGGAGCCCTAATCTCCGAACCTCGTTACATCGCTGTGTTAAGGTTTGATATTCTTCCTTTCGTTTCTAGTTTATTTTTCCGCTGCGCTAACGAAGTGTAGGAAGAAACGCGAGCGATTTAGGGTCGGCTATTCACACCCCCCTCTCTAGTCGTACAAAGGATCCTAACAAGGAGGGGGTTCAGAGAGGGAGGTGACGGCTCCGCGAGGGTTTGTGGCTCTGCGTCGCGACGAGGAGAGGAGGGGTTCGGAGAGGGAGGCGACGGCTCCGCGAGGGTTTGTGGCTCTGCGTCGCGATGAGGAGAGGAGGGGTTCGGAGAGGGAGGCGACGGCTCCGTGAGGGTTTGTGGCTCTGCGTCGCGACGAGGAGAGGAGGGGTTTGGAGAGTGAGTCGGCGCAGCTTCAATTTAGGGTTTAGTGTTTTTGCACTAAAAAAACTCGCCGCCGATGTGTAACTTTTTTGCCAACTCGGATTCGCGATTTTACTGTGCCACACAGAAACTGCACAGAAACACCGCAGGAGATGCCTTCTGTGAGAATCTTAAAATTAAAAGTTTGTGGAATGCTATGTTTTCTTATATATTTTAAAAAATAATAAAAGGAGATTCAAACAAGTAAATATATATGTTCAATAGTTTATTAGCTTTGTTAAAAATATTAATAAAATGAGTTAAATTTGTTAATGTTTAATTGTATTTATTTTATAATATTAAATAAATAAAAATAAATACTATGAGCATAGTACTAGAGGTAACAATTATCTTAAATTTAATTTAAACTATTTAAAATTTAATTCAATTTAAGTTATGTCTAACTTAACTTAGTTCGCAGGTCAGGTCACATACGCACATGGAGTACCTTGTGTAGGATGGTTCAACATAATTCTAAATTATGCTGAGCTTAACACAAATTTAGAGCCGACCATAACCTAGATCGACCTACCGAAAAACTCGTCTTCATAGTTTTTCAACAAATTATCAACATTTTTTTTCCTTGTTTTTTATATGAATGAATGGACTTCCAATTTCCTAAATTTCAACTTTGCCTTTTATTTTTGTTCAAAATTGGCCTAAAAAATAGGCTTCGAATCAATACAATGAAATTTTGTTAGAGGGCTTTTACACTGTGATAGCGTGAATGCTCTTTTCATAACCACTAAATTTGAAATGATTAATTAATAAAAAAATTAGCTTCTATAAAAGAGACCAACCTTATTATGTAATAAATCGAAAGGAAATTTTAAAACTAACTTCCATCTATGATGATGTTAGCTAGAGTCCTAGAGTCAATCATTTGATGATTGTATTTTGGACTAGTTATATCATATTCTATATAAATAAAGGCATTTGGTTTCTAGTTATTATACTTACTTGTATTGATGCCAAATAAACTAAGTATAATAACGTCCTTGAGTAGACGATTCTCACCTATATCAATCGGTTAGTTGAACCGATAATGAGATGATATATGAAACACTACTCTTAATCATTCCTAGTCGAGTATTAACATTCAGGGACAATGTTAATGCAATAAGACTAGCATGTAGGTCAACTCGATGACTTGATCTCACAAGTCATGGATATAGAGATATCAAGTTGACACATGGGTATGCATTGAAGAATGTATACTGAATGACCCGCCATGAGAAAGTATCATGAATCGTTATATGAGTGTCATATAGTTTCTCATGTGGCTATTAGTATGACTACTAGTCCTTAGACCTGAAGTCACCATGGATCCCTACATAAGGAGTTATGTACTTTGGTTTCATCAAACGTCACCCGTAACTGGGTGGACTATAAAGGCAATTACTGGGTATGTAACGAATTATGCAGAGGGATGTGAGTGATGTAGATGGGATCTATCCCTCCTATATGACGGGAGCGACATCGATATTCTTGATAGAGTGAGACCACAAAGTGCATGGTCATGCCCAAATGAGTCAATATAGGATATTGAGCTCATTTGATTGAGTGAGTCTACTTGGAGTTCAAGATTTAGATTGATTAGAGGATGACACGGTCTATGCCTCACATTGATCAATCTAGATGTCTAGGATAGAAGGACACTTGTCATATTTTGTGAGGAGTCACAATTAATAGTCACAAGGTGATGTTGGATCTCAACATTCTTGTAACTTGGGTAGTAATGATGTGTTGCTAGATACCGCTCATTACTTATGCTCCTAAATGGGTTTAGGGGCATTGCCAACGTTACAAGAACCTATAGGGTCACACACTAAGGGCAATTAGATGGAGATTAGGTTCATTAGATGAACCTAAATGATTACGTTCATATGATGAACCAAATTGGATTAAGAGTAATCCAAAGTAAGCTAATTGAGTTGGACTCAATTTGGTTCATGTGTTAAGTGAGTCTAATTTGGACTTAGACTCATTTAATTAATTTAATTCAATGAATAGAGATTCATTAAATTAAAATTGACTTGAACCAATGGTTAGATTAGATCAACCAAGGGAGAGAAGTGGTCAAGTTTGACTTGACTTAAGTAGGAAGATGAAGAGTCAAGTTTTGACTTGACTTTGACTTGACCAATGCCACATCATCAAGGCTTCTTCATTTGGTCAAGTTTGACTTGACAAAATGCCACCTCATGGAGGAGATCAAGAGACTTGACTCTTGATATTCCATGGGGGTTACATGCCTTGAAGTGGCCGGCCACTTTTAGGTGGAATGAAAAATTAATTTTTCATTCAAGTGGTTGTAACTCCATCTTCTTCTTCTTCTTGAGTTTTCTTCTTGCTCTCCCTCTCCTCCCTACTGATCTCTAAGGTTGCTAGCACATCCTTAGAGATTTTTCTCCATCTCTTGCTTGTGTGGATACACATAGAGAAGTGTCTACTTTGACACTTTCGAGATCCGGCGAACCGAGGACAAGCGGGATTGCGAAGGGCTTCGCTTCAAAGGTATAAAAGTTTTTTCTTTTGTAGATCTACTGTAGATCGAAGTTTTAAACTCGTACTCATATTTTCAAAAGTTTTTCTTCGCACGAGATCTAGTGGCTAGGGTGATTCGGGGTTTCTGCGATGCGAAAAGTGATTTTCGCGGCCCGAAAAACCCAACAGTGGTATCAGAGCCACGTGCGAAGCGAGTACGAGTTTAGATTCGTATTTTTATGAAAAATATAGATCTATAAACTTTCTGTAAATTCTTGTTTTTATAGCTTTAATGGATATTTTTCTCGTAGAAGCGAAGCACAAGTGTTTAGACACTTGTAGGCATCGACTACCGAGAAGAATTTTCCGAAACGGCAATGTTTCGCCCCAAAATTTTTTGGGACAGCGGGCTTAGGCGCTATTAGATCGCAAAGGAACCCTCGCGATGGTTAGATCGCGGGTAGGGGCGCTGCCCCTGGCCCCGCAAGGGGATTCGTTCCGCGATTGCGTCCGAAAACGCTAAACGGGACCGCCGGGAAAACTTTACTCATAAAATTGTAAAAATTATGAAAATTACAGAAAATTATGAAAAATATATAATTTATAATTATATATTAATTTTGTAATAGTCATGGCTCAAAAAGACCCAATAAGATTGGAATTGTGTTGTAATTCATATTACGGCCTGCGCGCCGTTATTTGTGATGTGTGTGCTATATTTATTTATTTTTTTTTATTTTCACGACCTGCGCGTCGTGCCTTTCTCTTATATTCTTGTTGTAAATTAGATTTAGACTCGAATGTAACTCGAGTTTCAAAATTGTAATGTAAATTTTGAAGCGGTGGAAGGTCCACACGAGACGGAGTTACGAGGAGGGCACGAGCAACACGAGGTGGTCAACGGAAGGAGCTTGAGAAGCTGTTGACCTTAGGTTGACCATCTGATCTTCTCATTGGCTTGAGAAGATCGTAGTAGGGCCATGACTAAATCACAAATTAATTTAATTAATTGCTTTTGTGTGTATGTGATGCATGCTAGTTAATTAAGTAATTAATTAGTGTCTAACGATTAGATTAGATCTAAGTCGTGCACATGATGCACCCTTCGATTAGATTAGATCTATCGAGTATATGATACGCATCATCATTTAGATTAGATCTAAATCACGTCAACTTGTAATGCCTACCATGCCATGATACCTACCACTACCTCGATCGCATGTAGTTGTTGAATCTGCCAAAGCAGAGCAACACATACTATCTTGGTAGGGTACGGAGGGACAATCTTGGTCCCTCCTATCAACTCATGGGTGAGTACAACTCAATTAGATTGAGTATTCATAGTTAACTCGGTTGGATCGAGTATAACTATAGGCATTCTTCCAACGGTTGGAAAGTTAGGTCAAAATCACATATATATTAATTCTTGGGCGTATTAGCCAAAGCTAACTCGAGTTTTAATATAAATGCGGATTTTGATTCTATAAACAAGAGTTGCATAGAGATGTAATTGGTAATCGTTACCTACCGATGATACTAAGTCTTGGGCGTATTAGCCAAAGATAACTCAAGGGTTAGTATGATGTGGATCTTGTCCCACATGAATTATAGAATTCAGTGGGAGCATCATTTAGTTAAAGGCCTAATTAAATAATTAAGAATATGATATTTATTTCTTCTTTTATTTCTGTTGTAGATTACCATGACCTCGAATACGAACACCTTCTCCCTGCGATCTGTCCTCGAGAAGGACAAGCTCAACGGAGCAAACTTCCTGGACTGGTACAGGAACCTGAGAATAGTTCTCACCCAAGAACGTAAACTGTACGTTCTGGAGCAGCCCATTCCGAAGGCTCCTCCTGCCACTGCCCCGCGAGCTGACCGAGATGCTTTCAAGAAGCATCAAGATGATGCATTAGATGTGTCTTGTCTAATGCTCGCGACCATGAACTCTGAGCTTCAGAAGCAACACGAGTTAATGGGCGCTTACGATATGGTTGAACATCTTCGTCAACTGTATCAAGGTCAAGCGAGGCATGAGAGATTTGAGATCTCAAGGGCACTGTTTCAGTGCAAGATGTCAGACGGGGCTCCAGTAGGCTCATATGTACTCAAAATGATTGGGTACATAGAGAACCTACAAAGGTTGGGGTTCCCTCTTGGCCAAGAGCTGGCTACTGACCTAATCTTGCAATCCTTGCCGGATAGCTACAGTCAATTCGTTCTAAACTACAATATGAACGAGATTGACAAGCAACTGCCCGAGCTGCTAAGCATGTTAAGAACTGCTGAGCTAAAACTTAAGAAGGCTAAGCCCAACACTGTTCTGATGGTTCAGAAACATAAGGGCAAGGGCAAGGGCAAGCCCAAAGGCAAGGGAAAGTCCCAAGCCAAGGGAAAAGGCAAGGCACTGAAGCCTAAAGGAGGGGTCGCCAAGAATGCTACCTGCTTCCACTGCGGTCAGACCGGACACTGGAAGATGAACTGCAAGGTATACTTGGAGGATCTTAAGAAGAAGTGAAGTGAGACTTCCACTTCAGGTATATATGTTATAGAAGTCAATCTATCTATTTCTACATCATGGGTATTAGATACTGGATGTTCTTCTCACATTTGTACTGATGTGCAGGCGCTGAGAAATAGCAGGGCATTGACAAAGGGCGAGGTAGACTTACGAGTAGGCAATGGAGCACGGGTTGCTGCTGTTGTTGTAGGGACTTACTTTCTATCTCTGCCCTCTGGGCTTGTACTAGAGTTAGTCGATTGTTGTTATGTGTCTGCTTTAACTAAGAACATTATATCAGTTTCTTGTTTGGACAAGAAAGGTTTCTCGTTTACTATAAAGAACAAATGTTGTTCCGTCTATTTAAACGATATGTTCTATTGCAGTGCACCTCTGATAAACAGACTCTATATTCTAGACCTTGAGAGCCCTATCTATAACATAAATACCAAGAGGTTCAAGTCAAATGACATGAACCAAACCTACCTCTGACACTGTCGCTTAGGTCATATAAATGACAAGCGCTTATCCCAGCTCCATAAGGATGGTTTGCTGGACTCATTTGATTTTGAATCATATGAGATATGCGAGTCATGCCTACGAGGCAAGATGACCAAGACTCCCTTTAGTGGGCACAGCGAGAGAGCGACTGATTTGTTAGGACTTATACATAGTGATGTATGTGGCCCTTTCAGTGTCGCTGCTAGAGGTGGTTATAGGTACTTCATCACATTTACTGATAACTTCAGTAGATATGGTTATGTGTACTTGATGACACATAAGTCAGAATCCTTTGAAAAGTTCAAAGAATTCAAGAATGAAGTACAGAACCAGCTTGGTAAGAGTATTAAGATACTTCGATCCGATCGAGGTGGAGAATACCTTAGCCATGAGTTCCGTGACTATCTAGCTGAGTGTGGGATTCTATCTCAACTCACTCCTCCTGGAACACCACAGTGGAATGGTGTATCCGAAAGGAGGAATCGTACCTTATTAGATATGGTACGATCTAAGATGGGTCACACAGATCTTCCGACATACCTTTGGGGCTATGCTTTAGACACGGCAGCTTTTATACTCAACCGAGTTCCATCCAAGGTCGTGATAAAGACACCATATAGGATATGGACTGGGAGAGATGCCCAGGTGTCTTTCATGAGGATTTGGGGTTGTGAGGCATACGTTCGACGTCAAGTCTCAGACAAACTAGGACCCAAATCCGACAAGTGCTTTTTCATTGGATATCCCAAGGAAACTAGGAAATATTACTGTTGGAGCAATCCCAATGGTCCGCGGGACCATGTGTTTTGGTGTTTGGGCAAAGGGTTTAAGTTAGGTTCACCCTTGTATTTGATATGTGTATTTGAGTTGTGCAGGTTTGCAGGATACACATGTGACCCAGGTTGATGGCTTCGGGTCCGGTGAAGGATGGAGCATCCGAGGGACCGTGGACAAGGCAGCGAGGACAAGGGCCGATGGAAGCGACTTCGAGGCATACGCGAAGGATGGCATTGGGGACGAGCCGCGGGCTTGAATGCATCCGATGGACGAGAGCCAAAGGAAGTAGGCTTGAAGGCAAGAGGTCAAAGCTGCAAATGAAGCGTCAAATGAGTCATAAGGGTGAGGGTATGAGTGCATGAGAGATTGTACTCGGAGTAAAATCCTAGTTTTAGGGTTTATTGTAGCAGTACTGTAGCAGTCGACTGCATGTTTTAGCAGCCGACTGGTGCAGTCGACTAGGGCAGTCGACTGGCAGCGAACAGAATGTGTGGAATCGAGCAGTTGGGATGTAACGGTCGAATTTCCACAGAGGGCAGTCGACTGCATGTTTTAGCAGTCGACTGGTAGGCGGGGTTTTCCAACCCGTGGCCTATAAAACCAAAGCTTGGGAGCTTGGTTTGAGTTGACGAAATAGAGGTGGTTAATCTCTATTAGTAGTCTACCTGTGCTCTAGCGTCAAAGGAGCTCTTGTGAGGGTTGTGGTGAGGTTTCTCCACCCACAAGGAGGTTTGAGCTAGCCGGAAGTTTTTCCGGGGAGTAATCCACCGAAGGATCGGGATCTTCCACCTTACGGACAGCCGTGGAGTAGAAGCCCTAATCTCCGAACCACGTTAAACAACGTGTTAGCTTGGTTTGCATTTCTTATTCTTGTCTTAAGCTTTCTTTGTATTCATATTTGTAGTTAGTATTAGATTTCCGCTGCGCATACTAACAATAGTGTAGAAAGCGAGTATTTGGGGGTGCCGTCTATCCAACCCCCCTTCAAGCCGGCTGTCCGATCCCCAACAATTACTTCTACATTCCCAGTCAGCATAAGGTAGTTGTGGCAAAGACTGGGGTCTTTCTGGAAAGGGACTTTATTTCTAGAAAGACTAGTGGGAGCGCGTTCGATCTTGAAGAAGTTCAAGATGTGAACAATAGCACTGATGCCTCGATGGAAATTGAACTGGAACCACAAAGTGTTGTGGATGATGTTGTTCCACAAGGAGTTGAGGAACAACAACCAGTTCAAGTAGACATACCTCTTCGCAGGTCTGATAGGGTACGTCGTCAGCCTGAGAGATACTCATTTCTCTTGTCTGACCATGATGACATTGTGCTCATAGAGGATGAGCCTACCACCTATCAGGAAGCTATGATGAGACCAGATTCCGAGAAATGGCTAGAAGCCATGAGATCCGAAATGGAATCCATGTACACCAACCAAGTATAGACTTTGGTTGATCCACTTGAAGGGGTAAAACCCATTGGGTGTAAGTGGGTCTTTAAGAGAAAGACTGACATGGATGGACTTATCTATAAGGGTCGCTTGGTAGCTAAAGGTTTCAAGCAGATTCATGGTATTGACTATGATGAAACCTTTTCTCCAGTAGCGATGTTTAAGTTCATTCGGATCGTGCTTGCTATTGCAGCCTACCATGACTATGAGATATATATGGCAGATGGATGTCAAAACCGCATTTCTGAATGGAAACCTGCTCGAGGATGTGTACATGACACAACCTGAGGGTTTTGTAGATCCACAGCATACTAGCAGAGTATGCAAGCTGCATAGTGTTGGAGGATCGGTGGCCGGCTTGAAGGGGGTTGGATAGACGGCACCCCCAAATCGTTCGCTTTCTACGTATTTGTTAGTTGCGCAGCGGAATACAAATAATACAAACACAAATACGAAAGTTAAATACAAATACAAAGAACAAGAAAGAGCAAGCAAACCAACACGCGCCGATTTACGTGGTTCGGAGATAAAACTCCTACTCCACGGCGTGTCCGTAAGGTGGACGATCCCTATCCGTCGGTGGATTACTCCCCGGAAGATCTCCGGCTAGCTCAAACCTCCTTGTGGGTGGAGAAACCTCACCACAACACTCACCAACAACACTTGGACACAAGGGAACCTTGAGCACTTTGGTGACTACTAATTAGGCTTTAACCAAGTCTAATTTTGTTGCCTTGGCCGGCCATACCAAGCTCCTTCTTATAGAGCTTGGAACAAATCAGAACCTGATTTTCCCGTTACCAGTCGACTGGTCCTTGCACCAGTCGACTGATGCCAGCCCAACTGCTCTCCAATGGCTATCTACCAGTCGACTGGTCCCAGGACCAGTCGACTGATCCCAGCCATTTCAGGCACAGAACCTCTCTGTGCTCACCCCCAGTCAACTGGTTCCAGTACCAGTCGACTGGTACAACCCTAAACTTAGGGTTTCCCATCCCGAGTACATTTCTCTCGCACTCGGACCCTCACGACTCACTTGACTCTTCTTTGCAGCCTTGACCTCTTGCCTTCAAGCCTACTTCCTTTGGCTCTCGTCCCTCGGATGCATCCAAGCCCGCGACTTGTCTCCAATGCCATCCTTCGCGTATGCCTCGAAGTCGCTTCCCTCGGCCCTTGTCCTTGCTGCCTTGTCCACGGTCCCTCAGATGCATTCAAGCCCGCGGCTTGTCCTCAATGTCATCCTTCATCGGACCCGAAGCCGTCAACCTGAGTCACATGTGTCACCTGCAGTCCTGCATAACTCAAGTACACATATCAAATAACGAGGGTAAACCTAACTTAAACCCTTTGCCCAAACACCAAAACACATGGTCCCACGAACTATTGGGATTGCTCCAACACATAGGTCCATTTATGGACTAAAGCAAGCTTCTCGGAGCTGGAATCTTCGATTCGATGATGCAATCAAATAGTTTGGTTTCATCAAAAACGAAAATGAGCCTTGTGTCTACAAGAAGGTTGTAGGGGATATAGTTGTCTTCCTCATATTGTATGTGGATGACATACTACTCATTGGGAAGGACATCCCTTTGCTTCAGTCTGTCAAGACCTGGCTAGGGAGTTGCTTCTCAATGAAGGACTTAGGTGAGGGATCCAACATTCTAGGGATACAGATCTATAGAGATAGATCTAAGAGATTGCTTGACCTAAGTTAGAGTACATACATTGACAAGGTACTCCTATGGTTTGCCATGCAGAACTACAAAAAGGGATTTCTGCCGATGTCACATGGTGTGAGTCTTTCGAAGAGTCAAGGTCCCTCTTCTAGAGAGGAGAGAGACCGCATGGATCAGATCCCTTATGCCTCAACCATAGGATCGATCATGTACGCCATGCTATGTACTCGACCTGATGTCTCGTATGCTTTGAGCATGATGAGCAGATACCAGTCAGATCCAGGTGAAAGTCACTGGATAGCGGTCAAGAATATTCTTAAGTACTTAAGAAGGACTAAGAAATATTTCTTGATATATGGAGGCGATAATGAGCTAGCTGTAAAGGGTTACAGTGATGCTAGCTTTCAGACCGACCAGGATGACTATAGATCGCAGTCGGGGTTCGTATTTTGCATTAATGGTGGTGCTGTCAGCTGGAAGAGTTCGAAGCAGGATACAGTAGCTGATTCTACAACAGAAGCCGAGTACATTGCTGCATCAGAGGTAGCAAAGGAGGCAGTTTGGATCCGCAAGTTCATCGCTGAACTTGGGGTGGTTCCTAGCATTGCTAACCCCATTGAGCTCTATTGTGACAACAATGGAGCAATAACACAGGCGAAGGAACCTCGCTCACACCAGCGGACCAAACACATACTACGGTGCTTCCATCTCATTCGAGAGATCATCGAGAGAGGAGATGTGAAGATTTGCAGAGTACCTACAGAGGCTAACATCGTAGATCCCTTGACCAAGGCTTTGGCACAGAGGAAGCATGATGGTCACACTAGGTCATTGGGGCTTAGAGCCTACACTGATTGGCACTAGTGCTAGTGGGAGATTGTTAGCTAGAGCCCTAGAGCCAATCATTTGATGATTATATTTTGGACTAGTTGTATCATATTCTATATAAATAAAGGCATTTGGTTTTTGGTTATTATACTTACTTGTATTGGTGCCAAATAAACTAAGTATAATAACGTCCTTGAGTAGACGATTCTCACCTATATCAATCGGTTAGTTGAACCGATAGTGAGATGATATAGGGAACACTACTCTTAATCATTCCTAGTCGAGTATTAACATTCAGGGACAATGTTAATGCAATAAGACTAGCATGTAGGTCAAATCGATGACTTGATCTCACAAGTCATAGATATAGAGATATCAAGTTGACACATAGGTATGCGTTGGAGAATGTATACTGAATGACTCACCTTGAGAAAGTATCATGGATCATTATATGAGTGTCATATACTTTCTCATGTGGCTATTAGTATGACTACTAGTCCTTAGACCTGAAGTCACCATGGATCCCTACATAAGGAGTTATGTATTTTGGTTTCGTCAAATGTCACCCGTAATTGGGTGGACTATAAAGGCGATTACTGGGTATGTAACGAATTATGCAGAGGGATGTGAGTGATGTAGATGAGATCTATCCCTCCTATATGACGGGAGCGACATCGATATTCTTGATAGAGTGAGACCACGAAGTGCATGGCCATGCCCAAATGAGTCAATATAGGATATTGAGCTCATTTGATTGAGTGAGTCTACTTGGAGTTCAAGATTTAGATTGATTAGAGGATGACACGGTCTATGCCTCACATTGATCAATCTTGATGTCTAGGATAGAAGGACACTTGTCATATTTTGTGAGGAGTCACAATTAGTAGTCACAAGGTGATGTTGGATCTCAACATTCTTGTAACTTGGGTAGTAATGATGTGTTGCTAGATACCGCTCATTACTTATGCTCCTAAATGGGTTTAGGGGCATTGCCAACGTTACAAGAACCTATAGGGTCACACACTAAGGGCAATTAGATGGAGATTAGGTTCATTAGATGAATCTAAATGACTACGTTCATATGATGAACCAAATTGGATTAAGAGTAATCCAAAGTAGGCTAATTGAGTTGGACTCAATTTGGTTCATGTGTTAAGTGAGTCTATTTGGACTTAGACTCATTTAATTAATTTAATTCAATGAATAGAGATTCATTAAATTAAAATTGATTTGAACCAATGGTTAGATTAGATCAACCAAGGGAGAGAAGTGGTCAAGTTTGACTTGACTTAAGTAGGAAGATGAAGAGTCAAGTTTTGACTTGACTTTGACTTAACCAATGCCACATCATCAAGGCTTCTTCATTTGGTCAAGTTTGACTTGACCAAATGCCACCTCATGGAGGAGATCAAGAGACTTGACTCTTGATATTCCATGGGGGTTACATGCCTTGAAGTGGCCGGCCACTTTTAGGTGAAATGAAAAATTGATTTTTCATTCAAGTGGTTGTAACTCCATCTTCTTCTTCCTCTTGAGTTTTCTTCTTGCTCTCCCTCTCCTCCCTACTGATCTCTAAGGTTGCTAGCACATCCTTAGAGATTTTTCTCCATCTCTTGCTTGTGTGGATACACATAGAGAAGTGTCTACTTTGACACTTTCAAGATACGGCGAACCGAGGACAAGCGGGATTACGAAGGGCTTCGCTTCAAAGGTATAAAAGTTTTTTCTTTTGTAGATCTACTGTAGATCGAAGTTTCAAACTCGTACTCATATTTTCTAAAGTTTTTCTTCGCACGAGATCTAGTGGCTAGGGTGATTCGGGGTTTCCGCGACGCGAAAAGCGATTTTCGCTGCCCGAAAAACCCAACAGATGACCATTGCCGACTATATATTGCTCCAATTCTTTCAAATTTTGGTGTCAATTACAGTCAGAAATAGTTCAATTCTACTTCCCTGAAATGTGAATAGAAAATAAGAGGTTGCATAAAAAGATTTTATTATCCATAGGTTTGTAGTCGCACATAGTAAGTTTCATAAATTTAACGTTTGTTTATATTATTTCACATACATGTATGATGTAAACATATATATAGGGAGAGATTATCTCATGTATAGATACGCAGGGGATGTAAATCTAGGGTTCAGATTTCACGGAACCAAGTTGACTTGTATGTGAGCAAAATCTGCGTGGGTCAAATATCAACATTTTACCACATGAATTCTTTTTGCTTGCTCTCAAGAGGGTAACAGAAGCATTAACTATTGTTAATACCGATTTCGTAACCTTTTGGATAGTAATGGTCGACCATTAAGGGCCGACGACTATCATTAAGCCTTAGACATTGAATGGTCTTTACTCGGAGTTCAATGCAGATGAAGAATGATGCTCATATATAAGGAGATCATGGTCTTGAGCAGAGATGCAGAAGCCAAAGCTATAGCAAAGAAAATAATTTTCATCCACCTTCATTCCCCAAATCTTTTCTCCACAGTGTATTTTTGCTCGATGGTTTGCCCATGAAAGTAATCAGATACTTTCTCAGGTTGTTACAAACAACTAGTGCTTAGTTTTGTATATGGTTATGCGGTTGTATCCTAGAAATAGACGTCCATCATAATCTCAAAGTACAGCAAGAGGAGGACGAATCTATTTTAAGAAAATAGCTTGAAAGCAACCATTGACATCTTCTTTCCTGCATTCAGACTCGAGAGTCTGCACTCGGGAGTCGGGAGTCTACACCCGGACTCGAAGTTGAGAGTCTACACTCGGGAGTCCGGAGATTGCACTCAAGCTTGCCACTCAAACTCGAGAATCGGGAGTCAGAAGTCTGCATGTTGGTGCAATCAGCGTTAAGAGTTTTGATGTTTGACAATATACCTAAGTCTGGTCAGTTTGACCAACGGTTTATCCAAACAGGACTTAATGTTTGGAAGAGAGAAGTTTACTCAGAACTAGATGACTAGCAAAAGTCCTAACTTAGGCAAGGGTAAATCTTAGTGAGTGAAGCTAGGAAGTGAAAATCCTAAGGGGAGGTAACCTTAGATGGTGGAAGTCCTAGTGAGTGAAGCTAGGTCTTAGTGAGTAAAAGTAGGTTATGAAAATCCTAGGGGGAGGTAACCTTAGGTGGTGGAAGTCCTAGTGATTGAAGCTAGGCCCTAGTGAGTGAAGGTAGGTGGTGAAAATCCTAGGGGGAGGTAACCTTAGGTGGTGGAAGTCCTGGTGAGTGAAGCTAAATAGTGAAAATCCTAGAGCGAGGTAACCCTAGGTAATGGTAAATTCATGGATACAGTCCAAGTATGAAGCCTAGTAGGTCAGGTAGACTTACAGGAGTGCGGCTTGATCCTAAGGTATTGACCCTTAGGTGGTAGACATTGAGGAGGGACCTCTAAGCAAAAAGTAAGCCTAGTAGGTCGGGTAGACTTACTGTTAGTTAGAGCCCTAGAGTCAATCATTTGATGATTGTATTATGGACTTATTGTATCATATTCTTATATAAATAAAGGCATTTGTTTTGGTTATTATACTTGTATTTGTGCCAAATAAACTAAGTATAATAGCGTCCTTGAGTAAAAGGTTCTCACCTATATCAATCGGTTAGTTGAACCGATAGTGAGATGATATAGGGAACACTATTCTTAATCATTCCTAGTCGAGTATTAACATTCAAGGACAATGTTAATGCAATAAGACTAGAATGTAGGTCAACTCGATGACTTGATCTCACAAGTCATGGATATAGAGATATCAACTTGACACATGGGTATGCATTGGAGAATGTATACTGAATGACCCGCCATGAGAAAGTATCATGGATCGTTATATGAGTGTCATATACTTTCTCATGTGACTATTAGTATGACTACTAGTCCTTAGACCTGAAGTCACCATGGTTCCCTACATAAGGAGTTATGTACTTTGATTTCGTCAAATGTCACCCGTAACTGGGTGGACTATAAAGGCGATTACTGAGTATGTAATAAATTATGCGGAGGGATGTGAGTGATGTAGATGGGATCTATCCCTCCTATATGACGGGAGTGACATCGATATTCTTGATAGAGTGAGACCACGAAGTGCATGACCATGCCCAAATGAGTTAATATGAGATATTGAGCTCATTTGATTTAGTGAGTCTACTTGGAGTTCAAGATTTAGATTGGTCAGAGGATGACACGGTCTATGCCTCACATTGATCAATCTAGATGTCTAGGATAGAAGGACACTTGTCATATATTGTGAGGAGTCACAATTAGTAGTCACAAGGTGATGTTGGATCTCAACATTCTTGTAACTTGGGTAGTAATGATGTGTTGCTAGATACCGCTCATTACTTATGCTTCTAAATGGGTTTAGGGGCATTGCCAACGTTACAAGAACCTATAGGGTCACACACAAAGGACAATTAGATGGAGATTAGGTTCATATGATGAACCAAGAGGATTAGATTCATGTGATGAATCAAATTGGATTAATAGTAATCCTAATTAGGCTAATTGAGTTAGACTCAAGTTAATTCATGTGTTCAATGAGTCTAATTTAGATTATGACTCATTGAATCAATTTAATTAAATAAATTAGATTCATTATATTAAATTGGCTTGAATTAAATGGTTGGATTAGATCAACCATGAGAGAGATTAAGTCAAGTTTGACTTGACTAGAGAGGAAGAGGAAGAGTCAAGTTTGACTTGACTTTATGCCACATCATTTGTGACTTGGCATTAAGTGGCCAATGATGATGTGTCACATCATCATAGTTAACACATGATTGTGCCACCTAATGGAAGTTACATCTTCTCCTTTGCTTTAATGTGGCCGGCCACATTAATGAGAGGAGTTACACTTGGTGTGGCGGCCACTCAAAATGAATGGAATTCATTTTTTTTCATTCAAGGCTTATTCACATCATCTTCTTCCTCAAGCTCTCCTCAAGCTCTCCCTCTCCTCTCTTGGCCAAACACCCTAGGTGCTAGCACACCTTTGTTTGGTCCCCTCCACCTAATTTTGTTCATGTGGATATTTCTAGAGGGTTGTCTACTTTGACAATCTTGAGATCCGGCAAACCGTTGGACTAGCAGGATAGCGAAGGGCATCGCATCGAGGGTAACGCTCTTATCTAGTGTAGATCTAGACTTTGGAAACTCGTACTCGTATTTTGTTTTTAAATTTTCTTCGCACGGATCTGGTGGCGGGGGGTTTCGGGGTTTCCGCGACGCGAAAAAGCGATTTTCGCGGCCCGAAAAACCCAACAGTGGTATCAGAGCCACATGCGAATCTTGTACTAGTTTAGTTTTTGTTTTTATGACAAAAATTAAGTACTATATTTTTCTGTAATTTTTTATTTTTATGATTTTTATGGGTATTTTTCTCGTAGAAGCGAAGCACAAGTGTTTCGACACTTGTAGGCTTCGACTACCAAGAAGATTTTTCCGAAACGGCAAGGTTTCGCCCCAAAAATTTTTGGGATAACGGACTAAGGTGCTGTAGGATCGCTTAGGGACACTCGCGATGGTTAGATCACAGGTAGGGGCGCTGCCCCTGGCCCCGCAAGGGGATTCGTTCCGCGATTGCGCCCGAAAACTGCCAAACGGGACCACCGGGAAATTTTACTCGTAAAAATTAGTATTAAAATTACAGAAAATTATGAAAATTACATAATTTAGAATTATGTATAATTTGTAATAGTCATGGCCCAAAAAGAACCAATTTGATTGGATTTGTACTGTAATTCATATTACGGCCTGCGCGTCGTCATTTGTGTTGTGCATGCTGTATATTTGATTCGCGACCTGCGCATCATTCCTTTCTCCATTTATTCTTGTTGTAAAAGTAGTTTAGACTCGAATGTAACTCGAGTTTCAAAAATTGTAATGTACAAAATTGGAGTCGTGGATGGTCCACTCGAGACGGAGTTACGAGGAGGGCGCGAGCAACACAAGGTGGTCTAAGGGAGGAGCTTGAGAAGCTGTTGACCCTAGGTTGACCATCCGATCTTCTCATTGGCTTGAGAAGATCGTAGTAGGGCCATGACTAATCACAAATAATTTAATTAATTGCTTGTGTATATGTGATGTATGATTAAGTAATTAATTAGTGCCTAACGATTAGATTAGATCTAAGTCGTGCACATGATGCACCCCACGATTAGATTAGATCTAAATTGAGTATATGATACGCATCATCGTTTAGATTAGATCTAAATCATGTCAACTCTAATGCCTACCGTGTCGTGATACCTATCACTACCTCGATCACATGTGTTGTTGAATCTGTCAAAGCAGAGCAACACATATTATCTTGGTAGGGTACAGAGGGACAATCTTGGTCCCGCTTATCAACGCATGGGCGAGTACAAACTCAATTAGACTGAGTATTCCTAGTTAACTCGGTTGGATCGAGTATAACTATAGGCATTCTTCCAATGGTTGGAAAGATAGGACATAAATCACATTTATATTAATTTTTGGGCGTATTAGCCAAAGCTAACTCAAGTTTTAATAAAACTGCGGATAATGATCCTATAAACAAGAGTTGCATAGAGATATAATTGGTAAATTGTTACCTACCGATCATACTAAGTCTTGGGCGATTTAGCCAAAGCTAACTCAAGGCGTAGTATGATGTGGATCTTGTCCCACATGAATTATAGAATTCAGTGGGAGCATCATTTAGTTAAAGGCATAATTAAATGATTTAAAAGAATATGATATTTATTTTCTGCATTTTTCTGTTGTAGATAACCATGACGTCGAATACGAACACCTTCTCTCTGCGTTCTATCTTTGAGAAGGACAAGCTCAACGGAGCAAATTTCTTGGACTGGTACAGGAACTTGAGAATAGTTCTCACCCAGGAACGTAAACTGTACGTTCTGGAGCAGCCCATTCTGGAGGCTCCTCCTGCCAATGCCATGCGAGCAGATAAAGATTCTTACAAGAAGCATCAAGATGACGCATTAGATGTATCATGTCTAATGCTCGTGACCATGAACTCTGAGCTTCAGAAGCAACACGAGTTGATGGGCGCTTGCGATATGGTTGAACATCTTCGTCAACTGTATCAAGGATAAGCGCGGCATGAGAGATTTGAGATCTCAAGGGCACTATTTCAGTGCAAGATGTCAGATGGGGCTCCCGTAGGCCCATATGTACTCAAAATGATTGGGTACATAGAAAACCTATAGAGGTTGGGATTCCCGCTTGGGCAAGAGCTGACCAGTGACCTGATCTTGCAATCCTTGCCAGATAGCTATAGTCAATTCATTCTAAACTATAATATGAACGAAATTGACAAGCCACTGCCCGAGCTGCTTAGCATGTTAAGAACTGCTGAGCTGAACCTTAAGAAGGCTAAGCCCCACTCTGTTCTGATGGTTCAGAAACACAAGGGTAAGGGCAAGCCCAAAGGCAAAGGAAAGTCCCAAGCCAAGGGCAAAGGTAAGGCACTGAAGCCTAAAGGAGGGGTCGCCAAGGATGCTACCTGCTTCCACTGCGGTCAGACCGGGCACTGGAAGAGGAACTGCAAGGTGTACCTGGAAGATCTTAAGAAGAAGCAAAGTGAGACTTCCACTTCAGGTATATATGTTATAGAAGTCAATCTATCTATTTCTTCATCATGGGTATTAGATACCGGATGTGCATCACACATTTGTACTAATGTGCAGGCGCTGAGAAATAGCAGGGCATTGGCGAAGGGCGAGGTGGACCTACGCGTAGGCAATGGAGGACGGGTTGCTGCTATTGCTGTAGGGACTTATTTTCTATCTCTGCCCTCTGGGCTTGTATTAGAGTTGGATGATTGTTGTTATGTGCCTGCATTAACTAAGAACATAATTTTAGTTTCTTGTTTGGACAAGAAAGGTTTCTCTTTTATAATTAAGGACAAATGTTGTTCTATTTATTTAAAAGATATGTTCTATTGTAGTGCACCTCTGATGAACGAACTCTACATTCTAGACCTTGAAAGCCTTATCTTTAACATAAATACCAAGAGGTTCAAGTCAAATGACTTGAATCAAACCTATCTTTGGCACTGTCGCTTAGGTCATATAAATGACAAGCGCTTATCCCAGCTCCATAAGGATGGTTTGCTGGACTCATTTGATTTTGAATCTTATGAGACGTGCGAGTCATGCCTACTAGGCAAGATGACCAAGACTCCCTTTAGTGGGCACAGTGAGAGAGCGACTGACTTGTTAGGTCTTATTCATAGTGATGAATGTGGCACTTTCAATGTCGCTGCTAGAGGCGGTTATAGGTACTTCATCACATTTACTGATGACTTCAGTAGATATGGTTATGTGTACTTGATGACACATAAGTCAGAATCCTTTGAAAAGTTCAAAGAATTAAAGAATGAAGTACAGAACCAGCTTGGCAAGAGTATTAAGATACTTCGATCAGATCGAGGTGGAGAATACCTTAGCCATGAGTTTCGTGACTATCTAGCTGTGTGTGGGATTTTTTCGCAACTCACTCCTCCTGGAACACCATAGTGGAATGGTGTATCTGAAAGGAGGAATCGTACCCTATTAGATATGGTACGATCTATGATGAGTCACACAGATCTTCCGTCATTCCTTTGGGGCTATGCTCTAGATACGACAGCTTTTATACTCAACCGAGTTCCATCCAAGGTCGTGATAAAGACACCATATAGGATATGGACTGGGAGAGATGCCCAGGTATCTTTTATGAGGATTTGGGGTTGTGAGGCTTACGTTAGACGTCAAGTCTCAGACAAATTACGACTAAAATTCGACAAGTGCTATTTTATTGGATATCCCAAGGAAACTAAGCGATTTTACTTCTACATTCCCAGTCAACACAAGGTAGTTGTGGCAAAGACTAGAGTCTTTCTAGAAAGGGACTTTGTTTCTAGAAAGACTAGTGGGAGCACGTTCGATCTTGAAGAAGTTCAAGATGCGAACAATAGCACTGAAGCCTCGATGGAAGTTGAACTGGAACCACAAGGTGTTGTGGATGATGTTGTTCCACAGGGAGTTGAGGAACAATAACCAGTTCAAGTAGACATACTTCTTCGCAGGTCTGATAGGGTACATCGTTAGCCTGAGAGATATTCATTTCTCTTGTCTGACCATGATGACGTTGTGCTCATAGATGATGAGTCTACCACCTATCAGGAAGCTGTGATGAGACCAGATTCTGAGAAATGGCTAGAGGCCATGAGATCCGAAATGGAATCCATGTACACCAACCAAGTATGGACTTTGGTTGATTTACCTGAAGGGGTAAAACCTATTGGGTGTAAGTGGGTCTTTAAGAGAAAGACTGACATGGATGGACTTATTTATAAGGGTCGCTTGGTAGCTAAAGGTTTCAAGCAAATTCATGGTATTGACAATGATGAAACCTTTTCTCCAGTAGCGATGTTTAAGTCCATTCGGATCATGCTTGCTATTGAAGCATACCATGCCTATGAGATATGGCAGATGGATGTCAAAATCGCGTTTCTGAATGGAAACCTGCTCGAGGATGTGTACATGACACAACCAGAGGGTTTTGTAAATTCACAACATACTGGCAGAGTATGCAAGCTGCATAGGTCTATTTATGGACTAAAGCAAGCTTCTCGGAGCTGGAATCTTCGATTCGATGATGTAATCAAACAGTTTGGTTTCATCAAGAATGAAGATTAGCCTTGTGTCTACAAGAAGGTTGTAGGGGATATAGTTGTCTTCCTCATATTGTATGTGGATGACATACTACTCATTGGGAAGGACATCCCTTTGCTTCAGTCTGTCAAGACCTGGCTAGGGAGTTGCTTCTCAATGAAGGACTTAAGTGAGGCATCCCACATTCTAGGGATACAGATTTATAGACATAGATTTAAGAGATTGCTTGGCCTAAGTCAGAGTACATATATTGACAAGGTACTCGTTCGGTTTGCCATGCAGAATTCCAAGAAGGGATTTCTGCCGATGTCACATGGCGTGAGTCTTTCGAAGACTCAAGGTCCCTCTTCTAGAGAGGAGAGAGACCGCATGGATCAGATCCCTTATGCCTCAGCCATAGGATCTATCATGTACGTCATGATATGTACTCGACCTGATGTCTCGTATGCTTTGAGATACCAGTCAGATCCAGGTGAAAGTCACTAGATAGCGGTCAAGAATATTCTTAAGTACTTAAGAAGGACTAAAAAATATTTCTTGATATATGGAGGTAATGATGAGCTAGCTGTAAAGGGTTACAGTGATGCTAGCTCCCAGACCGACCAGGATGATTATCGATCACAGTTAGGGTTCGTGTTTTGTATAAATGGTGGTGCTGTGAGCTGGAAGAGTTCGAAGCAGGACACAGTAGCTGATTCTACGACAGAGGCCGAGTACATTACTGCATCAGAGGCAGTTTGGATCCGCAAGTTCATCACTGAACTTGGGGTGGTTCCCAGTATCGCTGACCCTATTGAGTTCTATTGTGATAACAATGGAGCTATAGCACAAGCGAAGGAACCTCGCTCACACCAACGGACCAAACACATACTACGGCGCTTTCATCTCATTCGAGAGATTATCGAGAGAGGAGATGTGAAGATTTACATAGTACCTACAGAGGCTAACATCGCAGATCCCTTGACCAAGGCTTTGACACAGAGGAAGCATGATGGTCACACTAGGTCATTGGGGCTTAGAGCCTACACTGATTGGCACTTGTACTAGAGGGAGATTGTTAGTTAGAGCCCTAGAGCCAATCATTTGATGATTGTATTATTGAATTGTTGTATCATATTCTTATATAAATAAAAGCATTTGTTTTGATTATTATACTTACTTGTATTGGTGCCAAATAAACTAAGTATAATAGCGTCCTTGAGTAGAAGGTTCTCACTTATATCAATCGGTTAGTTGAACCGATAGTGAGATGATATAGGGAACACTATTCTTAATCATTCCTAGTCGAGTATTAACATTCAGGGACAATGTTAATGCAATAAGACTAGCATGTAGGTCAACTCGATGACTTGATCTCACAAGTCATGGATATAGAGATATCAACTTGACACATGGGTATGCATTGGAGAATGTATACTGAATGACCCGCCATGAGAAAGTATCATGGATCGTTATATGAGTGTCATATACTTTCTCATGTGACTATTAGTATGACTACTAGTCCTTAGACCTGAAGTCACCATGGTTCCCTACATAAGGAGTTATGTACTTTGGTTTCTTTAAACGTCACCCGTAACTGGGTGGACTATAAAAGCGATTACTGGGTATGTAACAAATTATGCGGAGGGATGTGAGTGATGTAGATGGGATCTATCCCTCCTCTATGACGGGAGTGACATCGATATTCTTGATAGAGTGAGACCACGAAGTGCATGACCATGCCCAAATGAGTCAAAATGAGATATTGAGCTCATTTGATTTAGTGAGTCTACTTGGAGTTCAAGATTTAGATTGGTCAGAGGATGACACGGTCTATGCCTCACATTGATCAATCTAGATGTCTAGGATAGAAGGACACTTGTCATATATTGTGAGGAGTCACAATTAGTAGTCACAAGGTGATGTTGGATCTCAACATTCTTGTAACTTGGGTAGTAATGATGTGTTGCTAGATACCGCTCATTACTTATGCTTCTAAATGGGTTTAGGGGCATTGCCAACGTTACAAGAACCTATAGGGTCACACACAAAGGACAATTAGATGGAGATTAGGTTCATATGATGAACCAAGAGGATTAGATTCATGTGATGAATCAAATTAGATTAAGAGGAATCCTAATTAGGCTAATTGAGTTAGACTCAAGTTGATTTATGTGTTCAATGAGTCTGATTTAGATTATGACTCATTGAATCAATTTAATTAAATGAATTAGATTCATTATATTAAATTGGCTTGAATTAAATGGTTGGATTAGATCAACCATGAGAGAGATTAAGTCAAGTTTGACTTGACTAGAGGGGAAGAGGAAGAGTCAAGTTTGACTTGACTTTATGCCACATCATTTGTGACTTGACATTAAGTGGCCAATGATGATGTGACACATCATCATAGTTAACACATGATTGTGCCACCTAATGGAAGTTACATCTTCTCCTTTGCTTTAATGTGGCCGGCCACATTAATGAGAGGAGTTACACTTGGTGTGGCCGGCCACTCAAAATGAATGGAATTCATTTTTTTTCATTCAAGGCTTATTCACATCATCTTCTTCCTCAAGCTCTCCCTCTCCTCTCTTGGTCGAACACCCTAGGTGCTAGCACACCTTTGTTTGGTCCCCTCCACCTAATTTTGTTCGTGTGGATATTTCTAGAGGGTTGTCTACTTTGACAATCTTGAGATCCGGCAAACCGTTGGACTAGCGGGATAGGGAAGGGCATCGCATCGAGGGTAACGCTCTTATCTAGTGTAGACCTAGACTTTAGAAACTCGTACTCGTATTTTGTTTTTAATTTTTCTTCGCACGGATCCGGTGGCGGGGGGTTTCGGGGTTTCCGCGACGCGAAGAAGAGGTTTTCGTGGCCCAAAAAATACAACACTTACAGGAGTGTGGCTTGATCCTAAGAGATTGACCCTTAGGTGGTAGACTTGGAGGAGGGACCTCTAAGTAAAACATAAGCCTAGTAAGTCAAGTAGACTTACAGAATTATGGATAGGGTTGCTTGTTTATATATGTTTGGTTGTTTTCTAGGAACCTAGAACTGAAAGCAAAATTGCGAGAAGACAAACACAAATGGGTGAACTGGACTTCACTCGGGTCGAACTGGACCCAAACCGGTTCAATAGACCAAACCAGCGGTTTGGTAGATCGATTGGACTTGGTCCAAATTAGTGAGTTATGAAATGTTGATATAGAAGATGATGTGGTAAAAGAATATCTGGTTTATCTTTATGATTTGGATGAGGATAAGGATAAGTCAAATGAAGTGGATAGAGATAAAACTTGATCCATATATTTCTTTATCCAGATATGCTTCATCTAGATAAGAGTTGACCCAGATAAGGATCTGATCCAACTCTATAAAATGAGAAGAATGCTCTACATTCAAGAAATTACTTCTTCTACTACTCATATTCTGTGTGCTCAAAAGGAAGGCTATAACGCAAAGTTTTGCTACAGGGGAAGCTCTAGGAATTGTATGCTGCACTCAGAACTTTCGAATCGGCTCGGCAAAGTTTTTGTTTGTATTTCTTTTATTGCAAGCTATATTTACTTTATCATTTTTTTATGCTTATATTTGATAAACTGTAAGACGGATTTCCCCGCCTCCGGAAAGTTTTCGGAAAGGAGACCACTAGTGGACTTGCGTTTGAGTGTGTAGGCTTTGGACGTACTGACCCTGGGGGTTTGGGAACTAAGTAAATCTCATGAGTATTATTTTTTTGCATTTTATTTTATATTCCGCTGCTACTAACGACTTTAATAGAAAGAACAGACAAAATTGAAAAGAAAGCGATAAGTCAAGATTCACCCCCTCTCTCGACTGCACCGATCCTACACTACACTCGGGAGTGCGGAGTTTACACTCGGACTCGATAGTCGGGAGTTTACATTCAGACTCGATAGTCAGGAGTTTGCATTCGGACATATAAGGCAACCTAGTTTTCCAACCAACTTAGTCATCTCAAGCAACTTTTTCTTCCTTGCTTGGCAGCCTGAGATTATCATCTTAGATCAACTCAACAAATAAGTCTCAATTTAGTTTTTTTTTTAATTTTGATCTTTTCCCTCTATCTCTGGCTACAAGATTGTCCAACAATATTAAAATAGATTCATTCTATTAAGATGGTCATAGAAATGGTTGAGATGCAACAAGCTTAATGCGTGAAGTCCCCTTCCATCTTGATTGGAAATGTTCCAATCAATCATGGGAAAATACTAGAGAAGTTCACTAGGTTGAACTTCAAGAGGTGGCAGTAGAAGCTACTCTTGTACTTGACCACGCTCACTTTGTCTCAGTACTCCAAGCATGCTAAGGATGTTGATGTTCATACCATTAGTATAGTGGGGGCATGGACTCATTCTGAGTTCCTATGTCGAAACTATAACATCAACTATCTTGTCGACTTGTATGTTGTGTACATCATGAAGAGAATGACTAAGAAACCATGAGTCCCTAGAAAAGAAGCCCTTCTTTATAAAGTCGTTGCTTCCTCCTCCTCGTTCACTTTGTTGTTTTCTCCTTGCTAATCGCCGACGATCTCTTGAGTGCTCCGTGCTCCGTCGATCACCAGGTTCCTTCAGCGGTGACTGCATTCACCCTTCCTGTAAGCTTCTCCCTCTGGCCTGATCTTTCACTATTCTTTCCACCTCCGTAGCTTTTAATTTTTTGTGTTTTCCGGCCATCTTTCCCGTCGAACCTTCTGCCTTTTCATTTTCTAGCCATCTTTCCCGTTGAACCTTCTGCCTTTTCATTTTCTGGCCATGGCAAGCTCTTCGCAGCCGTCCGACCCCGCTCCCGGTCTCTGGTATGCTACCATGGAGACCCGGTTTGATGCGGGTGACGCCGCGAGTTTGATAAACACCTTTGACATTCCTTCCGACCATGAAATAGTTCTAGCTTCTCCGTCCGATCGGCCCAATGATCCGCCGATCGGCACAGTTTGTTTCTTTCGAGACCAGTTCGTAGCCGGTCTTCGGTTTCCCGTCCACCCTTTCATAACTGAGGTCTGCAATTACTTTCGTGTCCCGCTCACCCAGTTTGTTCCTAACTCCTTCCGCCTGCTGTGCGGCGTGGTAGTGTTGTTCCAAGTGCACAACATTCCACTGACCTCTCAGGTTTTCCACTACTTCTATTATCCTAAATAGTCCGAGCTGGGCACTTACCTTTTCCAATCCCGGATCGGTCTGGTCTTTTTTGACAAAATTCCCACTTCCAACAAATACTGGAAGGAGTACTTCTTCTTTTTGAGACTCCCTGAGCGGCCAAGCTACCGAACCAAATGGCAGGTCAGGCTTTCTTCTCAACCCAATTTGAAGAAGTACAAGACCCAGCCAGACTACCTCCATGCTGCAAACATGCTGGTTGGCCTGAAGTTCGACATCCATAAGTTGTTGTCGGAGGGTGTGATGTACGTGTTCGGGCTGACTCTGATCCGAATGAAGCTCCCGAGTAGCCTAAGTATGAAATTTCTCAACCTTCTTCCCTTGAGTCTAATTGATTCTTTTCTTCTTTTGCAGCCGACATCATGATGCGCGCTTGGGAAGCCGACATAATGAAGGCCAAGCAAGCTGAGATTGACGCAGGTGCAGCCAAGGAGATGGACCAGCTTGGCTTGACCCCCGTCCGCTCTCAAGAGGGTATAGTTGGGGAAACCCCAACTGTGGGTGAAGGGGCTGCCGATCGGACGCCCAACATAGGAGGGGCGGCTGACCCACGCCCGGTCCGAGAAGTGCCACATGTCGTCACTGCTGAGAGTTCGGGTGTTAGAATGTATACTAAAATTCTTGCTTTTTGTATAAAACATTTATTTTGAAATAATAATCACATTGGTCAAATATCTACATTTATATGCTAAATGTATTTGTTCATTTAATTTATATTGAAGATAACATAGTGTGTGGTGTCACACAGAAGATCATGTTATTAGTTCCTTATAAATTATAAATAGTTGCTCACAACCAAGATGGAATGGGACAAACCATTGAAATGGTTGTAGTGTAATTTGGTATTAGTTTATCTTGACTATAAAATTACACTAGTACACTCTGAGTGTATTGAACAGGATCATTTGAGGTTGCTCTTTTTATATTGTAAAAAAGAACAGGACCTCTGTTATTATGGAAGTGCGTACTCTTAATCATGATATAATAACAAGCACATATACGTAATATTTATTTCTTTAATTTATCAAAGGGTGAGATTTTGTTCGTTAAATCAATAGGCCCGATAAGTTGGAAAATGATATTATTTATATGGTGTGTTGTTGATTATAGAATGAAACGGTGTCCTAGTGATCTAGGTTAGTGATGTCCCCTTGAGAAGCTCATAAGGATTGTCATGTAAACCCTACAGGTGGACTTAATCTGACATGACAATAAGGTTGAGTGGTATTACTCTTGGAGCTAGATGTTAATTAAGTGAGTGTCAGTAACTCATTTAATTAATGAGCATTCGATATCTTAAATACTGGGAGATTAACGCATTCATGATAAGAATGAGCCCATAATATAATTTGGGATTGATGCGGTAGTTCAATAATAACTCTTTAGTGGTATGAGTTATTATTGATGAACTTGAGTTGGGTGTTCGGGGCGAACATGGGAAGCTCAAGCTCATCGGGAGACCAAAGTCAATTCCTCCTCTATGTCCCTATTTTAGCCTCTTATATAAAGCCTTATATCCACCCAAAGCCCAGCTTCTTAGCCTAAGCTAGGGCTGGCCAAGCCTTGCTTGGTGTCCAAGCAAGGGCCCGGCCAAGCCAAGCTTGGAGCCCAAGCTAGGGCCAGCCAAGCCTTGCTTGGTGCCCAAGCAAGGGGCCGACCACACATAAATTAGAAAAGGAAGTTTTATTTTTTGTTAAATCTTTCCTTTATAGAGATCTATAAAAAAGATTTAAAAGAATGATTTTAATTATAAAAGTTTCCTTTTTTAGATCGGTCACAAAAGGAAATAAAAGGAGTTTTTATCTTGTTAAAATCTTTCCTTTTATAGAGATCCATAAAAGGAATTTAAAAGAGAGATTTTAATCTTTCCTTTTATAGATATCCACAAAAAGATTTAAAAGAGAAATTTTAATTTTATAAAACATTCCTTTTATAGCTATCCACAAAAGAGATTTTAATTTTTGTTTAAAATCTTTCCTCGTTTGATGAAAAGGGTGTGGCCGGCCATGATAGAGGATTAAAAGGAAGTTTTAATTTTATTTTAAAACTTTCCTTTTTTGCATTCACCAAGGATTATAAAAGAAGAGGAGGCGGTGCCTTATGATGGAACACATCTTCAATTTCCTCTTCCTTTCCTTGGTGGTCGGCCCTTCATCTTCTTCTTTTCTTCTTCTTTGTGGCCGGCGGCATCAAGCTTGGAGTTCCATTGGTGACCGGATACTTGGAGGTGAAGAAGAAGAGAAAGGAGGTTCTCTAGTTGTGATATCCCTTTGGTGGCCGAAAGCTTGAAAAGAAGAAGAAGGTTTGGGTGGATTTCATCTTGGTAGATCATCGCCCACACGACGTCCAAGAGGAGGAGAGGAATACAATAGAAGATCAAGAGGTCTTTGTTTACAAAAAAAGGTATAACTAATTAATTATTTCCACTTCAAATTAATTAGTTTGTGTTCTTTGTATGGATCCTGAAATACCAACACAAGAGGCTAGCGATTTCGTGTTTCGGTTTTGTGTTTCAATTTAGTGTTTAGATCTTGTGCTTCTATTGAGATCTTTGTAGTTAAACCTAGGGTTACTGTAAAAAGTTTAAATATCCAATTTCTTTAAAAGACTTTGTCTAGGAAGTGGTGGATGATTCCATACCCAAGAAGGTCGAGTGCCTCGCCATGTTTAACCTGGAAGCCGATATTTGAAATAGATATTTAATCAACTTTTGTAATATGGGATGAACTTGGATTAATAATGTTAAGTATCGTTTGTAATCCAAGTTTTAACTACTGAAGAACACATGAGTTGAACTTGAAGTAAAAATGTTAAGTTCTGTCTCCAATTCAAGTTTAACTCATGAGGAACACATAGGTTGTTAGGAAAGTTCTGTGCTTGTACACATTTTTTTACAGGGGAAGCAGAATGGAATCCAGATGTAGCAACCAACAATTGGTATCAGAGCGAGTTTTCTGCCTCTGTGTGTTTGGTTTTCAGTTAAATTATGCACAAGTCATACATAATTTAGGCAGGATAATAGTAGGATGTGTAAATAGACTAACTCTGTGGTTGCAGGCATCCCAGATCCAACTATTATGACCCTATTATGTTTTGTGTGCGATTGGACCCTCGGACATGTCAAGGGAATTTTATGTGTGTGCATGATTGTATTTATTAAATACAGCAGGAGATGAATTAGTTTTAGGATTTTACATTCTATTCGACCTAGATTATATGTACATTCCCTTGTGCAATATAGGATCGATAAATGTAAAATTTTATTTTTATCGCGGATCGTATCCTTGCAAGGTGTGGTACTTGTTAAGGACCAGAGGCGTAGAGAAGGAAGCACGATAGACGTGATGACATAAACCCTAAGGCTGGCGGCTAGGGTTGGCGGCACATGAAGGATAGCTATGAACATGACCATAATAGTTGGAAAATATTTTTCATATTTATTGTCTTTTATGTTGTGCATGTGTGATGTGTTTGCATGTTAAAATTTCTTATCTTAAATAACTAAGTGGGAGAGAAATTTAATCAAATTCCACGGTCTCCATTACTGGTTTGTAAGTGATGCACTCAAACTTGCGTGTTTGCTTTAAGTGCCTTCCTCCACATCGGATGGGTTTGTTTGTGGACCACTAGATCAAACTTCCTTTATGGATGATTATAGGAAATTATTTAGGCTTGTGTGATCTTCTCCATCTGAAGGGGCACAATCTTATTTAATGGACTAAGTATCAAGTAATGGTCTACACTTAGGCACATTTAATAGTATCCTCCCCATCGGAGTCATTGCTATTATTTGTGTGACCGAAGAAAACCAACTATTAATTTTATTTGTCATAAAGTTAGCATGACAAGATAATAAAATTAATGGGTAAAACCTCCTTTTACAAATGTTTGAATTTGTATACGTCCACACTATCGTGGCATACAAAATTCATGGTGTTTTGAGGTGTTGGTGAGTTTAAATGATATTGTTTGAGGAATCAATATTATTTTAAATTCTTAAGTTTTGACCAAATATTTTGTGATTCTTAGAATTTCAAATGACCTTCAATCCTCTTGCTATTATATTGAAAGAGAACAAACTTACTGGACCCAATTATATAGATTGGAAGAGAAACTTGGACATTGTCTTAACAGTTGAAGGCTACAAGTTCGTACTTTATGAGATTTGTCCAAGCTGGCCTAATAGTGATTCTAGTGAAGAGGAGATTGAGTGTCATAAGAAATGGGTCAGGGCAGATAAGATGACACGGTGTTATATTTTGACTTCTATGTCAAATGTATTGCAACATCAACATCAGACCATGTCTACTGCTTATGACATGATGAGCATGTTGGAGCAATCCCAATGGTCCGTGTGACCATGTGTTTAGGTGTTTGGGCAAAGGGTTTAAGTTAGGTTCACCCTTATATTTGATATGTGTACTTGAGTTGTGCAGGACTGTAGGATACACATGTGAGTCAGGTTGACGGCTTCGGGTCCGGTGAAGGATGGAGCATCCGAGGGACCGTGGACAAGGCAGCGAGGACAAGGGCTGAGGGAAGCGACTTCGAGGCATACGCGAAGGATGACATTGGGGATGAGCCGCGGGCTTGTATGCATCCGAGGGACGAGAGCCAAAGGAAGTAGGCTTGAAGGCAAGAGGTCAAGCCTGCAAAGAAGCGTCAAGTGAGTCGTAAGGGTGAGGGTCCGAGTGCTGAGAGAATGTACTCGGGTACCAGTCGACTGTTGGTTTCACCAGTCGACTGGTTCAGTCTACTGGCAGCGAACAGAATGTTTCTGTTCACTCGGTCAGTGTGGAGCAGTCGACTGCTAGTTTTAGCAGTCGACTGGTATCGAGCCGTTGGGATGTAACGGTCAAATTTTCAAGAGGGCAGTCGACTACATATTTTGGTAGTCGACTAGTAGGCGGGGTTTTCAACCCGCGGCCTATATAACCAAGGCTTGGAAGCTTGGTTATCCCTAACGAAATTGGACTTGGTTAAAGTCTAATTAGTACTTTTGTGCTCAAGAGAACTTTATGTGTCAAGAGGTCTTGGTTGGAGTTGTAGTGAGGTTTCTCCACCCACAAGGAGGTTGAGCTAGCTGGAGTTTGCCGGGGACTAATCCACCGACGGATTGAGGGATCGTCCACCTTACAGACACGCCATGGAGTAGGAGCAAGTTATCTTCGAACCACGTAAACAAACGTGTTAGTGGTTTGCATTTCATTTCCTTTCTTAGTTTTAGTCTTTAGCTTGTTTGTTGTTTGTATTTCCGCTGCGCAAGCTAACAAGTGTAGGAAGCAAGGATTTGGGGTGCCGTCTATCCAACCCCCCCTTCAAGCCGACCACCGATCCCCTACAAAGCAATCTCAAGGAACTCTTCGGACACCGGAATCGAGCTGCTAGGCCCTTCATCTTCTTCTTTTCTTCTTCTTCTTTGTGGTCGGCGACATCAAGCTTGGAGTTCCATTGGTGGCCGGATACTTGGAGGTGAAGAAGAAGAGAAAGGAGGTTCTCTAGTTGTGATATCCCTTTGGTGCCCGAAAGCTTGAAAAGAAGAAGAAGGTTTGGATGGATTTCATCTTGGTAGATCATCACCCACACGACGTCCAAGTGGAGGAGAGGAATACAATAGAAGATCAAGAGGTCTTTGTTTACAAAGAAAGATATAACTAATTAATTTTTTCCGCTTCAAATTAATTAGTTTGTGTTCTTTGTATGGATCCTAAAATACCAATACAAGAAGCTAGTGATTTCGTGTTTCGGTTTTGTGTTTCAATTTAGTGTTTAGATCTTGTGCTTCTATTGAGATCTTTGTAGTTAAACCTAGGGTTATTGTAAGAAGTTTAAATATCCATTTTCTTTGAAAGACTTTATCTAGGAAGTGGTGGATGATCCCATACCCAAGAAGGTCGAGTGTCTCTCCATGTTTAACCTGGAAGCCGATCTTTGAAATAGATATTTAATCAACTTTTGTAACATGGGATGAACTTGGATTAATAATGTTAAGTATCGTTTGCAATCCAAGTTTTAACTATTGAAGAACACATGAGTTGAACTTGAAGTAAAAATGTTAAGTTTCGTTTCCAATTCAAGTTTAATTCATGAGGAACACATAGGTTGTTAGGAAAGTTCTGTGCTTTTACAAATTTTTGTACAGGGGAAGCAGAACGGAATCCAGGTGTAGCAACCAACATTGGGGTCCTAGGGCGATGAGGTACCGCTTACTCGAAAGAGACGCCGAACACACGTGCCCCCCCGGCTCATCCACTTCGGCCATACAAGCTTCTGTGGGAGGAGGCACCCCGTCCCCAGCCGCCCCGAAACAGTGGAGGCTACTTCCTCTGATCGGACTCCATCTGTGGTTGAGCTACCGGAGCCGCTCGCCGTTCAGCCGATTACTTCCTTGCCTCCGGCTAGGAAGAGGATAACATAGCCCGCTATTCTTCCAGTCCCTCCTTCCCAAGCTTCCGGCCCAACAGCCTCTTCTCAATCGGCGTCGAGCAGGCAACGATCCATCATCGCCACGCTTCGCCTGCCGACAGAGGACCTTCTTGCGCCGAGCGACCAGCCCAGCTCTCCCCAGCATTAGGTCTATATTCGTAGTCGGCTTGCTCCTGTCTGGGAGGAAGCAAGGGCACGAATGGCGGTGAAACCCCCTAACGCGCTCGCCGATAGTCATCTAGAAATGTCCACTGGGGTTAGTATTCTCAACTATCAATTCATGAATTACCTTCGATCGGTGCTAATGCTTGCTTGCAGTTCTGGGTGGAGAACATTGTCATGTGCCAGTGGTTGGCTCAAGTGGAGGACGAGCTGAAGAAGCTTAAAATCTCTAGAGGTGCTTCCTCTTCCTCCCAGGGGCCACAGATCACTCAGCTGTGGGCCGACCTAGAAAAGGCCCAACAACTTGTCGCGATGAAGTAGCAGAAGTTGATTGACCAGGCCAGCAGGTTGGGTCAGATCGAGGCACAACTGAAGACTTATAACTGGAAACTCGAGCTGGCCTCCAAAAGGAAACAGCGAGCTATCGCCAACCTGGAATTAAAGAACCAGGAGGCTCGTCAGTTGGGCGAGAAGCTAAAGAATGCGGAGAACTTTCTGGTCGTCGAGCAGGAGAGCCGTTCGGCTAAAGAGGCGGAGCTCCAAGATCAAGTGAGGTACCTTGAAGAGGATCTGAAGGCCTCCCATGCTACACTGATAGACTACCAGGAGGCTGAACCAAGCCACTTCGCGGTCCTGAGGCAACAATACCTCCACTCAGACCAATTCCTGGAAAAGGCGACCAATCGGATTGTCTGATTGTTTAAGCTGGCCATCGACGCGACGCTCAGCCAGCTGAAGGCGAACGACCATGTCTCCGAAGCCCTATCTGACAGCTATGTTAATCGCGTCCAGCTCCTCGACTCCATTCCTGACGAAGCCTTCAACTATATCGAGTGAGCGAGGGGTATGTAGAGAATATTTTTGGAAGCTTTGAATGTATTCCTGCCGCTCGGCAGTGTTTGACTTATCATCAATGAAATATTTTTGTGATTTTTCTTCATATGATGTCCTTTTGCTAGTATCTGTCTGTATAGTCCCGATCGGCTGCTATGATCGTACTTTCATTACCGATAAATTCGTTAGGATCATACCTCCTGGGTTTAACGTCGCCGATCGACTCGGGAGTTTATAGTTATCATTAGACTCTGGGGTTTAACGTCGCCACTCGACGGTCTTCTAAGGCGGGAGTTTAAGGTTGCCGCTCGACCCTAGGGTTTATAGTCGTCACTCGACTCTGGGGTTTAACGTCGCCGCTCGACGATTTGGTGAAGGTCGGAGTTTAAGGTCGCCGCTCAACCATCAGTGGAGACTTGGATTTAACGTCGCCACTCGACGATTTGGTGAAGACTTGGGTTTAAGGTCGCCGCTCGACTGTCGTTGGAGACTTGGGTTTAACATCGCCACTCGACGATTTGGTGAAGACCGAGGTTTAAGGTCGTCGCTCGACCGTCGGTGGAGACTTGGGCTTAACGTCGTCGCTTGACAAAAATTTTGGTAATCTTTCGTTTTTCATTCCAATCCTACACTCAAAGGAAACAGGAAAAATGGAGAGTACACCTCAATTACATCGCCGCACCTTTCATCCAACTCGGTACGACTGGAGATGGTTCACGCTCCAAGGGCGTTCTAGTTGCCGCCCGTCTTCATCCTCTAGGTAGTAGGCTCCCGAGTGAAGTTTCTCCACGACTTTGAATGGTCCAGCCCACGGAACTTCTAGTTTAGTGACGTCGCCGATCGGCTTCACCTTCTTCCACACAAGGTCGCCGACCTGGAACGACCTCGGGATCACTCGTCGATTGTAGTTCTGTCTCATCCTCTGCCTATAAGCCATCAGTCGAACGGCTGCTTTGTCGCACGTTTCATCCACAAAGTCCAGCTCCAGAAGCCTCCGCTCGGCGTTGTCTTCACTGTAGTGCTGTATTCGATTGGATTCGACTCCGACCTCGACCGGGATGACCGCTTCACCGCCGTACACCAGGTGGAACGGGGTTACCCCCGTACCTTCCTTAAGGGTCCTGCGGATTGCCCATAACATGCCGGGGAGCTCATCCACCCAGCTCCCTCCGATGTGGTCGAGCCGAACTCGCAAAATTCGCAAGATATCACGATTGGCAACCTCAGCCTGTCCGTTGCTCTGAGGGTATGCTACGGAGGTGAAGGCCTGTTGGATGTCATACTCCTCACACGACTCTTTGAGTTTCCGTCCGGCGAACTGTCTACCATTATCCGAGACAAGTCGACGCGGAATGCCGAACCGACAGATGATATGCTGCCAGATGAATTTTTGGACCATCTGCTCGGTTATTCTCGCTAGTGGCTTGACTTCAACCCACTTGGAGAAGTAGTCCACTACGACGAACAAAACTTTCGCTGCTCGGTCGCCATGGGGAAGGGTCCCACAATATCCATGCCCCATTAGTCGAACCAGCACGACACGGTGGAAGCCCTCATCTCTTCGGCCGGCCGGTGGGAGAGGTGGTGGTACTTCTGGCAGGACAAACAGTTAGCTATTGTCCGAGCGGCATCCTCCTGTAGAGTCGGCCAGAAGTACTAGACCAACAGAATCTTCCTTGCTAGCGACCAACTGCCCGGATACCCTCCACAGGAGCCTTGATGTACTTCTTGCAATATATAGTCGGTGTCCCCTGATCCGACGCATTTAAGCAATGGCCTGAAGAAGGCCTTCTTGTAGAGTTGGTCTCCAACTAGGGTGAAACGACCAACTCTTCTTCTCAATAAGCTAGCTTCCTCCCGATCGGACGGCGTAGCTCTCGATCGTAGAAACTCGACTATGGTCGTTCTCCAATCGCTAGGGAAAGTGAGGCCCTCCATCCTATCGGCGTGCGCCACCAAAGATACTTGCTCAATCGGCTACGCAATGACGACCGGCGAGCGTGAGCTTGCCAATTTGGCCAGCTCGTCCGCCGCTTAGTTTTCTGCCCAGGGGATCTTCTGGATGATCACCTCCTGAAAGTTTACCTTCAGCTTTTTGAAGGCTTTGCCATACAACTTGAGCCGTGTGTTACTGATCTCGAATGCTCCAATCAGGTGCTGAGCGGCTAATTGTGAGTCAGAGTGGATAAGCACCTTGCCGGCGCCGACATGCCGAGCGGCTTGTTGTCCAACTATAAGCACCTCGTATTTAGCTTCATTGTTAGTTACCCGGTATTCTAGTCGAACAGACAACTACACGCACTCTTCTTGCAAGGAGATAAACAGTATGCCGATCCCACTACCCTGCCGGGTGGACGACCCATCCACATATACCTTCCAGATCGAGTCGGGTTCAAGGTTTTGTACCTCCGTGACAAAATCCGACAAGGACTGCATCTTGATGGCCATTCGGGGTTGATATGGGATATCGAACTCGCTGAGCTCCGTTGTCCATTTGTTCAACCGACTGGATGCCTCTGGGTTAAGCAGGGCTCTTCCTAGAGGGTTGTTGGTCATCACAATGATAGTGTGATCTAGGAAATAAGGACTGAGCCTCCGAGCGGTGAGTACCAATGCAAATGCGAGCTTCTCAAGACCGATGTAGCGCGATTCAGCATCCTTTAATATATGAATCAAGAAGTACATTGGTTGTTCTTCGCCGTTCCGCCGAACCAGCACCAAGCCGACAGCGTGCTCGATTGAAGACAGATAGATTCGGAGTAGTTCACCGGCAGTAGGCTTAGCTAGTACGGGTAGCGAGTTCAGATATGCCTTGAGTTCCTCGAAGGCTTGGTCACACTCCTCGTCCCACTGAAACTTGGTGGCTCGGCGCAGAATCTTGAAGAAAGGAAGGCTTCGGTTAGACGACTTGGAGATGAACCGTGATAATGTTGTTATCCGACCGGTGAGGCGCTGAGCTTACTTCAAGTTTCTCGATGGTGGCATATCTTGAAGTGCTTTCACCTTGCTGGGGTTTGCCTCAATGCCCTGCTCGATGACGATATATCCCTGGAAGCACCCACTTTTTGCACCGAACAGACACTTCTGAGGATTTAACTTGATTCCGTACGTCCGAAGGGTCTGGCAGGTCTCCTTGATATCTGCACAGAGATCGGTGGCTCGGAGGGATTTAATTAGTATGTCGTCGACAAATACCTCCATGTTGCGGCCAATCTGCCACCGGAACACTTTGTTCATTAGCCTCTGGTAGGTGACTCCTACATTCTTTAGGTCAAACGGCATTACGTTGTAGCAGTATGTACCGTCGGCAGTGATGAAGCTGACTTTCTCATGATCTTCACGGGCGAGCGACACTTGATGATACCCTTGATATGCGTCCAGCATGCATATCAGCTCGCACTTGGCTGTGGAGTCTACCATCTGATCTATCCTGGGCAAGGGATAGAAGTCCTTTGGGCACGCCTTGTTAAGATCACAGAAGTCAATGCAGACCCTCCATTTATTGTCTGGCTTGGAGACCAGCACCATATTAGCGAGCCAGCTCGGGAACTGAACCTCGCGTATATGGTTGGCCTCCAGTAGTTTCTCAATCTCTGCCCGGATAATCAGATTCTGATCAGCACTAAAGTCTATCTTCCTCTGCTTTATCGGCAGAGTGTCCGGTCGGACGTGGAGCTCATGCTGCGTGACGCTCGGGGAAATGCCGGGCAGCTCATGCGTTGACCATGCAAAGACATCATGATTCTGCCGAAGGCATCTAATTAGCTCGGTCTTTTGCTCGGCTTCCAGGTTACACGCTATGAAGGTCGTCGCTTCTGCTCGGCCCGGATGTATCTGGACTTCCTCCTTTTCTTCATAAACTAAAGGAGGCTTCTTAGTTATGGCACTTACCTCTAGCTGGGGCATCTTCCGAGTGGACTTTGCTTCCTTCTTGACCATCTCGATGTAGCAGCGCCGAGCAGCCAACTGATCTCCTCTTACTTCTCAGACCCGATCCTCCATTGGGAACTTGATTTTTTGGCAAAAGGTCGAGACAACCGCTCGGAATTCATTGAGCGTTGGTCGCCCCAGAATAACATTTTAAGCGGAGGGGGCGTCTACCACGATGAAGTTCGTGGTCCTCATCCTTCTGAGCGGTTCCTCCCCAAGTGATATGACCAACTTGATTTGGCCGATCGGTTGGACCTCATTGCCGGTGAACCCGTACAGTGGGGTTGTCATCGGCAGCAGCTCTCCGCGATCGATTTGGAGTTGATCGAACGTCTTTTTGAAGATGATGTTGATCGAGCTGCCAGTATCAACGAATACACGATGAATGGTATAGTTGGCGATTACCGCTCGGATAAGGAGGGCGTCATCGCCTTGTCCCTGCTGCAACCTAGAGCATGGATCTCCAACCGTCGAGCATACGACTTTCGGGCCCGGTTGGAGTCTCCGCTGGTCGGGCCACCCGCGATGATGTTGATTTCGCCCCGTGCGGTGTTACTTCTATTTTCTTCCTCCCGAGCGGATGGCCTGCTTCGGTCGCGTGCATCTCTGGGTGGATCGACGCTTCTTCGACGAGGTTGCTGCGGTGATCTTCTTGTGTCCTCCCGCCGATCAGAAGATGATGCTCGTGTCGCCGGTCAGGAGAGCGGGACCGGCGACGATAACTCTTAGGTGCTGGTTGGGCGACCGGGTTGAATCCACGACAATCGCAAGTGTTGTGAGTTGCAAACTGATGGAATGAGAAGAACAAAGGGGTCCATACCTTCCCCTTGGGTCTCGGTCGCTCGGCGGTAACATGTTGGGCGGCGTGTGGCCTTGCTTTTTGGTGTGGGCGTACTCCTTCGGCTGGGGCCCTCTCGGAGGTTGATGGCTGACCGGCGGCCTTCGTTCGGTCACCGAGGGCGGCTCGGATGGTGCCTCTTTCCTTCTTTCTGCCTGAGCTTCCTCTACATTGATTTACTCGTTGGCCTTCTTCAGCATGTGGTCATAGTCGCGGGGTGGCTTCCTGATGAGCGATCAGAAGAACTCCCCGTCCACGAGCCCTTGTGTGAACGCGTTCATCATGGTTTCGAACGAGACCGAGGGGATATCCATCGCCACCTGGTTGAAGCGCTGGATGTAGGCTCGGAGAGTCTCCCTCTGGCCCTACTTCATGGAGAACAGGCTGACGCTGGTTTTCTGGTATCATCTGCTGCTCGCAAAGTGGTAAAGGAAAGTCATTCGGAAGTCTTTAAAGCTTCTAATCGACCCATCTGGCAACCTCCGAAACCATCGTTGTACTGAGCCGGAGAGCATAGTGAGGAAAACTCGGCACTTGACTCCATCTGTGTACTGATGAAGAGTAGCGGTGTTATCGAACTTACCGAGATGGTCGTCCGAGTCGGTCGACCCGTTGTATTCTCTGATTGCCAAGGGAGCGTAGTGCCTCGACAGTAGATCCTACAGAATGGCCTCGGGGAATTGTCGGTTAATCCACTCGGGCGACGAATCAGCTCGGGGCGCTTTGCCCTTTCTTGCTTCCCGAACAGGAGCCTCGTCTGAAGAAGAGCCCCTGTCCTGGTTGGCCTAAGCAATCTCTTAGGGCGTTTGAAATAATGCCCGGTGAAACGAAATGGGCGCTGGTGGAACCTCTCCTGGAGTGCCAGTCGGCATCTTGTTCTGCCCCCATATGGAGAGCTGCTCCAACCTATCTTCATGCACCGCCCGCCCTCCCGAGGCCGACATCACTTGTTGCGCCAGCCGATCGGCTACCGCCTTTTGCTGCTATTGCTCGGCTATCTTTGCTGAGTGAATCGAGCTCCTCTGTAGTGAGCGTCACGGTGTGGAGACGTCTAGCTTCTTCCATCTTCTTGGCTCGGATTCAGGTGGGTTCCCACATACGATGCCAAATTTGATCCTGTCCGAAAGCGAGTCGACGGACGCTGGGGAGACGCCACTCACGTATGTTGACTAGATGTCAACTGAAGATGACGCAGACCTCCAACGAGCTGAACCTGCAACTACAAGTCGTTAGTGCCGAGCCAGGGAGGGGTTCCCTGACAACGGTCCTCCGACGCTCAAGTCAGTTACCGACGGCAAGCGAATGAAGAAGAAAGGAGCAATAGCGGAACTGTAGCTACAGTAGTAAACATACCTCCGTCGAAGCATGGGGGTCCTTATATAGGGCTACCAGGAGGTGTGTGCACGCTTTCTGAGGTGTGCACGCTTCTCAAAGCATACATGGAAAAGACATATCAGAAAAGCATGCCTAATGCCATACCCGAACAGCCCGAGCATATCCCTGATGTGACAGTGGAAGCTTCCACCATACGATTCTTTGCCCGACCATGCCGCCAACCATGCAGCCCATTGGTGACACTGGTCCCTAGGAAGATATCGCCAACTGCTTCTTTTGTTTGTTACTGGGTCGAGCGAGAGAGCCGCTCGGTCAGTTTGTCGTCTGGTGATACAATGATCAGGCCGAGCGTCCGCTCGGCCGATGACCTGCTACTCGGCTCCGCCCGTATGAGCGAGGGAGCCCTGTCTGCCGAGTCGAGGTTGCATCCACTGCTTAGTAGAGTGGGGCGGCCGCTCGGCCTTCGTCCCTCCCTTCTTCGAGCTTTATGAACGTCGGAAGCTCGGTGTCTGACCGAGCTGTCGAAGTGTCGGACCGGCTACTCTTCCTGCTGATCGGGAAGGTAGTTCACCCGATCGAATGCCTGCCTAAGATGTTGACCACTTTGACCTCCTGCCGGGCGTGCCCCACCTTACCACCGGATCATATATTATTGCAGAAGAGATATGTTTGGGAGGAGGGCCAGGAGGAAATGCTCAAAAAAATTTGGCACGCCTACTGCTCTAAACTGTATAGAGACACGTTGTACAAGTGGAGGCAAAAGAGCACCGGGTCATTCGAGGTCCCTGATGCAGTTTGGCAGTCTTGGAGAGTCATTTGGGCTGCCCAGTATTGATAGTATAATTCAACGATCGCTTGAAGAAATTGTAATTCAGAGCCTGCTGGGCCGAGCATCGGATCTACAAAGTATACTGCTAGATCTCATTCGATTGTGGAGCATGCATCTGACTTGGTAAGTTTAAAATTAACTTATATAAAAATTTCTTACATATGTTTTTTTTATTAGTTTTAATGTATTTGTATTTTCTATATACTGGCTATTGAATTACAGAGATCTCTCACTTGTTGGGAGATATTTAAGAAAACTCATAAGAAAAAAGATGTGTCATTTGTCGATCGATGTTTTTCAGTAATTAACGTAATAATATTAAATTTCATGTATATATTTGTAGATTTTATGTGGATCTAGGTTAATAAAATTATTACTTTGACACAGGAAACGCCCACTAAAGTTGCTGAGGCATCTCAGCCTGGGGTAGAGGGAGAGGGGTCACAGCCTCTTTCTACTAATGTGGTTAATGACATTTATTATGATGTTGTCGATGGAAGGAAGAAGACATCCCTCTACGGGTTGGCTCTCAAGCAAAAGTTATCTATGAGCGAATGAGGGCTTTAGGGATCAGGGGTCGTCCTAGTTCCTCCTCCTCAGTTAGTATGGAATGTGAATTGCAAGAGGAAAATAAGGACTTACGGACTCAACTATCATCATTGGAGGAGACGATAGCCGGGAGGGACACAGGGATACTGGAGATGCGGCGGCGACAAGCTCAGATTGAGGAGATAGTACGTCATATGCAAACATTTACATCAACATTGTCTCCAGATTCACAAATATCCTGTCCACATCGTTTAGAGTCCCAGGAGACCGAGGATCCCGACTTTGAGGTATGTTATCATTTATCTTAACTTTTAATTTCAATTAAAAATAATATTATTTTTTAAAATAAGTATATGTATTTTTGATTGTATTATACATTTCTTTCATATTGTGCATATTTTTATCCCAGGGATGTAGGTATGTATTTTTAAAGAATGTCTGCTAGCTTTTGTTTATCAATTTAAGATAAGTAGTTATATCTTTTGTAGTTTAACATCGTATTTTCTAATCACAACTAATCTCAATCAAATTTTATGCAGAACCCAGAGATGATTTTGTTCATGATTTTGATTAGGATATATTGTATTTGATAACTTCGTCTTGTTTCTTATTTTCATTAGGATGACAAAAACTTTATCTTGTATTAGATGATCAAGTATTGTTTTTTATTTATTAGATTTGGACCTGTGTTTGGATATGTATCTATTATGTATTTTAGTTCATATGGATTGTTGGATTGTAATTGTGATGTGTAATGAGTTTGCTATGAGTTTTATTATGATGTATTATGAGCTTACAGTGAAACCATCATTTGTGATGGTTGTAGTAGATTAGATTTAAATGTAAAAAAAAATAGAAAAGTCATTGTGTTGTAGTATAAATTAGCGGTGAATATTTAAAATATCCGTCGCAACTAGCAATGGATATTTAAAATATCCATTGCTAGTTGCGACGAATAATTAAATATCCATCGTTGGTTGTGATGGATAATTAAAATATCCATTGCTAAATGCAGACTATCGACACTACCTTGATTGAATATCGATACTCTCCGGGCTTAGAGATTAGTGACAGGAGTTTATTTTTCGTTGCTAATATCTCAACAAAAATTTTATTCCGTTCGATTATCACTGACGGATATTAAATATCCATCATTATATTTAGAGATGGATATTAAATATTCTTTGTTATATATTCAATCACTAATCAATCATAATTCATCTTTACCGATAGAATATTTTCGTCGTTATTCGATACAATTTTTGTGATGTATGCTCAATTAGTGACTGATTACTTTCTAATAGAGTTTTTTTTGTTGTTGTTGTTGTTGTTGTTGTTGTTGTTGTTGGTTGGTTATTTCATGTTTGCCTGCTTAATTAATCTATTCCTTATTTAAGTTAATAACATTGGTCGATCAATAATGCAGATCTATAGTATCTTTTAAAATATTTGTCGTTAGACATTTTAGGCATATTTTTCATGAATATATTAAATTTAGAGGAATAAACTATGACAGAACTGTCATTAAGAAAGAAAGAAAAATTAGATTACCATATTTAGAAGACTTAATACTGGTGATGATTATATTTCCTTTTCTTAATTAATTATGTAGTTATCCTCTGATAGTAATCTTTGGGATTTGTCGATTCTGTTTGATATATATATATATATATATATATATATATATATATATATATATAATTAAAAATTTTAAAAATATATTATTTGGTACTTAAATATATATATTTTATTAGCATCTAATTTTATTTAAACTTAACACTATAATCTAGATAAAATCTAATTAACTCAACGTTAGAGCTAAAGAAAAACAAAATGACTACCGAATATTAATATAGACACCTCGGCCATTATCACATAGATGCCTGAATTCAATCCAGACACCTTGGCTACTTTCATGAATGAAATCCACGGCACTTCATATGTAACATATGAATTTATTTATATATATATATATATATATATAATCCACCGGCCATGTGGCTGGCTCAAATTCATCAACAATGACAACCGTTCCCACACGATGGTAATCGATCTCAGCCTCTAGATAGCTGCATTTCCCACTTCGCCCTCCCGCAATATAATCAAAGTCTGTTTGGATCATGCCCCTCGAATGGTGTGGTGATTAAGTCATGAAATGTTATTATATAAAAATTTTTAGGTCAAAATTTAGCGTGTTTAAGTATGTCCTTTTTTATACTTTGACTATTTACACTAATAGCTAATAGTCATTCGTAATTTATCTTTTTTACAAATCGTCTTTTGTCACAAAGTTCATTTGGATTAATTCCAACACTGTTTTGATGGATCACTGTAGCAAACTTTTTTTTTTACTCGGGATAGTACGATGATTAAGACATGAGATTTTACCGTATTAGATCATGAGTTTAAAATTTAACGTGTCTGAGTATGCTTTTCTCCATGTCTTAACTATTGCACTAATGATTAATAGTTATCTATGATTTATCTTCTCTTCTCTGTATTAATTTAGGGACAAATTGATGGGATACTGAGACGAACGAATCATCTTAACACACTATAGCAAATATTTTTAAATTTTTTTTTAGACTCTCTAAATTAATCGACATAAGTTAGACATACTACCTCAATTAAAATAAAAATCATTTGGATCAGCCCAACACTTTTGGCCTCTCACAACAGCTAGCATCATTTATCCATTTTGAACCGAACTCGATCTTTTCACCATAAATGAATTCAATAGATTAGTCACCTCTACAGCGAATTGCAATTATCTCAGCTAAACTGCCTACCTTCGGTTGGAAAATAAGAATGAAAAGGGGTGGAATGGATGAAGGAGATTTTATAGATGAGATTTTAGTTTTATATTGAAAGTTTCAAAATTTAATGGTTGATTTATATTATTTTCTAAGTAGGTATGTTGTAAATAAATATATGAATGGAAGTTTTCTCATGTGTGGATGAGTACGGGATATAAATCTAGGGTCTGAATTGTATTAAGACTTGTAAGTGAGAACGATCTATGTGCACCCAAATAAATTAATTAACATTTTATCACATAAATTATTCAAGTATTTTTCAATTCGCTGTGACCACTAGTGTTTGATGGAGATTGTGATTTCGCATATCGTAGGAAACGAACGACCTAGAAAAATCTCAAAGCACCGCGGAGGTGAGGCGAATCTGTTTTAAGAAATCTACATTAAACACAGACCTCGGCTTTACAATTCTCGTGCACTTTATATAGACACTCAGTTTTGAATCCTGATTGTTCAATCAGACATTTGACCGACTCAACCAACGTATTTCTCTAATCAGTCGACTTGTTTCCTGATTTAGTTACGTGCTTCCCGACTCAGCTGACTTACTTCCTCAACTCAGTCACTCAGACACTCGAGACTTGATCAGAGAACTCACCAAAAAAGACTCACTTTTAACCGGTAGTTTAAAATTATCCGTTCACTCTCAGCAGCTAAGCCCAAATTTAATTTATAAATTTAATATTTTTTTCTCCTAAGCTCCGATAATAAATTGTCTGATACTTTCTCGATCCCGGTTGTGCTCAATTTGATGGTATAAGTAGGTAATGAAAGCTGATTAATAAATTTGGTAGACCTCTAGGGCTATGTTTGGTTGGGTGTAATATAATTTAGCTTGTAATGTAATCAAATTTGTAATGTAATGTAATGTAATCTTGATTACATTACTACGTTTGGTAATGTAATGTATGTAATCTTTGATTACAAAGGTGATTACATTCTTTTGTTTGATATCTATTATTTATTATAAGGAATGTAATTCATATTATTATAAAATGACAAAAATATCTTGTGACCTCTATCGACGGTCGTCACACCTCTGTCGGAGTTTGCGGCAGTCATCGACAATCAGCTACCGCCGCCACCGTCGGTCGCCGCAGTAGGCCACCGTCGGTCGCCGCAGCAGGCCACCGTCTTCGCCAATCGGCGGCGATGGGCGACGGCAGGCGGGCAACGGTGGCGGAGGCGGACGGCGATCGGCGGCCGGCGGTCGACGGCCGGCGGCCGACGGCCGACGGCCGACGACGAAGGTCGGCGACCGGTGGCGGACGGCGGTCGACAACAGACTAAGGGTATATTCGACATTTAAAATTTGGTGAAACAATGACCTCGTAATGTAATCGGATTACATAGCATTTGCTTTGTAATCCAGATTACAAATTTTCACTACCTTTTGTAATTCAGATTACATTACATTACAAATTTTAAATCAAATCAAACAAAATAATCGACTTTATAATGTAATCTAGATTACATTATAAGATAAATTACAGGCTACCAAACGTAGCCTAGATGTAATTGGAACATGTCGTGTGATAGGTCTGGGATTTAAATCGCCGAGTTTACTTTTAGGCCCCTTATCAGTTATTTCCTTCCAATATGTTAATTTGCGAAGTTCTTGGAAGGCCAAAGTGAGGATTATCATCTTGGTCACAATGTCCAGCTGTTCCAGTATTGACTTTTTCTCGTTAGGATAGGCTTTATTAGACATTGTGGATAAGCAAGCACTCGTTGCTGATATAGACTCTGACTCACTACTGCCTCCTCTTCCCACCACTCGTCTTATCCCCAAATCTGACTTCTCGCTATATATTAAACAAGAGTACAAGACTCTCTCTCTCTCTCTTTCAGAATTGCACAAAGAATCACATTGGTCGATCATATTGAATTCCTGGTAGTAGCCGAACAGAAAGTCAAAATCCAGTCCGCGTTAATTGGATCGTTGCATCTTTTATATGGATAATGTATTATTAAATCCATCTTCTGCTCAGTGCTCGGATTGCATTTCTATAAAAGGAAGGCTGAGGACAAATTTCCAACCTCTTCCTTCCTCACTGTGCGTCGCCAATATGGTACATGCCCTCTCCTTCTCTCCCTCCAAATTCCTCGCCTTGCCGCGTCCTCCTGTGGTATTGAGGCCCTCATTCGTCGTCCTCGCTGCCGCCGTCCGATCTCCGGCTGAGTCTTCCATGTCGCTCTACGAGGTCCTCGGCGTCCACGCAGGCGCTTTGAACGGCGAGATCAAGGCTGCGTACCGACGTCTGGCGCTGGAGTGCCATCCGGACGTCGGCGCGCCCGCCGACGAGTTCCTGCGCCTCCACGCCGCCTACGCCACGCTCTCCGACCCCGACAAGCGCGCCGACTACGACCGGCAGCTGATGGCGCTGGATCGCCAACGGAGGGACCGGAGGTCGACGTACACGGGCACGAGGCCGCCGCTGTCCCGGGGAAGCCACCGGCGGACGTGGGAGACGGACCAGTGTTGGTAGGAGGCCAAGGGAGCGTTCTAATCCGTCGGATGGACCGACCGATGCCCTTTCTGGAAACAAGTGAATATATTATTCGAGTGCTGAAACTGTAAATGATTTTAAATACCAGTAAAAATAGTCTCCGCCTTTTTATTGACATGTTTTTAGAATTATAATATCCATCTTCTTTGATATAAATTTGATAGGTTCGGACCTTCACCTGCGAATTTATTTGGACTAGGCAGGGGATGCTTAGAACTAATCCAGTACCAGTAGGGTGAAGTAGTTCAAGCGCCTGAAATTAATCAGGCGCCTGGAACTAATCGAGTATCAGTAGGGTGAATGAATGGACTTCCAATTTTTCCTAAATTTCAATTTTGCCTATTTTTCTTCTTTCAAAATTGGAGTAAAATAAACTTCGAACCAATACAATAAATTTAACTAATTGCATGAGTAATTATTCATAAATCATTTTATTTAATTTTTCATAAATAATAAAATTTGCCAATTCTTCTCCATTTAAAAGAAGATCAGAAAATCACAAAACAGGAAATATTAATAAATGAAATATATAGGCTTTCTCTCATGGATTTTTTTTTCCTCGAGCTATGGTGCAATGAAGAATGTCCAATTGTTCAATTCACAATTATTATTTATTTATAAGAATTTTTTCTTTAAATGAGAGACGTAATTAAAAGATGTTAAATTTCTGGATCATATATGTTGTAAGTACTTTTCGATAAAAACTTTTATAGGATTGAATCGTTCATTCAAATTATCTAATGTGGTTAATTTTTATTTTTTCCTTAGAGGGCTTTTTCACTGTAACAGCGTTAATGCTCTTTTCATAACCACTGAATTTGAAATGAATAATTAGTAAAAAAATCTAGCTTCTCTAAAAGAGACCAGCTTTATTAATGTAATGAAATGAAAGAAAATTTCAAAACTAACTGCCATCCATGATGACCATTGCCCACAATATATTGCTCCAATTCTTTCAAATTTTGGTGTCAATTACAGTCAGAAACAGTTCAATTCTAGTCCCCTTTTTTACCATCAGAAACTGCAACACTGTAACTGCTCCGTTTTCTTTTCCGAACGAGCTGCAAAAATTGAAGTGTGAAGGATACTAGGCAAAAAAAAACCATCTGTAAAAGCAAGGGAACCCTACGATAAAGAGGGCAGAAAGCATCTCTTCTTTTAACAATAAGACTGTAGGGGATAGATATGAGCCAATCTATGAAAGTAGTGTAAAGACCACAAAGGCCTCCCCATGGCATGCATCAGCACATATCACCTGAGATTCCATTAGGCCTTCTCCTGCTGCTTTTAACAAAAGACAAACCTCAGTTGTCATCCCTACTCTGCGTTATTTTTACTAAACACAAGATCATTAACAGTTTGCTGTCTTCGGGGAAAAAACAAAGGGAGAGTGAGAATTCTTTTTAACAATGTTTATGTACTCGGTTTTACATTTTTTTGTCGCTTTGAATAATAGTAGCTTTGGTGCGTCCGCGCGATGGGATAAATTAATTATCAAATTTGTTAATTAGACTGAACGAGTAAGGTGAGTTTGGCCTGGCCATAGTTCTGTCGAAGTGCCTCATAAGACCATTAAGTTCGACTGCAGTGACAAGTACACTTTGGCCGAGGTGAGGAATAGAATACTTGTGACGATATGAATATGTATGAGATAGAAAGAAGTCAATTTTGTTTGTCAAGGTGTGAATACCCGAGTCGCGGACATTATGCTAAACCATGGTGGAACTAGAACTAGCATTGTGGAGGTGAGGATGGCGTGCCAAGTAGAACGTTTGTCTGTTTGCTCTTCTGCAGAAAGCTATAGTATATACTAATACTCTTACCAAATGTTCGATGGGAGCCATAGGAGCACGAGTTTGCTCCATTTTAATTTTTTCCCTCTCGTTCTGTTTTTTTGTCAGATGTTTATACAAGTAAAATACATAATTTACCTTTTTTTTTTGTGAAAATTAAATCTTATATTTTGGTTGGCGATGCATCAATCGCCAATATTGCAAACCTTTAAAATTATTACAAACTTTAACCATGAACTGCTCGAAGTTGAAATGATAATCACATATCTCGAACTATCAACGTTATATCACAACGCTTCAATCTCTAACCTAATAATATGTGTGATGATAACTTCCTTTTGTTCTTCTCAATAAGATAGGCACTACCCTTCTCTTTTTCCTTAAACTCCTTTCCCTTTTCTTTCTTTCTCTCCTATTTTTTTCTCACATACATACTTCTCACAAGAAGTATGTATTTATAGGATAAGATAAGAATAGAGGGATTACTAACATTAGGGATTACTAACATTCATTTATGTTAGTGGAGTCATAAAATGGAGTTACTAACTTTTATATTAATGCCCCATAGTGGGCATAGATTACTTACATGTATTAATGTCCTATAGTGGGCATAAGTTACTTACATCTCCCACTTGCACACAAGGGCATTTAATTTTCATCACTAGATCACAACTCATGTGACCCATCATATCACCATACTAGGCTTTCATACAAAGTTGAACGTCGTGCGACTTGCGAGCACACCTACATACAAAACTACTCATTGCACCTATTAGGATGATTGAGCAGTCATCATTGCATCATAAGATACAAAATCTCGCTATACCCCAGATCTAAGACTTAATACATCTATTGAGCTACTTTCCTCATTGAAAGTAATCCCCAAATGACGCTCGATGTGATATTCACTAATATATTTTAATATCTACATATATAAATATAAAAGACTAGTTGGTGAATATTATATGATGATGTATTATTAATTGGTCTTTCTTGTCCCAAACTTGAATCTATCAATTTTAACTCAGCTGCATCCGTAGACCTGTCCTTTAGACCTTAATTTATCTTCCGGGTCATCGGTAAATAAACTAAAGTAGCAAACAATGAATCATGACATCAAAAAATAGCTGAAAGTAATAAGGACACAAGAAATCCCTATGTCAGAATGAACTAACTGTAATGAAGTCTCATCCCTTATTGCTTTTCCAAATGATTTTCTTATAGTTTGCTTTCTAGAAAAAATTCACATAAGGGTAACTCGACCTTGGTTAGCTGGCCTAATGCGCCACATGTTGCCAACCGACCCATCCTCTCTTGCCCTATATGACCAAGTCTGCTATGCCAAACAGTAACATCATCCACTACACTATTAGACGTAAAGGTAATGGTATATGTAGGATAAAACTCAAGAAAAGAAATCTAGTTCAGTACATATAGTCTCTTATGTACTAAACTCGAACATATTAAAGTATTGTCATACGAGATCGAAACCTTAGAGTTTCCAATTACAACACAATATCCTAATTGATCTAGACTACAAATAAAAACTAGATTTCACCTTATTTCTGGAGCAGATAACACATCATGGAGATAAAGGACTTGATTATTTTACAGCAACAGCTTGCAAGTGCCAATCCCTCTCACCTCCACAAATGCCCCATTTCCCACATACAATCTTCTCACATGTAAGCTTAAACGGTGAAATTCTACATATGTACTCCTATCACGAGCTACATGGTCTGTGGCTCCTGAGTCTATAATCTATAAAGGAGATGAGTTAGCAAACATCACACTAGATGACACATAACGCATACCATGTAAAGAAGAATGATATACCTTTCGCTCGCTACATTCACGTGTGAAATGCCTCGACTTACCACATATGTAGCATCGAATATTGCTCTTTATGAGCTCCTTTTTCTTGCCTTTATGACCTTGTCCTTTTTAATCGGTCTTTACAAATGGCTTCTTCTTGCCACGACCTTTAGTCTTCTTCTCATACTTGCGCCACTTGCGCTTTGTACCCCAGGAGCCCTTACTTAACTCCGTAAAGTGAGCATAACTTGAAGCAGACCTGGTCACCTCTTAACTCTCCTCCTCGAGTTCACAATACCTACTCACATCCATGAAAGTACGAATACTTTTAGTTTGTGTGAGATAGGTCTTAATAGTATCCCATGAGTCAGGCAATGACTGTATCACTCCTAATACTTGAAGCTCATTTGACATACGCTCCCCTATATTCTTCAGAGAGGCAATCATGCTCGACATATGCATTAAATGCTGCTTCATAGTATGATCAGACCTCTTCTTATGAGTTATGAACTTATAGGTCAACATCCTCAACTTAGGAGTTGATGGAGTGCCATAATGCTCTTTAAGAGCATTCCAGACCGACACATCTGTTCATAAATTGAGATTAGTTTATCATGCATACTACTGAGAAGAATTACCCTAACTTGACCATCCTTCTTTTTTCAAGCACGATATACCTCATGATTCTGTCTTACATGTGTTGTGGTACCTTCCCCAAGGTCCACCATCTCGTGCTTAAGAACTTCCTCGAGTTCTTGTTCCCCAAAAATAAACTGAACCTTCCGGTGCCATATTTCATAGTTATCACCATTCAGCTTATCTCCCTTTACGAGATCCAGTGTGACATTCTCTGTTGTAGTCATATTTCTTATTACACAGAATAGAGAGACGTTAGTGATATTTGATATTTAATATTTTAACTTTGTGTACCCTATAAATCATCTTAATTCAAATGACTCGAATATAAATTTCAAGACTAGAGTATGAGTCAATAGACATCATACACAACAATTTGAAATTGTCTCTCACTATTCAGATTAAGATGTTGTACACAAATAGTCATCTTATACTCTCAAGGCTAACCTATGTGTCGCTGTGAATCCACACACTGCCAAACCTGGTAGCGTTATGTCACACATCTTAGAGTTGGACCTCTTCATCTTACATCGAGACAATCAGTTCAATTCAAGGTCAAGTGGTTTTCTCCCACTCTGAATTATAAACCAAGTGTAATTCAAACAAGTGTCGAGCAGCGCGCATGCTATATAGCACTTCGTGATGAGCACCTCTACATACTGAGCACCGCGGACCTCTACTCCCAAGAATCACATGTGTGTCAAGAACTCGAGCATTGCAATTCTTCTCGAGTTCTTCCTATGCTGAGAGCGTGAATGAGAAGTTGCGTGTGGCTGAACATGCATGCTGAGCATTTCTTCTCGGGCTTCCTGAGCATCTCTGCATGCCCGGACATCTTGGGAAAACTCTGTGTGCGTGATATTCAACCGGGTTCGTGAGTTTCTCACTCGTAAATTCGTTGATTAGTTGGTCAATGAAGTGCATCAAACCAACTTGGCTCTGATACCAAGGTCGGATGTTTATAAAAGTAAAACACATAATTTACTTCTTCTTTATAGAAATTAAATAGTGTACCTTGGTTGACAATGTACCAATCGCCAATACTGCAAACCCTCAAAATTATTGCGAGCTCTAGCCACGGACTGCTCGAAGTCGAGAGGATAGTCACGTATCTCGAACTATCAATGTTATCTCACAACGCTTCAACCCCTAACCTGGTGATATGTGTGATGGCAGTTTTTTTTCTTCTCAACAAGATAGAGACTACCACTCTGTTTTTCCTTAGACTACTTCCCTTTTCTTTCTTTCTCTTTTTTTTTTCTCACATACTTCTCACAAGAAGTATGTATTTATAGGATAAGATAAGAATAGGGGGTTGCTAACATTCATTTATGTTAGTGGATGTTAGTAGAGTCATAAGATGAAGTTACTAATTTTTATATTAATGCCCCATAGTAGCATAAGTTACCTATATATATTAATACCCTATAATGAACATAGGTTATTTATATATATTTGATCCTATTTGAAAGTCGAGTCGACGGATATTGGGATGTGGTGCTCCTGTTGATTGTGCGAAGACTCCGAGCAAGCCGACCTACAACTACGTTAGTACCGAGCTAGGGAAGGGTCCCCCGGCGGTGGCCTTCCGACGCTCAAGTCAGTCATTGCCGATGTGGAAGTAGTAGAACGAAGAAGTAGAAGAATAGTAGCAACAGTAATGTGTGCGTACCTCTGACGAAACTTGGACCCCTTTATATAGGGCTCCTGTAGCCCGCATGCATGCTTTCCAAGGCATGTACACTTCTCAAATCTTTCCCTGAGAAAATGTATCGGTAAAGTATCTTTGACACAATACCTCAACGAGTTGAGTACATCTCTGACATAACAGTGGAAGCCTCCGTCGTACGATCCTCTGCCTGACCATGCCGCCAACCATGCCATCTGTCGGGGGCACGGGCTCCTAGAAGAATATCGCCAGATCATCCTTTTGTCCGTTACTAGGCCGAGCGGGTAAGCCGTTCGGCCAACCATCAGCCGCCCAAACACTATCGTTCTCGGGTTGAGTGGGATGGCCGCTCGGCCAACCTTCCACTATCCGAGGTCCGCTGTTGTGCCGAGTGGAGCTGTGTTTGAATGTAGTCTACTCGGTCGCAACCCCGCTTTGCTGGTTCCGAGGTTTGATGTAAGTCCGAGTGGGCTGGTGTCTCACTAACACATGCTTTTCTGAGCGTCAGAAGCTCGGTTCGTGGTCGAGCTATGATGATGTTGGACCAGACATTCTTTATCCCAGTCGGGCAAAGGGGGTTACCCGATCGACCGATGATGTAGGGGAGTTGACCATGTTGGACCCCGTGGTAGTTTTGATGTGATCAACCAAGTTGGTTAGGTCCTGCTGTGTTTGATCCCTGTGTCTGAGTGTGCAGGAGCTTAGGAGCACAAGAAGTCAAGCGGAAGACGCAGCTAGCGAGAAGGACGACACGGGAAGGGAGCCGACGGGCTCGGTGCGTCCGAAGGACGAGAGAGCTGCGAAAGAGTACTCCGGTGGGCATGAAGAGCATGCGCGGTGTTCGAGGGACGTTATGCCGGGACGGAAGGCTGCTTGAGGAGAAGGCCGGGAATTGGGTTCGGGTGAACCCTATTCCGGTTGGCCGAAATCACCCAAAAGATTGGAGGCATCATAAGCCCACGCAAAGGAGCTGGAAAAAGGAGCTGTGCTGGAAAATCCAGCTCAAGGCGCCTTCAACAGTCTTGAAGGCGCCTTCAACTTGAAGGCGCCTTCAAGGCTTGTTCAAGGCGCCTTGAACAGTCAAAATTGACCGTTTGCGCAGCGGATAAAGTTTTATCCGCTGACCGAGCTGGAGGCGCCTTGAACCCAGTTGGAGGCGCCTTGGACTCTCAGGATAAGATTTCCAGGACCTATATAAAGGCCCCTTGAGCTAGGAAAGAAATAACAACTTCTACATTCAACTCTGTACTTAATTCCTAGCAATAATTCTGAGCCGTTAGTGTGTAAAAGGCTTCTTCGCCTTCAGCAAAGGAGATTCTTCTAATGCGCTTTTTCATCGCCCTGGATTAACAACCTCCTTGGTTGTAACCAGGTTAATTGCTGAGTCTCTTTTTATTTCTGTTGATTTAATTGTTATTATTTTACTATTGCTTTTCTGAGTTGAAATCCGAGGAGGGTATAGTTTATTTTTGATTTCAGCAATTCACCCCTCTCTTGCCGGCCTCCGCTGCACCTACAGACCACGCCTTGACTTTGACTTCCACCGTGGCCTTGCCCCTCATTGCGGTGGGTCCCTTATCCCCGCATCACATGCCTCCCCCTCAAGTCTAGTTGAAGGAGGCTTCAAGTCTAACTGACTGGACAAAAAGTCTGGAGATGAGTCGGTCGATCGGTCGGGGTACTGGTGGACACCAGTCGGTATGCTGAAGAGTGTCGGTCGACTATAGGACTGATTCTTGAGGCTGATCGGCGCTTCGAGTACTTGTACTTGGGACTTTCTCCTTGGTGTCTTCGAACGAGTGCGGTCAACACTGATATCACCCGAATCCCTTCGGAATTCATGCAGATCACCCCCATTAAGGCTGAGCACGTGCCCACGCTTGTTAATGATGACCATTAAATGCGGACCAATGGGGATATGCCACGCGTCGCCACCGCAGTCACCACATGTCTGAAGCGACAGGTACTAATGTGAAGTTTGGTAGTTTGAATTCTACAGTTGGATCTGCGCTCCGATTCCCGTGACCTAGATCGGGTGGCTCTGGTTGGCCAAGCCCAAAGTTTATAAAGCCGCAGCGCTGACTTCTCCTCTCCACTTTGCGTCTTCTGCGAGTGTTTTGACGGCGAACTTGTCCCTGTGCGGTCGGTGCTCCGGCGATTTTTTGCGCCCCTTCTGCGGCCACCTTTTCTTCTCCTGTAATCTCTCCTCCTGAACTTGCTTGCCTTCAGTCTTTGCATTTCTGTTCCATCTCTTTGTGTTTCTCGCTCGCATTTCTTCCCTTCGAACCTCCCCGTCTTCTTGTATTCCGGCGATGGCAAGCTCCTCGCAATCGGCAGACCCCTCTCCTGGTCTTTGGTATACTACCATGGAGACTAGGTTTGATGTGGGCGACGCCAAGAGTCTCAAAAATGCTTTTGAGATTCCCCCTTATCACAAGATCATTTTGTCTTCCCCGTCCGATCGGCCAAATGATCTGCCGACCGACACAATCTATTTGTTCAAGGACCAATTTGTGGCCGGTCTCTGATTCCCTATTCATCCCTTCATCATCGATGTTTGTAATTATTTTCTCTTTCCCCTCCCACAACTCGTGCCAAACTCATTTCACCTCCTGTGTGACGTCATTGCGCTGTTTCAGCTACACGACATTCCTTTGACCCCTTGTGTTTTTTATTACTTTTACTATCCCAAGCAATCCGAACTAGGAACCTTTCTCTTTCAGTCTTGGATTGGTCTAGTCTTTTTTGACAAAATGTCAACTTCCAATAAACATTAGAAGGAATATTTCTTCTTTGTGCGTCTTTCCGAACGGTCGAGCTTCCGGACTCGTTGGCAGGTCATCTTACCACCTCAACCAGATCTGAAGAAATACAAGAGCCACTCGGACTACCTTCATGCCGCCTCTATGCTGGCTGGCTAGAAGTATGACATCCACAAGCTACTGCTTGAGGGTGTGCTGTACATTTTTGGCTTGAGTCCGATCTGCACCTAGCTATCGACCAGCCTAGGTAAGAGGTTCCTTACACGTTTTTCTTTTGATTCTAACTATTTTTTCTGCTTCTTTTGTAGCCGAAGTTATGTTGCGTGCTCGGATGTCCGACCTTGAGAAGCTTTAAAACAACGAGATCGAGGCGATTGTAATGGAGGAATTGGCGAATCGCGGCCTACAGCCAACCGACTCTCAAGATGAGAGCACAGCGACTCCCGCCCTAGCGAGTGGGAGGCAACTAGCCAAGCTCCCAGTGTCGAGGTTGTCGGCAGTGTGCAACCACCACCCGAGCAAGTGCCCATCGTCCGCTCGGAGAGCTCGGGTTCCTCTGGCGAGCCATTGCTAAGGCGTAAAAGGCGCCGCACAGAGTCTTCGCGCTCTGCTGCCTCGGCAGTGGGATTTGCGACAAGGGTCTCAGCACCTCGAATCCCTCCGTAGTTTCTATGACTATGCCCTAGGTATCCTCTGACCGGACTCCATCGGTGGACGAGTGGTCACAAGAGCCTATTGCTGCGGAGCCCCTGACCTCTATGCCGCCATCGCGACCATCGAGGGTTCGGCGATTGGCCCTCCTCCCTTCATCTGGTCCCGGCCGGCTGGCCTAGCCGCCTCGGCCCACTCGGCTTCGGGGGATCGGCGATCCGTCATGGCGATCCTTCACCTACCCACGGATGAGTACAGCGAGTCGAGTGGCCGGTTGAGCACTCTTGAGCATCAAATCATCATACGAGGTCTGCTCGGCCAAGTCTAGGAGGAAGCCCAAGCCCGAGCAGTGGTGATGCCTTCGGGCGCGCTCGCTAATAGCCATACCCAAATGTCAACTGGGTAAGCTCTTTGTTGTCATTATCTTTCTTCCGATCGGTTCTAACCTTTTTACCTACTTGTAGTATTGGGTGGAGAGCCTGTCCATGTGCCACAGGCTAGCTCATCTGGAAGATGAGTTCAGGAAACTCCAGTCTCCAACAGCCAACCTACTGTCGATTCGAGGGAGATTGCCAGAAGGCCGACCTGGAGAAGATGACCAAGCTTCTCGAGGTCAAACGGGCTAAATCTTCCGGCCACGAGGAGATGCTGGGCTGACTCAAGAAGTAAGTCAGCACGTTTGATAAGAAGATCGAGTTGGTCACCGCTAGGTAGAACCGGGCCATCGAGGACTTGGAACTGACGAACAAGGAGGCCCAAGATCTCGCCAGCAAGCTCAAAGACTCTGAAGATTTTTGGTGATTGAGCGAGTGAGCCGGATGAAGAGGGAAACTGAGCTCCAGGGCCAGCTCTTTGCTAATGACGCAACACTGAAGTTGGCCCAGGATGAGCTAGAGAAGGCGAAGACTGAGTTGGAGGGCTCCCGAGAGGCGATGAAGATCTATCAGGACGCCGAGCCGAGCCGATTTGCAATAATGTGCCAAAACTACATTTTCTCGAATGTGTTTAATGACAAAGTCGTCGCTCGGTATATTCGGCTCTGCAACCTGGCGATAGATGAGATGATCAACCAGCTCAAGGTGGTCGGTCATCTCCCCGAGACCTTTAAGGATAGCGTTATCAGTCGGGATAAGATGACCGACTCACTACCCGATGACACTCTTGATTATCTTGAGTGAGGTTGAACACTGTAAATTTTTTTTGAAGTCTTAATGTGAGCTCGCCTCTTCGGAGCTCTTATCTCTATCCTGCCAATGTAGTCTTGAAAAATTTTGGTTTTAATATATGTATGCCCGTTCGGCGAGGACTTTCTTGTCACAGTGTTTCTTGTCTTTGACTGTAAATGCCCCTAATCTTGTATCTGCGACTAGCCGCTCGGTCGTAAGTGCAAGCTCGAATTTAAGGTCGCTGCTCAACCATTATTGGAGACTCGGGTTTAAGGTCACCGCTCGATCGTTGGTGGGGACACCCGTTTAACGTCGCCACTTAACGATTTGACAAAGTCATGAGTTTAAGGTCATCGCTTAACCGTCGATGGAGACATGGATTTAACATCGTCTCTCGATGATTTAACGAGGTCATGGGTTTAAGGTCGCTGCTCGACCGTTAATGGAGACATGGGTTTAACGTTGTCGCTCGACGATTTGACGAAGTCATGGGTTTAAGGTCATCGCTCGACCGTCGATGGAGACATGGGTTTAACGTCGCCTCTCAATGATTTGACGAAGTCATGAGTTTAAGGTCGTCGCTCGACCGTCGATGGAGACATGAGTTTAACGTCACTGCTCAATGATTTGATGAGCCCAGTCGGGTTGGATTTGGACTTCCTCCTTTTCTTCATAGACTAGGGTAGGCGGTTTTTCGATGATGGCGCTTACCTCTAGACGGGGAGTTTTCCGAGCAGACTTGGCCTCGGTCTTGACCATATCGACATAACAGCGCCGGGTGGCCAACTGGTCACCTTTGACTTCCCTGACCCGGTCGTCTAACGGGTATTTGATCTTTTGGCAGTAGGTTGAAACTACTACCCGGAACTCATTGAGGGTCGGTAGGCCCAGGATGACGTCGTAAGCTGAGGGGGCGTCTACCATAATGAAATTTGTAGTCCTAGTCCTCTTGAGCGGCTCCTCTCCGAGCGATATGGTCAACTTAGTTTGGCCGATCAATAAAACCTCGTTGCCCGTGAACCCATATAGTGGGGTTGTCATTAGCAGTAGCTCACCTTAGTCGATCTGGAGCTGACCGAAAGCCTTCTTGAAGATTATGTTTACCAAGCTCTCTGTGTCAACAAAAATTTGGTGAATGATATAATTTGCAATTACCGCTCGGATGATGAGGACGTCATCGTGAGGAACTTCTACTCCCTTTAGGTCCCGAAGTCCGAAGCTGATTTCAGGCCTGCTCGCCTTCTCTCGGTTGCAGCATACTGCATGGATCTCTAGTCGTCAAGCGTATGTCTTCCTGGCTCGATTGGAGTCACCGCTAGCCGGTCCACCGACGATGATGTTTATTTCTCCCCGAGCGGCATTACTTCTGTTTTCCTGCTCCCGAGCGGATGACTTGTTTTGTTCGCTCAAGGCTGGGGGATGATCAACACTTTCCCTTCGTTGATGATGTTGTTGTCGTTTGAGTGATCTTCTTGCATTACCCGTCGACCGACAGATTGATGCCCGTGTCGCCGGTTGGGAGAGGGAGATCGGCGGCGATATCCTCTTGGAGCCGGTCTGGCAATCGGCGTCAGGCCGCGACAGTCGCGTGTGTTGTGCGACGCCGACTGGTGGAAGGAACAGAACATAGGTGTCCATACCTTGCCCTTGGACACCTTTTGCCATTCGAAAGCCACATGCTGCACGGCATGCACCCTCGCCTCCTGGTGTGGCCGCATTCCTTCGGCTTTGGGTCCTCTTGGCGGTTGGTGGCTGCTCGGTGGCCGACGTTCGGTCGGTGCCGAGGATTCGACTGGTGGCTCCTTCCTTCTTGTTGTCCAGGCTTCTTCCACATTTATGTACTCGTTATCTTTCTTGAGCATGTGGTTGTAGTCCCGGGATGGCTTCCTGATGAGCAATCGGAAGAAGTCTCCTTCGATGAGCCCCTGAGTGAATGCATTTATCATGGTCTCAGATGAGACCGAAGGGATATCCATGGCTACCTGGTTGAAGCGCTGGATGTACGTCCGAAGAGCCTCTCTTGGTCCTCGCTTCAAAGAAAACAAACTGACACTCATTTTTTGTTAGCGTCTACTGCTCGCGAAATGGTGTAGGAAGGCCGTTCGGAAATCCTTGAAGCTTTGTATCGATTCGTCCGGCAGTCTCCTGAACTAGCATTGTGCCGAGCCGGAGAGCGTGGTGAGGAAGACTCGGCACTTCACCCCATCTGTGTATTGGTGAAGTGTAGCCGCGCTATCGAACTTACCCAAATGATCGTCCAGATCAGTCAACCCGTTGTACTCTCCGATCGCTAGTGGAGTATAGTGTCTCGGCAGTGGGTCCTATAGTATCGCTTCGGGGAACTGGTGGTTAATCCATTCAGAAGACACATCGCCTCGAAGCGCCTTCCCTTTCCGTGCGTCCTGAACGGACGCTTCGTCCGAAGAGGATCTCCGCTCTTGATTTACCTGAGTGATTTCCAAGGGCGTTTGGAACAGAGCTTGATGGAAAGGTATCGGCGCTGGCGGTGCCTCCCCATGCGTACCGGTCAGCCCTCTATTCTGTCCTCAGATGGAGAGTTGCTCCAGCTAATCCTCGAGCACCACTCGACCTCTCGATACCGACGTTGCCTGCTGGGCCAACCGATCGGCCAGCACCTTCTACTACTGTTGCTCGACTATCTTTGCTGCTCGATTTTGCACAAGCATGTCGAGCTTGTCTTGGCTGAGCGTCACGGTGTGAAGTCGTCCAGCGTCCTCCATCTTCTCAGATCGGATGTAGGTTGCGTTCCCACAGACGACGCCAAATTTGATCATGTTCGAAACTTAAGTCGACGGATGTTGGGGATGTGGCGCTCCTGTTGACTGTGCGAAGACTCCGAACGAAGCAGACCTGCAACCACAACTACGCCAGTGCCGAGTCAGGGAAGGGTCCCCCGATGTTGGCCCTCCGACGCTCAAGTCAGTCACCGACGATGTGGAAGTAGTAGAACGAAGAAGTAGAAGAACAGTAGCAATAGTAATGTGCGCGTACCTCTGCCAAAGTTTGAACCCCTTTATATAGGGCTCCTGTAGCGCGCGTGCATGCTTCCCAAGGTGTGCATGCTTCTCGGGGCTTTTCTTGAGAAGATGTATCAGTAAAGTGTACCTGACACAATACCTCAACGAGTTGAGTACATCTCTGATGTGACAGTGAAAACTTCCGTTGTACAATCCTCTGCCTAAGCATGCTGCCAAGATGCCGTTTGTCGGGGGCATGGGCTCCTAGAAGGATATCGCCAAATCCTTCTTTTGTCCGTTACTGGGCCGACCGGGTAAGTCATTTGGCCAACCATCAGCCGCCCGGACGCTATCGTTCTCGGGCCGAGCGGGATGGCTGCTCGACCAACCTTCCACTGTTCGAGCTCCGCTGCTGTGCCGAGTGGAGCTGTGTTTGAATGAAGTCTACTCGGTCGCGACCCCACTTTACTAGTTCCGAGGTTTGATGTAAGTCCGAGCGGGCTGGTGTCTCATCAACACATGCTTTTCTCAGCGTCAGAAGCTCAGTTCATGGCCAAGCTATGATGATGTTGGTGTTGGGACTTTGAGCCACAAAACTCGCTTTTTTTTGCGTTGCGGAAACCCCGAAGTCCCATGCCACCGGATTCATACGAAGATAAAATTTCATGTACATGTTTTTCTAACCTAGATCTACTCTAGATCTACATGGTTAAGAGATTACCCTTGTAGCGAAGCCCTTCACTAATCCCGCTCATCCAAAATTTACCGGATCTCAAGTGTGTTCAAGTAGACACACCTCTATACGTATCCACACGAATAATAGAGATGGAGAAAACACTTAGAGTGTGCTAGCACTCTAAAGGTGTTCGGCCAAGGAGGAGGAGAGGGAGAAAGATGAGAGGAGGAAGAAGATGGAGTTACACAAGCACACCAAATGCACACTATAGTGGCCGGCCACTTAATGGAGGAGTTTTTATCTCCATGGTATACCAAGGGTCACAACTCTTGGTCTCCCTCATGAGGTGGCACACACTCATGTAACCTTTGATGATGTGGCACATCATCATTGGCCGGCCCTATGCCAAGTCACAATGACATGGCATTTGGTCAAGTCAAGGTTAAGTCAAACTTGACTCTTCATCTTCCCTCTCAAGTCAAGTCAAACTTGACTTAAATTCTCCCATGGTTGATCAAATCCAACCTTTGATTCAAGTCAATTTAATTTAGTGAATCATCCATTAAATTAAATTGATTCAATGAGTCATAATCTAAATTAGACTCATTGGACACATGAATCACATTAAGTCCAATTCAATTAGTCTAGTTTGGATTACTCTTAATCTAATTTGGTTCATCACATGAATTTAATCCTCTTGGTTCATCAAATGAACCTAATCTCCATCTAATTACCCTTTGTGTGTGACCCTATAGGTTCTTGTAACGTTGGCAATGCTCCTAAACCCATTTAGGAGCATAAGTAATGAGCGGTATCTAGCAACACATCATTACTACCCAAGTGACAAGAATGTTGAGATCCAACATCACCTTGTGACTACTAATTGTGACTCTTCACAATATATGACAATACCCTTCTATCCTTGACATTTATATTGATCAATGTGAGGGATAGACCGTGTCATCCTCTAATCAATCTAAATCTTTAACTCCAAGTAGACTCACTCTAATCAAATGAGCTCAATATCTCATATTGACTCATTTGGGCATGGTCATGCACTTAGTGGTCTCACTCTATCAAGAATAACAATGTCACTCCCATTATATAGGAGGGATAGATCCCATCTACATTACTCACATCCCTCCACATAATTTGTTACATACCCAGTAATCGCCTTTATAGTCCATCCAGTTACGGGTGACGTTTGACGAAGCCAAAGTATGCAACTCCTTATGTAGGGATCCATGGTGACTTCAGGTCCAAGGACTAATAGTCATACTAATAGCCACATGAGAAAGTATATGACACTCATATAATGATCCATGATACTTTCTCATGGTGGGTCATTCAATATACATTCTCCAATGCATACCCATGTGTCAACTTGATATCTCTATATCTATGACTTATGAGATCAAGTCATTGAGTTGACCTACATGCTAGTCTCGTCGCATTAACATTGTCCCTGAATGTTAATACTTGACTAGGAATGATTAAGAGTAGTGTTCTCTATATCATCTCACTATCGATTCATCCAATCGATTGATATAGATAAAAATCTTCTACTCAAGGACGCTATTATACTTAGTTATTTGGCACCAATACAAGTAAATATAATAACCAAAACAAATGCCTTTATATATATAGGAATATGATACAATGAGTCCATACAACAATCATCATATTATTGTCTCTAGGGCTCTAACTAACAGTTGGATCGGACATTCTTTATCCCGGTCGGGCAAAGGGGGTTGCCCGACCGGTCGGTGATGTAGGAGAGTTGACCACATTTTGACTTTGACTTCCATCATGACCTTACCCCTCCTTGGAGTGGATCTCTTATCCCCGCATCAATATTAATGTCCATAGTGGACATAGGTTACGTACACTTTTAAAAGCCATTGAACTGATACACTCTTAACATCACTTATGGTTGCTCTCTTTGAGATGTGTATTCAAAAAAGCTATCTAACGCGGGCTGATGCCACCTTAGCGATCAATGGAGTTTGGATGTGTACTGATTTGCATCATGACCACCACCACTCAGACTAGTAGGTCAGGCATCACCTCCCTAGATCCTCGTGGTCGTGCCACATCATCGATCCAGTGTCGACATGACATCAACCCTGAGAAATCGAATAGTACTCAATTGATGTTACACCTAATACATATGACAAAGTCACAATGTAGATAAGACATGATTCATTTTATGGCTCGAAGAATTGATTAAAATGCTTATCTCATGCGACAGACAATGTGTCCACAAAAGAAGCACAAGTACGATGGTTAATTATTAATTGATTTCTTGGTAATATTTGTCTTTGTTTTCTCTTTCAAGCAGAGCACGTCTCATCTAATTGATTCTACCTCTGCGCTATAGCGTATAAATTATCGAAAGGAGAGCAAAGCTTACACAACTATTGATACGATGCATAAGGACGGGATCCGATAAAGTCGAGTAGTCAGAAGTCAGGGGATGTGATAGTCAGAAGTCAAGAAGACGTGATAGTCAGAAGTCAAGGGGATGTGGCGGTCAGAAGTCAAGGCGACGTGGAGTCAGCAGTTAGGGAAAGAAGAGGTGGGACTGTCTGACGACATCTGCGATATGGTTCCTGGTCGGGTTCTCACAGACTCGGACTCCAGATTTGAGACACCTAGGTCTGAGACATGGTCGGCAGTCAGGGTGATGCCTGACCTGCTCTTATTGGTCGAGTTTCCACAACTCGGCTATATCCAGTCCTGGTCCCCCTAGTAGGCCAACTACCGACCATCTTGTGCTTCTCCTATTCATATCTAGTCGGGACAAAGGGTGCTACACAACAACAAGGTCAGGGAATCGTAACCGCCTGTCAGAGAATAACTATTGTATGTCAGGGAATATTTCAACGGTCTACGATCATCTGTGAATAGAACCTTCTTCCAACCCAAAAAAGGGTGTCACACATCCTCCATCACCAGACAGGTTCTGACACCTAACATTCCCAGACATCAGTCGGGCTTTAGAGGTACGCATTGCCATATAAAAAGGGAGGTCCTCTCCCTAACGCAGGTAGATGCTCCAACACATTCGCACTTGTCTTCTACTTTTTTTTCTCCTTCGTACACTATTCTTCTGGGGAAAAAGTACTTGACTTGAGCGTTGGAGGGCCTGCTCCAGGGACTTTTTCTCTGATTTCTGGCTTCTAACATTTCGTGTGTTTGTCTGGGTGTGCGCAGAGCTCAAGTACCACCGATTCAGTCATCGTCGTCGGTCAGCACCACTTGGGGGTCCGTTCTTGTAGGCGCATAAAAGAAGGGTGTCTTAGTCGTCTCTCTGTCAACGCCAGTAACAGCTCATCCAGCCTTCGTTTGACTTAGATTCAGGACAGGATCAATTTGACGCCGTCTGTGGGAATCCACTTCACCTGTTCTGGAGCATGAAGATGGAGGGCACCGGACGAATTAACGTGACCATGACGGCAGGGGAGTATGAACTGTTCAAGGAGGCCAAGAGGTGAGCGACTTTCAAAAACAGACCACTGCTTTACTACCGTATAAGATGCCTACAATTTCCAAGGACCCAACTCATATTTCTGATAGAGGATCTAAGAGGAAACAACCCGAGGAGTTTCCCCTGACCTTCTATTAGGAACTTGGCCCAGACTATTACCACAAGAGCTCGGATGTTATAATAAGAAAGAACAACCGCAAGTCTCCATGGCAGAAAGCCATAGTCCTTAGTGAGGAGCCCCGGAGAGAGCCTGATGAGCAAGCGCCCTTCTCTCTAAGGGTACTTGAAGAGAAGCTATCTATGGGGTACAAACCCCCAGCTATCGAAGAGTATGATGGTAGCAAAGATTTAAAGGATCATCTCTTCAAGTTTAGGAATGCTGTGCTTGTTAGAGTGTATACTAAAAGCTTAGCTTTTTGTAAATATTTATTTTGAAATAAAGAATCACATTAGTCAAATGTCTACATTTATATGCTAAGTGTAGTTGTTCAATTAATTTATATTGTAGATAACATGGTGTGTAGTGTCACACACAGAAGATCATGTTATCAATTCCTTATAAGTTATAAATAGTAGCTCACGACTAAAATGGAAAGGAACAAACCATTGGATAGTCGTAGTGTAATTTGGTATTAATTTATCTTGACTATAAAATTACACTAGTACACTCTGAGTGTATTGAGCAGGATCATTTAAGGTAGTATCTTTTTATACTGACTATATAAAAGAATAATACCTCTGTTATTATGGAAGTGTGTACTCTTAATCATGATATAATAACAAACACATATACTTAATATTTATTTCTTTAATTTATCAAATGGTGCGATTTAGCTCGTTAAATCAATAGGCCGGATAAGTTGGGAAATGATATTATTTATATGGTGTGTTATTGATTATAGAATGAAATTGTGTCCTAGTAATCTAGGTTGATGATGCCCCCTTGAAGAGCTCATAAGGATTGTCATGTAAACCCTGCAGGTGGACTTAGTCCGACATGACGATAAGATTGAGTGGTACTACTCTTGGAGCTAGATATTAATTAAGTGAGTTGTCAGTAACTCATTTAATTAGTGGACATTCGATATCTTAACCACAGGGAGACAAACACACTCATGATAAGAAGGAGCCCATATAGTAATATGGGATTGGTGCGGTAGTGCAATAATAACTCTTTAGTGGAATGAGATATTATTGATGAACTTGAGTTGGGTGTTTGGGGCGAACACGGGAAGCTCAAGCTCATCAGGAGACCAAAACCAATTTCTCCTCTCGATTTCTGTCGTAGCGTCTTATTTATAAAGTCTTATACCCACATAAACCCAATTTCTTACCCACCTTAAGGTGGCCGGACAAGCCTAGCTTGGAGCCCAAGCTAGGGACGGCCAAACCAAGGTTAGATGGGATCAAGTGGTGGCCGACCTTAGCTTGGAACCTAAGTTTAGGTGGTCGGCCACAATTAAAATTAAAAGGAGTTTATTTTAAAATCTTTCCTTATGTGGAAGCCATGATTTTAAAAGAGAGTTTTAAATTAAATCTTTCCTTTTATAGTTTCTACAAAGGATTAAGAGAAAGGTTTAATATCTTTCCTTATTTGTAGTTAAAAGGAAGATTTTAATTTTGGAGAAAACTTTCCTTTTTGTAATCATCCACATGTTTTAAAAGAGATATTTTAATTTATAAAAATTTCCTTTTATAACCAACCCTGAAGGGAATTTTAAAAGAGAAAAATTTTATTTTAAAAATTTCTGGAAACAAATTAGGAAGTTTTAATTTTGTGTTTAAAACTTTCCTTATTTGGAGGACTAGTAGGGGCCAACCACAAGATGGGTTAAGATGAAATTTTAATTAAATTTTCCTTATTAGCCATTGGCAAGGAAAATAAGGAAGTTTTAATTATGTTTAAAACTTTCCTTATTTGCCAAGACCAAGGAATATAAAAGAGAGGGTAGAGGTGTCTCACCTTACAACACATCTATTATTCCTCTCTTCTCTTCCTTGGTGGTGGCTGGCCCTCATCCTTCCTCTTCTCCTTTTCTTCTTCTTTGGTGGCCGGCGGCATCAACTCTTGGGGAGATTTTGGTGGTCGGATTTAGCTTGGAGAAGAAGTAGAGAAAGGAGGCTTTGTTTCTTAGTATCCCTTGGAGCTTGGTTGGTGGCCGAAGTTCTTCATCTCTAGGAGATTGTTGGTGGCCGAAACTTGCAAGGAGAAGAAGGAGGCTTGGGTGGATTCTCATCTTGGTAGATTGTCGCCCACACGACGTCCGAGATAAGAAGAGGAATACGACAGAAGATCGTGAGGTCTATAAGCTACAAAGAAAAGTATAACTAGTTGTCTTGTTTCGTATCATACTAGTTTTCTTTGTATGAATTTTAAAATACCAAACACAAGAGGCTAACGATTCTAGGTTTCAAATTTATGATTCGATTTTGTGTTTCTTTTATTTTTCGATTTTGTGATTCGATTGTTCTTAATGGTTAAACCTAGGGTTACTATAAGGAGATTAAATATTAAATTTCGTTGAAAAACTTTGTCTAGGAAATGGTGGATGATCCCATACCCAAGAAGGCCTAGTGCTTCGCCATGTTTAACTTGGAAGTCGATCTCTGAAATAAATATTTAATCGAATTTGTAACATGGGTGGATTTGGATTAATAATGTTAAGCATCGTTTACGATCCAAGTCTAAACCTCTAAGAACAGATAAATTGAATTTGAAATCAATAATGTTAAGTTCTGTTTGCGATTCCAAATTTAATTTCTAAAGAACACAATAGGTTGTTAGGAATGGTTCGGGACTTGTACAGAATTTTTGTACAGGGGCACCAGTATGATATTCGAGTAGCAACCAACAATTGGTATCAGAGCTAGGGTTTGCCTCTGTGTGTTTGGGTTTGAGTTTAATTATGCACATGTCATACATATTTTAGACAGGATAATAGTAGGATGTGCAAATAGATTTAACTCTGTGGTTGCAGGCATCCTAGATCCAACTATTATAACCCTAATGTGATTGTGTGTGATTGGACCCTCAGACATGTCGAGGGCATTTTTTGTGTGTGCATGATTGAATGTATTAAATACAGGAGGAGCTGTATTAATTTTAGGATTTTACATTATTGTTCGATCTAGATGCTATGTACATTCCTTTGTGGAATATATGATCGATATATGTAAAATTTTGTTTTTGTCGTGGATCGTATCCTTGCGAGGCATGGTACTATTTGTAGTACAGAGGCGCAGCGGAAAAAGAAGCAAGATAGATGCGGCGACTAGACCTGATTACGGTGGCTAAAGATGGTAGCAGCTAGGGTTGGCAGCACACGAAGGGCAGTGATGGAAGATGCCATAATAGTTGAAAAATTATTTTTCCATATTTATTTCTTTTATTTACTGTGATGTGTGTGTGAATGATAAAATCCTCATCTTAAATAACTAAGTGGGAGAGAGATTAGTAAATAAATTCCATGATCTCCATTACTGGTTTGTAAGTGATGCAAACAAACTTGCGTGTTGGCTCTGAGTGCCTTCCTCCACAACGGATGAGTTTGTTTGCAGATCACTAGATCAAACTTTCTTTATGGATGATTATATAAAATTATTTAGGAGCGTGTGATCTTCTCTAACTGAAGGGGCACAATCCTATTTAATGGACTAAGTATCAAGTAATAGTATACACTTAGGCGCATTTAATAGTATCCTCCTCAACGAAGTCACTGCTATTATTTGTGTGACCAAAGGAATACCAACTATTAATTTTATTTGTCATAAAGTTAGGATGACAAGATAATAAAATTAATGGATAAAACCTCCTCTTACAAATGTTTGAATTTGTATACGTCCACACTAACGTGACATGCAAAATTCACAGTGTTTTGAGGTGTTGGTAAATTTAAATAATAAATAATATTATTTTAGGAATCAATATTATTCTAAATTTAGAGTCTTGACCAAAAGTTTATTTTGTGATTCTTAGGATGACTTTCAATTCACTGGTTATTATTCTGAAAGAGAACAAACTTACTGATCCCAACTACATAAATTGAAAAAGAAACCTGGACATTGTCCTAACTGCTGAAGGTCATAAGTTTGTACTGTTAGAGGTCTGCCCTAATGTGCCTAATAGTGATTCTAGTGAAGAGGAGATTGAGTATCATAAGAAATGGGTAACGGCAGATGAGATTGCGCGGTGTTACATTATGGCTTCAATGTCAAATTGGCTGCAACATCAGCACCAGGACTTGCCAACTGCCTATGACATGATGAACAATCTCAAGGAACTCTTCGGACACCAGAATCGGGTTGCTAGGCAAGAGGCTATGAGAAATTTAATGACAACCACCATGTCTGAGAGGATACCTGTAAGGGATCATATTCTAAAGATGATGACTTACTTGAATGAAATACAAATCCTTGGAGCCGAAATCGATGGGGAACCCTAGGTCGATATTATTCTCCAAACGCTACCCAAAAGTTTTGAGCGGTTTTGCCTGAACTACAATATGAATAAAAGGATTTATTCATTGGCAGAACTACTGACAGAACTTCAGGCAGCAGAAGGGCTATTTCGTCATAATTCTCAAATTCACTTTGCTGAAAATATTTCTACTTTTAAGTTGAAAGGCAAGAAGAAGAAGAAACAGACTGGCTCAGCAAAGAAGGTGAATAGATCTCTAGGTACTAGACCAAAAGCTGGAGTGAAGAAGCCAAAGGGAAAGTGCTTCATCTACAAGCAGTCTGGACATTGGATGGCAGACTGTCCTCGTAGGAAAGAGAACAATAAAGGTATATCTTATTCTCTAGTAGTTGAAACATGTTTAGCGGTGTTATATACCAGTACCTGGTGTGTAGATACAGGAGCCACTGATCATGTCTGCAATACATTGTAGGAGTTCCAGGAAACTCGATGACTATATGAAGGAGATAACCGTCTTCATGGGCAATGCTACGAAAGTGAAGGCTGTTGCAGTGGGAGACGTCTACTTATCATTCGATGGGAATAGAACTTTGGTTTAAAGAAATTGTCTTTATGTACAAACTTTTAGAAATAATTTAATTTCAGTTTCTAAATTGTTTGTGGATGGATATTCTGTTTCTTTTGATGACAAATTAGTTATCAAGAAAAATAGGGTAATTATCTATTCTAGTACATTAGTTGACAATTTGTATACTCTAAATCCAATTTCTCCCATAAAGCAACAAATGGAAATTAATAACACATCTTTTAATTCTAATAAGAGAAAGGAACCTTCGGAAATGAACCAAACATGTCTTTGGCATCTAAGGCTTGGTCATATTAACTTGAGTAGAATTCAAAGGCTAATAGCCGATGGACTCTTGGGTTCATTAGTGTTGGAAAACTTTCCAACTTGTGAATCTTGCTTGGAAGGAAAAATGACCAAGAGACCTTTTAAGACCAAGGGGTATAGAGCCAAAGATGTGTTAGAACTAGTTTATTCTGATTTGTGTGGTCCTATGTCTATCCAGGCAAGAGGTGGTATATAATATTTTGTCTCTTTTATAGATGACTATTCGAGATATGGGTATATTATTTGATGCGCCGCAAGTCTGAATGCTTTGATAAGTTCAAAGAGTACAAGGCTAATGTGGAGAAACGTCATGGTAAAAGTATCAAGACACTGCGGTCTGATCGTGGTGGCGAATACCTCTTTGGAGAGTTTAGGAATTACTTATCAAAGGTCGGGATTCAATCCCAATTATCTGCACCTGGTACACCCCAACAGAATGGTGTGGCAGAACGAAGGAATAAGACTCTTATGGAAATTGTTAGATTGATGATGAGTTATTCAGAATTACCAAATACGTTTTGGGGATATGCTCTGGAAACAGCAGTGTACATTCTGAATAAGGTACCTTCTAAATCAGTACCCTTTACTCCCATAGAATTGTGGAATGACGTAAGCCTAGTCTGAAACACATTTGAATTTGGGGTAGTCCAGCACATGTGCTGAGGGGAGACACTGACAAGTTGAATCACGTACAGAAGTTTATCTGTTTGTGGGATATCCTAAAGGAATGAAAGGTGGTTTATTTTATAATCCTAAATATCAGAAGATCATTGTTAGCACCAATGCTCGATTTTTAGAGAAATATTATATAATGAATCATAAGCTCATGAGTGAAATTGTTCTAGAAGAAATGTGTAACAACCACCCTTCTTATCTATACTACTACTCTCCAAGGACGACCGTTACTTATCTATTACTCTACTTACTAGTGTTACTTATGCTATTATTAGCAACACTTAATTTATCACGGCCCCAGAGAAGTTCCTACAGAAAAATTTCGGCAGAGTCTCCCCTGTACCGGTGACAATAATCATCAATACATAAATATATACTTCAGCCACATGCGGCTGGAACATGTATCAAACACTCATGCAGTTTAATAAGTATCAAACACTAAAATAACTACTTATTACACAGAGACTCATCACAGCATGCAATCTAAGACACGAATAAACTCGATAAAACAAGGAATAAAAATACAATCTCAAATGACATATACCATAAAGTACAACTCAACTATTTTTTATCCACTAAACATGAAAACTCAAAGCTTCCCAGATCCCTCCATAGTCATGGCATCACACACATCCTCCTTGTCGCCTTCCTCTTTATACTTTAGCTTTTCCTTTATCTGCGGTAGGAGGAAAAAATAAATCTATAAGCGAAACGCTTAGTAAGTACTAAACTATCTCACAAAAACTCGAAAGTGCATAAGATACAAAGGATGCTAAAACTGAAATGCTAAAAAGAAAAGCTACACATGCTCATCAAATAGCAAAACACTAAAATAATCTGCATACTCATGATATACAAGAATAAATCTGTATGCTGGAAATAAAGCTAATCATGCTCAATAAACACATAAGGAAAGTAAATGAAAACTAATACTGTATGCTTAGCATTATAAGAGCTGAACTTTACTGGTTCTAAACATAGGTGATACTTGTTTCATTTACTTATAGCCTTATACTTGAAATTAAGATTTAACTTTCTTCTTCTCTTTCATGGGCCCAGGCTTAGTACCATCTTATGCGCGCTCGCTAATAGAGACTGAGGTAGCGAGCCTCCAGTCCTATGAGGATAAAGACCTTGGTCTTACCAGGGCCAAGACTTCGGAATTGGTCACCTGGATTTGTTTAACGACAACGTCGGAAGTCGGGTAATAACCTCTTACTTTAATTTACCTGTTATCTTTTCTAACTAGACCATGGTCTTTTTCTTACTTGTAGTTACCCATAATCCTCAAAATGTTTAATAGGGCACATAATCATTCCACTAAAACACATGGCTATTCATCTTATTAAAATAGCAATAACAACTAACTATATGCTTTAGATTAAAGAGCTATTAAAAGCTAACTAACACATATATGCAAATGTATCAAAACAAGAAACTAGAAACTGAATTAAGAACTAATACTGCTCGTGAATTTCTCATGCTTGTAGATAGCAAAACAAAGGAAACTGTTCATGATCAAGAAAACCAAGAAACTAACACTACATACTTTAGATAAAGGCTGTTCTTGCCTTTTTGAGTAGCAAGGAAAATGCTAAATCCATTCTAATTAAAGAAAGGGTTGTTCTTGCCCTTTGAGTTGCAAGGAAAATGCTAATCCCATTCCAACTAGATAAAGGCTGTTCCTGCCCTTAAAATAGCAACAAAAGATCTATCCAAACATACTAGTGCACCAAATTGTACATGCACATTAAGTAGTAAGGAAAACTAAACCGTGCATGCTTTAGTTAATGGTTGTTCATGTTCATGGAGGTAGCAAAGCAAATCCAAAAAAAACTGCATACTAATTAATGAAGCTGTTTACTCACTTTGGTTTGCAATCTGGATAATATGTAAAACTGAAATCTTTAAACATGCTATATCAGAACTCTACACTAATTCCTTATGGAAACATGCACTGTTCGGAAATCCAAATGAATTCACAAGAAATCTTACTTCAATCCATAAACCTAACTACCCATGCCATGTCCAACAGGAGAAGGACTCAACACCTACAATCAAAAGTTCAAGCAACCTTACTATCCTTTCAAATTCCTGAAACCCAGCATGAATCGTGCATTCCCTTCTAAGACAGATCCGATGTCTAGCAACAACAACAGAAAAAAAGCTAAAATACACTACAATACTTATATTTTTATAGCGCAATAGGATCTTAAATCTTGCTACAACAGAACTTAAGAGGAAGAAAGCCAAGAACGCATGATGCCCTTAAACTTCTAGCTACCCCAATGCTGTACACTACAATCCAAAAGCAAAGAAAACAAATCGAAGCTCAGAGCAACTCCTACCACAGGTGAGTAGTACTTACACAGCGTTCTTGGACTTACAACCAAGAAAAATTGCTTCTAGGGTTTGGAGGAGCTCACGATCTCGGCGGCTTCTTCGTGTTTCCGAGATCCCCTCTTCGAGGTGGTCACGCACGGGTGAAGACCGGCCAGAAAAAGCCCTTCGCCGGGGCCGGAGGCGTGCCCTAGGTTCGCTGCGTTTCCGCCCGAGAGGAGAAAATCACCGCGTCGCGCGTGCGTGAGAGGAGAATAGGGTTTCGGGTGAGGAAACTAAATAACTTAACCCTCTTAAATCCTAGGTATTTCTGTTATCCATAAAAACTTAAATTTATTTTGTCCTGTGTTTGATCAGAAAGCACTTGCGGAACAGTTGGCTAGCTGCATTTCCGCCGAACCCCTAGTCGCGATTTCAAATCCTCAGCCGAGCCTTTTATTCCAATTTAATTTCGATTTCTTAACTACTTAAATATATTTTGTTCCCTACTTGATTAACAAAACTCCCGTGGAACACTTGGTTGGCTGCATTCAGTTAAGGCTCGGTTCAAGTCCGAAGTCCACGGTTCGAATCTCGACTTGAACATTTTTTGTCGAAACTTCCTTCGTTTAGTAAAAATACCAAACGACCTCCAAAAATTGCATAAAAATACTCTAAAAATTTCTAGAATATTTCTATAGCATTTTAAAATATTTTAAAATTACTTTTAGGACTCAAAATTAGGAAATTTGGGTTGTTATAATTCCCCATACCTTATAAAAAGTTCATCCTCGAACTTAAAATAACTCTGGATATTTCTGTCTCATACTGTCCTCACGCTCCCAAGTGACTTCCTTGTTCTTCTGGTTCTGCCAGATGACCTTCACTAGTGGCACTTCTTTGTTTCTTAGTCTCTTGACTGCTCTGTCCACTATCTGTGTAGGTCTGCTCTCGTAGCTAAGATCCTCTTGGAACTGCACTGTCTGAGGCTGAATCACTTGACTAGGGTCGTGGAGACACTTCTTTAGCATGGAGACATGAAATACGTTATGTATGGCCGACATGTCCTGTGGTAAGTCCATCTTGTAAGCTACTTTCCCAATCCTTTCTGTGATCAGGTAGGGTCCTACATAGCGAGGACTTAATTTGCCATTCTCGCCAAATCTCATCACTCCCTTCATAGGAGTGACCTTGAGAAAGACTGAATCCCCTACTTGGAATTCAAGTGGCCTACGACGTGTGTCAGCATAACTCTTCTGTCTACTCTGGGCAGTCTCAATTCTCTGTCTGATCTTCTGAATACTGCTCATCTATCAGCTCCGTCTGAATGCCCAGTTCCAGTTCCATTTCTTTTTTTTCACCTGTTTCTTGCCAGTAAATGGGTGATCTGCACTTCCTACCATACAACGCCTCATAAGGTGTCATCTTGATGGTGGCCTGATAGCTATTGTTGTAGGCAAACTCAGCTAAGCATAGATACTTGCACCAACTTCCCTTGAAATCTAGTGCACATGCTCTGAGCATATCTTCTAGAATCTGATTTACTCGCTCTGTCTGTCCATCAGTCTGAGGATGGAAGGCTGTGCTGAACTTGAGTTTGGTGCCTAGTGCATTCTGAACACACTCCCAAAAGTGAGAGGTGAAACGCCCATCTCTATCAGAAACAATAGATTTAGGAACTCCGTGAAGTCTGATCACCTCCTTAATATACAGCTGTGCCAACTTCTATATAGAGTGTGACACCTTGATGGCTAGAAAATGAGCAGACTTAGTCAATCGGTCTACTATTACCCATATCACATCATATCCATTTGTGGTTCCTGGGAGACCTGTTATGAAGTCCATGGATATGTCTTCCCACTTCCACTCTGGTATTGGGAGAGGCTGTAGAACTTCTCCTGGTCTCTGGTGCTCTGCTTTGACCCTCTGACATGTCAGGCAGGTACTGACATATTTAGCTACATCTCTTTTGAGTCTAGACCACCAGAACCTCTGTTTCACGTCTTGGTACATCTTGGTAGTGTTGGTGCGGGTAGCACTAACGGTTTAACCCAGGTTTTGATTAATGACAAATAGGTTAAGTTAGTTTTGTTGTTGTCTGACACTTTGATCGAGTGTGCAGGAGAAGTCCAGACAGGTCGACGGGCTGACCGGATGTCTGGCACGAAGTCCAGTTAGGTCGACGGGCTGACCGGATAGCTGGCGAGAAGTCTAAGCAGGTCGACGGGCTGACCGGACGCTTGGCGAGAAGTCCAGCTAGGTCGACGGGCTGACCGGATAGCTGGCGAGAAGTCCAAGCGGGTCGACGGGCTGACCGGACGCTTGGCGAGAAGTCCAGACGGGTCGACGGGCTGACCGGACGTCTGGCAGGTAAGTGAGGTAAGTCACTGGAGGGGAGTGACTGCGAGGACGCGTTCCCGGGAAGGGAACATTAGGCGTCGATCCGGCTTAGATCCATTTCGAATGTCTAAGTCGAGATCGTGA